>NC_139517.1:105805052-106405052 GCF_947247035.1 Vipera ursinii | reverse complement strand
CTGTACTTTCTCATTGGATTGATCTGGGCTTTCATCCAAATAAAATTTGTGCAGGGTTGGAATTCATCCTATAACAACAAATCTTGCTATAGTTTTCTGAAAGCTATCCAGAAAATTTTTCTTCCTTTAAGCAAACTGAAACAGGTACCAGCCTCTTTCTGCATTGGATTTAATCAAAAATAGCTGCTCTTAATTTTCTTTGTAAATGGCTGGCCTTAAATCAGAAGGAAGCTAAGTTTTGTCCCATTGGATTCACAGAGACCTGTACTGAGTACCTAATTCCAATCAAACCTACACAGATCTTGAAGGAGTGAAAGGAATCTTCAAAGTCATAACAAGAAAAAAAGAGAGAAAAAAATTAGTGCAATTTGGAGAAGGTGTTATATAGTGTGTTACAGGTTTCTATGGATAAGGTGTGATATGAGCAGACATGGCTGCCTTAAGTCTCTGCAAATTTTGAGACATTCGTATCACCCCTTAAACCTGCCTGAGTTCCCCAGCAAAAAGTATTTCAGCTTCACCCAATTGATGGTTCTGGAGAATGAAAAAAAAAGGTTGTAGGGGGACAGATGTGGTCCAAGAACCACAGGTTACTTATCCCTGTTTGGTCTCAGCTGTCTTAGATTTCAAGGACCACTTCCCAGCTACACTTGAAGTGAATGGAGATGATATTGTTGACTGGAATTTAAATTTGCTAGGAATGTTAAATAGATCGTAAGAAGCAATAAGTATTGTGAGTCTTATAATTTATGCATCCAAATCCAAGGTAGTTAGGAATGCAGCGGGAATGGAATGCTCAAGAAATGTGTGTGATTAAAACAAGAGACAGGATCAAAAATAGATGACTGCAGAATGAATGGAGAATTCACCGAATTCTCATTCATTTAATTCAAAATGACAAGTAAAAATAGTTTACAATTATTTATATAAGGAGAGAATGAACAAGAATGAAATTATGGAACAAATACATGGAGGTAGAGTAAATAGGTTAAGATGAAAGACAAGACCAAAAAAGCCATAGCTTGATAAAATTAGTGAGAACCTTAAAAGGGTTAAATTTAAAGAACAAAAGCCAATGTGTAAAATCATGTATGGATACAATGAAAACAATACATGTTTAGAAAAATAAAATGTTATAGTGAGGTGTTTTGAATGCTAATGGTATAAACTAATTCTAGCTAATATTTATTTTTCTTATCCATTTTGGGAAGCTTATGAGCTTGTTCACATTTCCTGTACTCTCCATAATGTTGTTTATCCTGGGGGGCAATAGTGTAATAGGAATGCGTATCTGTGTCTGGAGTGTTTCGTAACAAATATTAGAGTTTCCACATGCAAAGTATGATTTTTATCACTGAACTACAGTGATAAAACTGGTATTTGATGGTCTTCTATTTTGCACCCTGAGCAAATATCGAAAAATCTTTTAGAACTTCTTTTCATAAGTCTCCAGTTTAATATGTCTTCTTTTTCTGTTCTTCTAAACTCACAAGAAATACATTTTAAAGCTTGCAATAATATTAATAAATTAATTTTAAAAACTAACAGACAAGGTGACATTATTTTTCAGAAGGGAAAATTCAGACAGATATGATCTTTCTAACACCTAAATGAGTTCCCACACAAGTCAAGGAATAGTCATGACTCCCTGTGTACAAAAAGTCCTTAATAAGGGCACATTCCTCAGACCAAAACATTCTTCCAAACTACTTCACAATGAATGCTTAAAGAGATTTTCAAGATCCCATTTTTAAGAAAATTCTGTGAAGCATGAAAATACTCAAAACACTGAAAAATTTAATGGTATCTGTACTGTTGGGTGGTGAGCTTTTACCTTAAACCCTAAACCATTTGCCTCCTACGCATGTAAGGACATGATAAGCACTAAAGAGGTGCATTATACAGCTTTCCTTAATCAATCATAAGGAAGAGAAAAAACAACTATATGAAGTTGTATTTGTATTACTGTTGGGTGGTGAGTTTAAACCCCAAGGCACTTGCCTATTGTGCATGTAAATATGTGATAAGTACTAAAGGGATGCATTGTAGAGCTTACATTAATTAATCATTCATGTGAAAGAGAAAACAGAACTGTATGAAATGACTGATGGCACTTTTTTAAGTCTGGTATGCAGGACGTAGCCAAGATGTTTTGCTACCCGACACAAAACCAACAGGTGATCTTCCTATTCCACAGACAGAAGTAGACAATAGGTAAATCTTCCCCAACATCTGAGGGAGCAAGTTAATTTATATACATGCCATACTGTACACTGTTTGGTTTTCAATAGCAGAGAAATAGGAACTGACCTACTTTTCCAACGATTGCTCCATGATGCAAATGTATAATAGAGCCAGCCCATCTAATCTTATGAAAGCAATTGCAAAATTAATTTATATAAGGTAAACCGAGGATACAGAGCCCTTGTCTTCTTCTCTCTCGGGAACCCACCCTCCCATTAAACTGGAACAAGACTATCTTGCAGATCTTATGAAGCAGTGATACATCTTTATTGGGAAAACGTAAGGTACATTTACGCTATTTTTTCTAACTCTTATTTTTACTTTATCTTACTTTGCTGAATCTTACCTTATTTCATTTCATCCGTATCTTATTGTGGCTAACATCTATTGTCCCAGTATGGTCAAATTTGATTAATCAGTAAAGTTTATTCCACCATTATTCCACCTCCAGCATTCTTTAAGTAACATGCCAGATTTCCTTGAAGAGGCCATGTCCAGATATCAAGATTTTGTTGCTGACTAGTCCTTTCATCAGAACTCTGAAAAAAGCTCTTGCCTTTGAGCTAGTAATTTGTTTTCGAGGAAAGACAGAAGCAACAAAACCTTTTCACTGTGATTTTTGGCATTCAGTGCAACAGGCACAAAAGGTGACTATCAGCATACATCCCTGGCCAGCAAAAGACACGACAAATCTGGGTATATGCATGCTGATGCACCTGATGCCCTCCCCAGGATACAGTATAGCCAATTCAGAGCTCTGGGTTACAGGGAAACAATTAATCCAGATCCGTGTTTAATGATTAGGTACAGTATATCATTCTTTGGTAACTCTTTTACACCCTGGAAATAGATTCCCTAGATGAAAATATATTTTAGCCTGGAATTCTCCTATGTTTCTCAGGAGTTCCCCTTCAGGTTGGATTCTGTTGCTTGGATGGTTCATCTAGAATCCCTCCCCCCCCCCCGCCGCCACCCCTTTCTTCCCTTTCCATCTGTGGACTTGTATAGACCTTCCAGTTAAGGTCATCAGGAAGTCAAGCTCTGGCTAAATTGCAGCTTCTAGCTTGACTGAGTGGCTCAGTTTCTGTGCGGTCACAGAGCTGGTTTGAGGTCAAGCTACAGTGGAAGATTTAGGCTGTTTTTACAAGCCTGGTTAGGGAAGTCAGGCTGTTTACCTTTTTACCTTTATTTTTACCTTTATTTTTCTCTCTGCCATCAACTTGTGTCCGCCATCCTCCTGCTCCTTCCACCAGTTCTATCCTTCCTCCCTTATCAGTGCAGACTTTAAGCCTAGCAAGCATCAGAAAATCCTCCTTCCCTGCAGAAAAGGTTTGCTCTCGAGGACTCTGTTGTTCCCCTTCACAGAAAGAGATTGGCATAGTACGAAAAGAACAATGATGAGTTGGCAATGTTGACTAACATTATTAAATCAAAATAATGTGGCTGTGACAGACCTGTTCTCCTGCTTTCTTCAGTCACACAATTGTTCTAAAAAAACCCCACGCCCTGGATTCTTTCCAAGTCCTGCCCAGGTAAACACACTGCAGGTTCAGCTATCATGTATCTTTAAATGAAGGATACGCTCGTAATTGCCCTGGAATGTTTCTTGTGTATCACCCAGAAGTATCTTTGGTGAGGTGGTAGCTATATAAATGTGATAGGTGACATATGATAGATAGATATAAGATAGATAGATAGATAGATAGATAGATAGATAGATAGATAGATAGATAGATAGATAGATGGTCCAAGATGCCATTCAACTTGCACACTCTAGTGTAATGAAGGGTGGTGGTTTGATGCAAATGCAAAGACACATTTCAGTTTATCCTACTCAGACCCCTTTTTCAGATTTACTGAGCAAGCACTGGAATTTTCAGCATAATGGAGATAAGCTTGTGTCTTATTTTGCATGGTGGATTTTATTCTCTACAAACAAGGCATTGCTCCCATAATTTTTTTTAAAAGGTGCAAACTAGTTCAATAGGATCCTCCAACAGTGTAGGAGGGTGGTTCCAGCCAAATCTATAATTAAAATGTACAAATATGGAGAGAGTAGTTACCACAGATGTTTATAGCACAGCCCATACAAATTATGAGATGAGCTATGCTTTACCAGAAATTACCCTCAGAATGACCAAGTATAAACTGGTTTTGACTTAATAGTTGTACCAAAGACAGAGTTTCTATAAATGCAACAGGTTTAATTTTCCTACTGTAATTCCAGTGTTAGAAGAGCCTGCCCAATTTTCCTGGCTACAGCAATTAACACTGCAGCAATCCAATAGGAGGGAGGTCAGACCCACACCCTAGCAAGATTAATTAATATTGATGGTTGGTTGGTTGATTGGTTCTTTGAATGAGAACCAATCCACTCATGGTACCAAAACTTATTGCTGGCAACTTACCCCATTTTGCGTACTCCAAACTGCACATGAAAATAATAATCCATAAAATGAATTTAAATACATTTTCTTAAAAAAAAATAATAGCCCTCCCTAGAAACCAGACAAAAAAAGGGGGAAAAACACTTTTCACTAATCAAGTAGATAACACCATTCAGTTCCTTTGTCATTACTGCTCAAGCTATTGTGGAATGTCAATCATCAAGAATTTAGATATCCATATATATCAATTATGTCAGTAAATTTGCTTACTGGTTACAACTGAGTATGAGCAATAATCATTATAACTGGCTATAAACTATGGAGCACTATAGTCTACTACAGCTAGAATCCACATAATTGAGTTTTGTTATTTAAGTAATTGGTTGCCTTAAATAACATGCATTGGTTGTTCAGTTGCTAAGTCATGTCCAACTCTTTGCAATTCTGTGGATCATAGCATTCCAGGCTCTCCTGTTGTTGTACTGTCTCCCAGAGTTTGCCCAAATTTATGTTGTTTGTATCAATCACACTATCGATCTCATCCTCTGCATTCTCCTTCTCCTTTTGCCTTCAATTTTTCCCAAGATCAAGGTCTTTTCCAATGAGTCCTCTCTTCTCATTAGGTGTCTAAAGAATTTGAGCTTCAGTTTCACAATCAAAGAACCCTTCCCATTTATAACAACCAGAAACTGAATCTGCCTTCAACATTGGCAAGGCAGCTTAGGTATTAGCCAAGATGTTCTCCATCGACTTGCTACCACTCTGCAACTACAACTCAATTTCTACTGGCAAACTGCATTATTTTGCCCAAATAATGGGCAAAGAATGACTTTGAAAGGGTGGCATAGTTCATTTGTCAATTTGCATTGTAACAATGCAGTCAGTTTTAATTGTTTAGTTATTTTTGCATTTATTCAAAATTAAATAATAGACCAGACACTAGAAAAAGAAATACTGCATTAATGCCCCATTTATCTGTTGATACAGCTATATTGTTTATGAATACCTATGCATTTGTTTTATGATGCCTCTCTATCTGAATAACTGAAGCCACTACTATAGCTTCGGCTATCATCTGTACCCAGTGAGGCTTAAACATTTCCCAAGATGTTCACTGGGAGAATGACAATTCTTTGTTGCACCTGGCTTCCTTCAGAAATACTTGCTGCCTGGGTCCAGGCTGTTTCCTTCTCCACAGAAGGACTTACTGTTCTCCATCCAAATCTCAGCCACAGAGCCAAGTTCTTGAGTTAGCTGTCAGATCTTCCCATCTATGTTTTCTCAGATTACAGTAGAAGAATGTTTTTGATCTGAGAATACAAGAGTTTGTATGCTGCACTATAAGCCTTTGGAGAAATGAAAAGTGTACAATGATATATTCTTATTCTAGTGCACTATTAAACAATCCTAGCAACCAGCAGGTAAGGGAAGGCATTAAAATAATTTTAATGTCCTAACTGGCCCCGAAAGAAAAATACAACAGAAGTTGCAACAGAGCTTTTAAAATGTTTTTATTTTGCATGAAAGAATGGCATCAATATTTGGGCATTTCATTGCTAAGAACTGACTTATCCTTAAGGACAGTTGAATCTGTGTTGTGGTCTGGCACAGATTCATTTCATGCAGGGAGACGGAGACAGCTGCCTTGTTATGACAAGGCAGCAAATTAATCATTCATTTATACTTAATATATCTTACATTACAGTGATGGAATGGAAAGAGGTTTGAGGGATGTTTTCACTTAGGTAACATAACAGACAGCCACATGTGGTTCTACCTTAATCAATTATAAATCTACTTGCCCACTTTGCTTTTTCTAAATCTCACTTTACTACCTTAAAAAAAGGTTCGACATTAGGTCTGAATTGTTTGGCACAATGCTAAATAGTTCTAATACCAATTTAGAGAGTTTCTAAAAGGAAAACTTTAATATAATAAATAAATAAATAATAAAATAAATAGACTTTCACAAGAGGAGCTTATGCCAGCCATCCACAACCTTGCACTCAAGTGACTTAAAATCCATCTGCAACACAGCTGGAGGCTCCAGTCTGGGAGAGTCTGGTTAAGATTAGGGAAACTTACAGCCTTGAATTATTTATAAAAATAATAGCGAGATTTTTTTTTAATCTAAAACATTGAATGATAAATAAATGTTACAAACATTAAATGAGTTTCAGACTAGATTTATTAAAGAAGGACCACCCAGGAAACATACTTTTCAGACTAGACTCTGACAAAATCTGCACACAGGATGTTCCTTTTTCAATTTCTTATATTAGTTCTGTTCATATCAGTTCTTATGCAATGTCTGATGCTGTTCAGTGCCATGAGTTTACACAGCATGTTTTTGCAGGAACTTTACCAGCATTTGCTGGCAAGGAGACTCAGTTGCAACATGAAGGGGAAAAAAACCTCTTGTGGTAAACTCCCAATGTGTTTGCTGTTCCACAGAAGGAAACAATTCTTTCATTCTGTGATTATAATCATTTTAGATCCTAACTGTCAATAGTAATGTTGCTTAGCAACTAAACTGACTTTTACTTCTGTCATTCAATCCAGTGTTAGATACCAGGAACTTGCAGTGTGTTTATCTTCAAGGGGCATCATAATAATACAGTAAGAATCTTGATGAAAGCTGTCATTTATTGTGGAAAGGGACAACAGAGATTGTCACACTGAAAGTGTCCAATAAATCCATTAAATTTAAAGGTGGGGGAGGGGAGATTTGTACCTCTCCAGATGTTGTAGGTGTACATACCCCAGCATTTTAGCTGATATCTTTAATGGTAAAGAATGCTGAGAATTGTTGGGAGTTTTTGACCGCTGAGTCACATGAAGACATGCTGAGAAAGAAAAGAAGAAAGATGCAAAGGAAAAAAAAACTTGATGGAACGAAAGGAGGAAAACTCCAATCATAACATACTCTACCTTTTTCTCATTGGAATGTACAGTATTATCTTGCCACTTCATTTCTCAACTACATTCTTTATGCTTAATGCCTGTCTACACCTTTCAAATTGCCAGCACCTTAAAGAATCTTTTGTAATGCACTTTGCAGATGACAGAGCTGGATTAACACTTGGTTCTTTTAAACGCTAACCAGTTTAACAACTCTGGAAATGCAAAGGAAAGTATTCAACTTTTCAGCTTCACCACGTATATTTATAGTAATGGTTTAGTTGGTTTGAATTTGCAGCTCTCTCAGCAGTTTGCTATGATTTAGGCAACATTAAGTACATCTTTTTTTTTCAGCTCGTGCTTCATACGCCTGAAGAATCACTTTCCGTATTATCTTGTTAAAAGGCAGAGATGAGAGGAATAGAATAGAAGAGCAGCCATAGGGAAGAAATTATCATCACTAACAATACATTTTATCTGTTCTGTTAAAAGTTTGCAATGTGGAGTCATTTTGCTGAAAGCAAAAGACTTTTTTTTAAAAAAAATACAAATTACAGTGATAATTTGCTGCATTGCAACCCTGGTTTTTGGATTCTTCTCACCTCATGTGCCCCATAATATGAAAGCTTTTATTATTAATTTTATTTTAGAGTTCTGCCTATCTCCCCAGATATATATAGTACAGGAAAAGAAAACAAAGTTAGAGTATAATTAAGGAAAAAACCGGGAGTGGGGTGGAATTCTAAGCTTGTTTTCTGAACAAAAGGAATAAAAATGCAATTTACTTTGTTGTTACAAGGTGGTCAAAAAAAATGAGAGGGTACACTGGAGATTGAAGCTTTCTATGTGAACATTATAGAGCAAAAATCTGACTTGAGTGAGGATTAGTAAAACAGGCCTTAAAACAGAAAAGCGATTTAGTTACAGGAACTACACTGTACAGTGGGCAAAGCTTAGCAGACAGCTGATCAAAGAGTCAAAGTACATGTGCTCTAGGTATGTGTGTGCTTGGGAAAAAAGACTTTAGGAAGTATTAGTAGTTCCTTGTGCAAAGAACAGGCAGAGTGTCCAACAAAAAAGAAGCTGAGAATAACTCTGTATATAAACCCTATCACTCCTTCCAAGCATGAGGCCATGACAGTGACATATTGATGCCACCGGCCTCTGAATCTGCACCTCCAAAAGGACAGTCCTTTGCCTCCTAAATCTTTTTCTTGAGTCTGTCTCTCTCCTGAAAGAGAGGTTTATGTGCAGTCTTGTGTTCCATGTGCTGCTCTGTCTGTCATGCATTTCTTAAACTGGTCTCAATTGCTCTCAGGTGTAGGCAGTAGGCACCCATCCAGGGATGAAGTAAGATTTAGCTTCCAGTTCTCAGCTGGCAACCCATTCAACTGCAGCAGATGGATGCAAAGGAGACGGATGCCTTGGGCTTTGCTTCAGGCAGCAAAAGATTTCATCTGGCTCTTTTGCTTAGACTGCAATCCTACCAACTGCTGCTGGACTCACATTAAAAATCCCACTTGGAAATTTGTTTTGAACAATGAAAAGCAGTTCTAAATAAATTAATAACTGGCTTAGTTGGATATGACACTATTTCTTTTTAAATCCTGGCATTAACCAAATGTGAAACAGTCAATATTGGGGAAGGGAATGTCAAAAAAGCAGTTTATAAAGTCTGCAATAAATCTTAAATGTAACCCTCCCGCTTTTTTGGAGAAAAACAGAGGGGCAAACACAACCAATCATGATCCTCCTCCCTATTTCAAAAAAAATAGGCTAGCATATTGCTCTCCGTTGACCATAAGAGCACTGGGGTAACTGAAAAGTCATTTTAAGCTTGGTCAGAAAGCTGCTGTCCATAAGGTAATAAGGGAGGAGAGCCAATAATAGTAGATTATGGAATGCATAGTCCCAAACTTCTCTGATTTACCCATCTCTGATTTAATTAGTGAAATTAAATGGAATTAATAGAAGTGCCTCTGCCTGTACAAAGGCAATGCTGGATCTAAGTACGGTAAATGAAATGTGTTTTTTTACAAGGAACCCTACTTTGAGAGTCTTTGTGGGCATTAATACTTTATGGCAGCCCTTAAAATAAGATAAAATAAAACAGGAATACAATAGCCGTTTGAATAAATTTGGAGTTTTGCAAGAACACAGTAAACATTCTCACAAAATTGCCAGTGTAGATTATGGCAAAATAACCATTTATGAGAAGGCAGTCTTTAGGTCTCCAAAATACTCTGTCCAGCTTACTTTGCCCTTTTGTCTGTCACTCCTCTAGACAAAGAACTATTTTATCTTTTGCATAGACCTCTGGAGATCACATGAGGTCCAAAGTAAACATTAGATAATAGATCCTAGATCCTAAATATTCAATGTTTCAGCCTAGCTTAAAAGAGATTTTTAAAAAAAGGTAAGAGGCAGTAATTGCCAGGGAAGTGATAAAGGAAGTGTCCATAAATATATAAATGACCCCAAATACCTTTTGAGGTAGATTGGTAAATAGGTAGATATCTGCTCTTCTATCTTTTTGTCTGTCTGTCTCTGTCTCTATTTCTGCTGGTCTATTATCTATGTATCATCTACCTGTATGGTTATCTAATTAACTTAAACTCCGCTTTCTATCCATAACATACTCTGAGTTATAAAATGTAGTTGGGATTCTGTAATATACTGATAGCAATTATATATGAAATATAATTCCAATGTAACCAGATCAACACCTTCTCCTTGAAGAAAGAAAGTGAAATTCTAATTTCATAAAAAGTAAACCGTTTAATTCTGTCCATTCTGTCAAAGACACCTAATTTTAAATGGGAACACATTTTTGACCCATATTTCTAATACGAATTTAAACATGGTGGCTAGACACAGGGCATAGCATAAAACTGAAAGTAGCCCTACACATTCAGAAAATTGGAGAGAGCTGGTCCATAGAATTGCTTGAAAAGATAGCATTATCACTGTTACTACAAAATAAGTCCCAATTGCCTACAGATCCTAAAAATTGCCTAGATCCGAAAGACTATTTCCTTGGCTACTGAATTCCCTACCACAGCCACAAGAAAATAGTACAGGATCAATTTTCTGTCCCATATTTATTCCATTTTCTAAACTCATACAGTTACAAATAAAACTGTACTGCCATCTAGTGACAAATATGACATTGACCACATCAAAATCTACAATTCCTGGAAGTTTGTACCAGCCTAGCACAATCTAATGTTACTTGCTGACGTAAATATAATTATCCCATCACTCTTCTGTCATATAATAGTGGAACTGCTTTTCTGACTAGTTTTGATAATTTTTCATTTTTTGAAAAAAATAACCTAACTGTGCAGATGGTGAACCATCAAATCTGACCAGGATAAAGGCCTGTCTATCTTTTCGGCTTAAAGGATATGGGTGAGAGAATTTGCTACAGATAGTCCTGGAGTTCTGAAGGCAATTTGGACTGGAATTTCCATTGCTAAGCAAACAGAGCTAAGAAATGCAATAATAAACACAACCTCATATAACTGCATTGCTTAGCAATGCTCCTAGACTCACTTCCATTCCTGCTGCATTTTTATCTGTCAATACTCTGTAGTACCCAACCATGGCACCTGCCCACTTACACACTCATGGTCTATATACAGTGGTGGGATTCAGCCAATTCTCACCACTTCGGCAGAACCAGTAGCTTATTTTTTGTTACCCAGGCCCACAATGGACTTCCAAAAGCGGCATCTACACAGAGAACCTGTTGTTCACATATTTGAATCCCACCACTGTCTATATAGCATGCAGCATCCAGCTGTCCACATTCCATCATGTAACATATAGAGTAACAAAATCTTGAATTTCTGAATGTGCTTTCCCCCCCCCCCTTTTCTTTTTTCATGAAAACTATGAAGGGGCTTGTCTGAGATATTCATGTTACATTCCTGCCCCTGACTTATACTTCTTTTATTTGACGGTTGTTTTGATAATGGTCCTTCTTCCTATTTCACAAATCCCTCCACAGGCAGAAGCTTCCTTTAAAAAAAACTTGCTCTTTAAAGAGTGCTGTTTAAAGAGTGATGATTGTTTGTTTCATTATTTGCCTGCTTTTAATCCCAATTATGCTTTCCTGAGTTTTACACTGTTCAGAAGACTGGAGTAATAAACCTGCCAAATAAATAAATAAACCTTACTTGAATTATTTTATTATAATTACATTGTATAATTATGTAATCTAATTATATCAGTATCGCATGGCATGGCATTGTAGTGACATACTGTAATGCATGAAGACCATCCTGAACTTCAAAGTTTTGATTTCTTAATTAGTTCTTAAATTAAAAATCAGTAGGTTCTTGATATACGTCAGAGAGCATTTGGTGGGAGGAGAATGGAAGGAATGGAAACCTGTTCAACACATTTGTTCTTTAAATAGGTTGTTTTCATATTCCCTTGCTTGTGATTGGTACTGTGATCATATGTGACTTTGAGTGAAACTCTTAAATTTATAAAATATTTTTTCCTCCATAACTCTTCATTTATAACTTTACAGCCTTTTATTTGTTCTGTAGCCCTTGCAACACACCAAAAAACATCAACTTGGATAAAACTATTTGCTTTATGCTTCTGTATTCAGGGGAAAAAGAAGCTTAGTGAAATGAAGAAGAGGTGTATAAATAAAGAGCTTAGATTCTAAAAAATATATTCCCCAAGGACCAGTAAAACTCCTAGTTGTATGTAAAACATAATTCATTATTCAAAATATGAATCACAATGGGGATATTACCCTCCCTAAAGCAAAATCCACATCCAGTTTTGTAGCAATGAACAGCAAGACAGCAAATTTTGTTAGTAAAGTCAGAGAAATGTGTGTTTTGTATCAAATTTCAAGCACCCTTGTAACAACAAATCCAACCATACATATTTCCTTCCTCTTGAAATTCTCAAACCACCAGAAAATGTTTTATGTAACAAAAGACTTCAATTAGGTATTATGTGCTACATTAACTTGAAATTATCTAACATTTATGAGTGTAGCCTTCCCCAAATAATTATGTCAGTTAAAATCCAAATGTTGGGTATAATTCCTAGTCAATATTATGAGAGCTGAGCGTTGGCACATGTGAAAGTCACCAAGATGTATAATCCAATGGGTACTTGAGAATCAGACTGATTTTTTTTTATTTCTAGTAATAGCTTAACATGAACAATTCTGCATTTTAGGAATAATTTCAGATATGACTGAAAAAGTCAATCCAATGATTCCACTTACTTCAGATATGTCCAGCAAGAAGGAGACGGTGTGCATTTTTGGAACGGGTGATTTTGGAAGATCTCTGGGCTATAAGCTGATGCAGTGTGGCTATTCCATTGTCTATGGGAGCAGAAGCACTCAAAACTGTGGATTGATTCCTCAAGGAGCCACAATCTTATCTCATGCAGAAGCTGCTGAAACATCTGACGTTATCATTGTAGCAGTCCACAGAGCGCATTACAACTTTCTTGAAAGCCTACAAGAAATCCTCGATGAAAAAGTGTTGGTGGATGTGAGCAACAACCTTAAAATAAACCAGTATGCAGAATCAAATGCTGAATATCTTGCCCAACTGCTCCCAGGCAGCAAAGTGGTCAAAGCATTTAATACAGTGTCAGCATGGGCCCTGCAATCAGGCGGCTTGGATGCAAGCAGACAGGTAAGGGCTTCTCAGATGCCAAAGGCTGCTGGAGGTGGACATGTTCTGTGTGCGCATGAGCTGAGCTAAGGATCCAGCCTGAATAAGGAATGAGATTTTTGTAGATGTCACTGAAAGGAGCTTTATTTACAAAAACGCATTATACAGATTACACCTAGCCTCTGAACTGCAACACACACCTGAAATTAAGTGCAGATTCTTGACCAGAACAGCAGGCCTCTCCTCTTTACCCCTCCCAAATGATGGGAAACCCAAAGCTGGGACATTATTTTGTGATTCTAAATTGGCTTAGTACAGTTTTTAATATTTTGTTTAATTTGACTGGAGAATTTAATAGGTAGATTAGCAGCTACAGTATAAAGTAAAAAAAATTGCCTTTTTTTCCTTATAACCAATCTAATTAGCTGCTTTTTATGTCTGTTGTTATTACCAAGAGAAAGGGTGAGAGACTTAATACTTCAGCAAACTAAGATGTATAGGCAGTGGAGGCTACAGCTGCTGTGCGTAGAAAGGAAGCCATGACTGTGTGAAGCTCTGTCTAGCTGCATTCCAACAGGTGCAGAATCCGAGGTCACACGCTGTGTGCACGTGTACCTGGAAATGAAGGTAGTAGGTGACTTTTCAGGCAAGAAATACACAGTAAAACTTTAACTATTTCTCTGCATCCTACTGTTCACCTTATGGTCGTTAGGTCGTGAGGTTTTGAGCAATCAGTGCCACTGGATTCATAGCTCCAGCAAAGAAAAGCACATGTAAAGCTTTTGCTTTGTTTAACCTGTTAACTATTTTTTCTTTCATATATGTAATGTATGACAGTACACAGCAAGTAGACATAGAGTCTTATAAATTTTGAACCTACTTTGCAAGGGGGGAAGCTATTATTTTTACAGTAGATTTTCCAATTTGAACTAGGGAGGTGTTTTTGCTTTTATTTTATTCTTTTTAATTCATATTTTTTTATGTTCTTGTCCAGTTTTGTTTTTGCTCTTAATTCTTTTTCAAATTTTGTATTTTAATTTTTCAACTAAAATAAAAAATAAAGTTAAAAAGTATATTAATAAAAAAAACATAAAACATTTTCAGGTTTTGTTATCCCCAAAGATCCCCACTCTGGCTAATTTCAGTTTTATCAAAATGGCCAATTTTCTCAAAAGTTAACCAATAAGCTAAGAGACATCAAGAAGGTTGGCTCACTAGGATAATTTCTTTATTTTTATTGAACCAATGGGACTTTATTTTCCTTTGATGTTTCAGGTATTCATCTGTGGAGATGATAGAAAAGCAAAAGAAAAAGTGATGGAGATTGTTCGGAGTCTTGGTCTTACTCCTTTGGATAAAGGTTCTCTCTTAGCATCAAAAGAAATTGAGAATTACCCTTTACAACTTTTTCCAATGTGGAGATTTCCCATCTACCTCTCTTTTGCTCTCAGTGCATTCATCTTTTTATACAGTGTTGTCCGTGATATCATCTATAATCATGCTGAGAATAACAAAGATTATTCTTTTTTTATTGCTGTTACAATTGCAAACCGGATCTGCCCTGTTGTGGCGCTCGTTCTTCTTGCATTGGTCTATTTACCTGGGATCTTTGCAGCTATTCTCCAGTTATACAGAGGTACAAAGTACAGTCGTTTTCCTGATTGGCTGGATAAATGGATGCTTTGCCGGAAACAACTAGGATTGGTTGCCTTGGCTTATGCTTTCCTTCATGTTTTATATACACTGATCATCCCCATTCGTTACTTTGTAAGATGGAGGGTCAATTCTTTTGTCCTTCAACAGGTAAGCCAGTCTCATGCACTTTTTTCTCCCACTTCAACAGCTGGTACAATACTGGGAGGAAAAGCAAATGCCGTGTTTTTCTTTGCTGCCCACACCTTAATGCAGACTTTTAAGGACTAAAGTTCTAATAATTTTCAAAACTTTGGGGTTGCCCTAAATTGTTTCAGCATTTTCAGCCCATTTCAAATACTCTCATAAAATGGGGAAATTGCATCAAGTTCCCTTAGATCTAGCAAAGGAATGCTAAGTCATTTCAGATCCAATTCATAACTGACACATCATTAGAGCATTAGGGCAGTTACCTACTCATTATTCATATCCTTTTGCCCATCATACCCAGTTGAAACCCTCTTGATCTGAAACCATTTCTATTCTGACAAAATTGAGTGACGGTAGATATTTGGGCAACCTGGTTCTGAGGAATCTCCATCTTTATCCTTGGATGGGGCAGCATCTTCCCATTTGAAGGTAAAGGTAAAGGTTCCCCCGCACATGTGTGCAAATCATTTCCAACTCTAGGGGCCGGTGCTCATCTCCGTTTCAAAGCCGAAGAGCCAGCGCTTGTCCAAAGACATCTCCATGGTCATGTGGCCAGCATGACTAGATGCCAAAGGTGCACGGAACGCTGTTACCTTCCCACCGTAGTGGTCCCTATTTTTCTACTTGCATTTTTACATGCTTTCGAACTGCTAGGTTGTCAGAAGCTGGGACGAGTAACAGGGGCTCACTGTTACGCGGCACTCGGGATTCGACCCGCCAAACTGCCGACCTTCTGATCAACAAGCTCAGCGTCCTAACCCACTGAGCCACTTCGTCCCTTCCCATTTGAAAGGGGCGTGCAATTTGTATGTCATTCTGTATTCACATATCCTGCTCAAACAGCAGATGGCAGTTGTGACTAGGAAGGCTTCTCCACAGATTCATCTATACCCATTCCTTGATCTTGAGGCCTTTCAGACACATGCTTTGATAACCTCAATACTAGATAACTACAATATACTCTATATCAGGGGTGTCAATGCCGGCCTGCGGTCTGGATGTGTCATAGCAAAACCATGCCCACTGCATTGCCGGCAATGGGGAAAAAGTCATGATATGTCGCAACACATTACATGACGTTGCAAGTTTGATACCCCTTATGGCATGGTCTTGGAGACCATTTGGAAGATGTAGCTGATCCAGAATATACCTAAGTGTGCCATTTGTCTTTACTGCTTTGTGAGCTGCCAATTTACTTCAGGGTGCTCATTCAAGGTGCTCATTGTCATCTAGAAAACCCTTGTGTTGTTGTTAGTTGCGAAGTCGTGTCTGACCCCATAGACAACGTTCCTCCAGGCCTTTCTGTCCTCTACCATCTTCTGGAGTCCATTTAAGCTCATGCCTACTGCTTCAGTGACTCCATCCAGACACCTCATTCTCTGTCGTCCCCTTCTTCTATTGCCCTCAATCTTTCCCAGCATTAGGCTCTTCTCCAGTGAGTCCTTCCTTCTCATTAGGTGGCCAAAGTATTTGAGTTTCAACTTCAGGATCTGGCCTTCTAAAGAGCAGTCAGGGTTGATCTCCTCTAGGACTGACCGGTCTGAACACCTTGCAGTCCAAGGGACTCGCAGGAGTCTTCTCCAGCACCACAGTTCAAATTTCATTGTGTAGATACTGATTATTTGAGGAACTATCTACATCCCATAGTCTCTGCCCACCGAGTAAGTCTGGACAATGTAGGCATAGTTTAGGTCCCTTCAATTACCCCCCCCCCTTGGGGGGCCTAGAAAGTGCACTTTCTCTCTCATGGTACTTGATCTCTGCAACAGCATCCCACCCGTGCCAATTCTTGAAAAAGTAGCTGAGCCTGTCATTTTTCAGAAAGGTGAGCCTGCATGTATAAAGATGTTAAGCCTCTAACTATGAAAGCTCTTCTAGAGCTTTCAAAAGACTTATTTGAGTGTGATGTGAGTGGAAGAAAATTTTCATCTGGAACAGATCATTGTGTGTGTGTGTGCGCGCGCACATGCACAGAAGGGTATACATGAATGTTCACATGGTGGTGGGTATTTATTAAATATTTTTCTTCTACCATAAAGAACTTAGAAAATTGTGCTAAGTTGACCAAGGCCAATTTGAAGGGAGCAAGTCCTTGATGATTTCATCTTTTCTTTATCGTTATTGCTTTGTATGGTAGTTTAATACCCAATGTTTTTTTAAAAAAAATATCTTACTAACTTACTAAAATGAATATATGTCATAGTGTTGATTTTTTTTAAAAAAAATCTGATTGCTGCAATGTTTCTAATACTGGAATGCTAGGATGACTTCAATTTACAAAAACGGTCACGATCATTTTGAATAAGTAGATTGCACAAGACAGCTTATAATGAGCAACATTTATTACATTTGAACTCCCCTCATGATATATAGGGGGACAATATGTTGCAGATCTGTTATGAAATTATTATACTCACACATATATTTCTGTTTTCTATTAAGGTATTTAAAAACCAAACAGAGCCATTATGGACTGGCACAGCCTGGCACAGTGATTCTTACCTTGCTTTGGGAATCTTAGGTTTTTTCCTGTTTGTTCTCCTTGGGATAACATCCTTGCCTTCTGTCAGCAACAGTGTTAATTGGAGAGAGTTTAGGTTTGTGCAGGTAAGATTCTGTTTGGCTAGTAAATTCACCTTGTTCTCATCCTTCTTTGCCTTCAGGTGTAACTAACTAGTATTTATCTTAAGGATTGTTTCCCTTCTTCCACTTCAGCAGTTTTTAACCAGACATTAAAACAACAAGGGCAGGGATGGACAAGGAATTTTAATAACCACCAAAGCTCACCAAAGCTGTATTCTCCTGATTCTCTCTCTTTGGGAAATTAGATGCCATGTTCTCAGAAGTGTGACATCTTTCTCCTATCTCCTTCCTTCTAAATAGGTAGAACTTTAACTTTCATAACTCCTCTTTGGGAATTGTGAGTGTTAAAGTGTAAAATAAAAGCAGAGTCCCAGGTTCAAAATACTGCTTAGCATAGCATACTGCTAAGCTTGTAAGCTGCCCTGAGTCTTCGGAGAAGGGCGGGATATAAATGGAATTAAAATAAATAAATAAATAAATAAAATAAAATGAAAAACTGAGACTACTCTGTGATTGCCCCAGCACAGAAAACAGCTTTGAAATGAGTGTTTTCTAATTCTTTTCCTTATTTTGATATGTTCATGAAGACTAATTATTGATGCGTATACATTAAAGAGTCTGTGTTGCAGATATTTGTATATGTATGTATGTATGTAAATAGACACTGTAGCAAAGGGAAGGCTGTTGCTGGTTCTTTTTAGATAAAAAGCTTATATAAACTAATGTATTTTGGATAAAGAAATGCATTATGCAATTACTAAGGCTTCCTATTTTTCATTTTATATATTTCAGTTTAATGCGAAAAAGGAAACTGTCCTTGACAGTCCATATTACTGAAATGTTTATCTTATACAATTTGACTGTTATTTTGTACACAGTTTTGCAGTCTTGTCAGGTTCAATTAATTAAACCATTCTAATAAATACAGTGGTCTTAAATTACAGCCCTAATCTAGGATAACTTAATATAGTTAAATGCACTTCAGACTCACATTCTCATTCTGTTGGGCTGCATTTCTAGAAACTAGCAAAGCTACTTTGGTCCAATTTTGGTTAGCAATATAGAACCCTCTACAATTTTTACACTAACTTTCTAGAAAATGTATTCAGAAGTTAATATTTGTTTACTAACCATTGTTTTTGTTTGTTTCCACAGTCCTATCTGGGTTACCTTACACTGGTTTTGTGTACTGCCCATACACTGGGATATGGTGGGAAGAGGTTCTTGAGTCCTTACTCATACCCATGGTTCCTTCCTCCAGTTTATTTGCTCTCTCTCATTATTCCTTGCATCGTGTTGTTCTTCAAGTTTTTCCTAATATTTCCATGTATAGACAGACCATTAACTGAAATTCGACAGGGCTGGGAGAGGAAACACAAACATATGAACCACTCAAACAGCAATCAGAACACCAAAGAAATATCATCTGTATAATTCCTGAATACCTGTTAATCTGTATATTTTGGAAAGGACTGAGCATAGTCAAAGCGCTAAGCAGTGGAGACACACTGAAAAAAATATCTTGAATATGAGCTTTTGTGAGTGATGACAGAAGAACTTTATAAACCACATCAGTCACATTTGGAATGAGTTTCTGCAAGTTATGCTCAGATACCAATAAAATGGTTATAGGATTTCAGACAGCAATAGTTTTTCAGCCAAAGAACTCTACATAAATACACTATAAAGTATACATATCTACAGTGCTAGCTGCATACAAATTGCATTTTCTTTCTGTGAGTATCTGTCAAACTATAAAGAAATTTCTTTTATCTATGGGAAGCTATAATTTTATTGTGAGCTTAACAGGAGGCTTGTACACTCAGCACTCTTGACAGCCAAGAATGTGAACAAGAAATGCTAAATCCAAAACATGAAATAGCAATAAAAACATTCCCTGATTCTAATACAAAACTTGCCTGCTGCAGACCAGCAGGAAAACACATGAAAAAAAGTTTTCAAGTGGCTGCTTTAAGTTTTTTTTCCAGATCAAGGAAATATTGGGAAGTTGGGGACTGAGAATCCTTTGAATCTACCCACATTCATCTTGCTCCTTTCGTTTTAAAGTTTTCTATGGTGAAATCTGCCACGATTCATAAAATATCAGCCAAGAAGGCTGATACAGAGGCAAATGGGGACAGAGAGCTGATGTCAGATTTCACTTTCCAGTCTCCATAGCCTGAGTCTGTGGTGGCGAAGCTATGGCACGCGTGCCACAGGTGGCTTGCAGAGCCCTCTCTGTGGGCACACTTGCCGTCGCCCCAGTCCTAGGCCTTCAGCTGGGTTTTATAAAACCTTTTTACTTTAGGCCTCCACCACCATGTACAAAAAAAGGTTTAATCAATCAATCAATTTCAACTTCTCGCAGGAAAAAAGACCTCACAAAGTTGGAATTGATTGATTGAACTTTTTAGTCCCACCCAGTCTGCCGTTACCACATCTACGCCCACAGAATGGGCCATGCCCATACAATGGGCCACACCCAATTAGCCACACCCACCCAATGGGCCATGCCCACCTGGCACCTGACAATAATAAGTGGGTTTTGGGTTTCAGTTTGGGCACTCAGTCTCTAAAAGGTTCGCCATCACTGGCCTGAGTGTTCCCTCTGTTAGCAACGTCAAAGATTTTATGCTTCATTATTATGCATGTTTAAGTCAAACTCATAAGCTAAATCAATTACAAAGAAGCAATTTAATTCATATTTCCTACTGTATATTAGCAAATTGTATTTGTATTGTATTCAAAAAAATATATGTATTCCGTTTTCCAAGTTTTGGTTACCAAATTTGTTTATAAGCACTTATATTTGGTATGTTTCAAAAGAAATAAAGAAAATCCTTTGAAAGAGAAACATTTTTTTGTCATTCAGACACCTTTTGCTCTTGATCAGTAGAGAAGATTTAAGATCAACCATAAAGATCAAGGAAGTCTGTTTTGAGTAGGAGGACAAGAAAAGAATTAATAGAAATTTACACCTAAGAATTCAGCAAATAAGACTTTTAATAAAGTAATGACTTTTCACCAAACAATACAGTTAAGAGAACTTTGATACAAATCCCTGGGACAAGATCAGTGAATATAAATTAAATCATGCCAAAATTCACTGACTCTAAAGACAGAAAGTATTGGTACAAAACAGGCATGGTATGGAACTGGATTAGGCCACTTTATTTTTTTTCAAAGTTCCAATGGAGGGTTCAAATCCGTAAGCTAAGCTAGGTCAATCTGCCTTCTGATCAATCAGTCTAATATCAACCTGCTTGCTGGGAACCTGCGCCCAGTTTGGCTGCTTGAGTTTAGTCTCACTCAGCATAATCTGAACACAGGCATACTGGCCCATTTTTTCCACTAATTCCCAAGTATTTCATGCTGCATTGCCACATTGTGCAGCTAGCAACATGAACATATAAACACAAAAGCCCAATGTAGTACACGCATTAATAAACCGATTAAGGGGATGGGTGCCTGGGGAGGACCAAGACCTATTTTCCTAGTGGCAGAACAGAACAAGGTTGGCTAAGTCCAAGTCTGGTTTTGTTGGTCTCTGAGTACCATCTTGTTCTTGCATTCTGTGCCTTTCAATTTGCCAGCTGGCCTTTCCAATTGCATCAGCAGTAAACAGTTAAATGACTCACCCCTGATTTTAAGGCCTTTTTTGCCACAATCATTAAGTGAACCACACACAACTGTTAAACCAAATTTGGCTTTCTCCATTTACTTTGCTTGTTGAAAGCTGACTGGGAAGATCATAAATGGCAGTTACATGACCCTGGGACACTACAACATGCAATACATGCCAATTGCAAAATGTCCAAATTTTGATCATGTGATTGTGGGGACACTGCAACAATCATAAATGCAAGGACCAGTCGTAAGTCACTTTCTTCAGCATTGTCATAATTTTTAACAGTTGATAAAGTATAAGTCAAGGACAGCGTGTATTTGACTTAAACCATTATCATCATCAGGATATTGCTACTTTTTATCAAGCAGCCCTGCAGTGCTCTGATGCAACTTCCTCCTTTTGGTGTACATGCAATATCACAACACTCATATTAAAAGGTGCAAAGCTTGCACTACAGCACCACAATACCACTTTTTGTCCATCTGGCTTCTTTTCTGCAGGTGATGAATTAAAGGATGAAATCCTAGAATCTAGGACCTAGATGTTTGTTTGGGGTACATGCTTCTAAATAAAGTGGGATTTGCTGCCATATAATCAAGATGAAGAACATGTTTGAAAGCAATCCTGTGTGAGAAACCTGTCCCTGTCAAGGCACATGGAACCTACTTCTGCGTAAGGAGTAGGCATCACGCCCAGCAACCCAGTCGACGAAGAAGACCTAGAGCTGAAAGACTAAAATCCGTCGGATTCCCAAGTGGTACAGCAACCTACGTATGACATGACGAAGTAGCTTATCCTTCTTTTCCGACGTCCAGTATGGACTGTTCATAAAGCAAATATTCTTAATTATCCACACGCGCACACATTTGCTAATTCCTCCTCCGGAAACTGTCATCTAGGTTTTCAATACTTAGTTTCACCATCACAAACAAAGTTTCAATATAAAAAAAATAAAGGATATCCGGCTTGTACCATTCTCATCAGAAAAGAGGAGCGGGTTAATGCCAGGTGCTTCGTCCGGTTTTATACAAGACGGGCAAGGAATGGCGAGATCGACGGGAAATACACGGTCACAAACGGCGACACTCGCAGTTTCCTCGCGGAGAAACGTTTTCCAATCCCTTACTTTCGCAACAATGGTTTGATCCGGACTTCCTCTGGTTTGGGGCAGCGCTGAGAGGTCACGGGGAGGTTGCCGGCGGTTTCCGAAGAGTAGCTGATTGAAGATTATGGCGTATCCTGGTCCCGGAGGCGCCTATTACCAAGGCGGGGTAAGGCAGCTTGAAGCGCAAAAGAGCCGCTGCGGGCGCCGTCTGCTTTTCGCGTCCGCGGGGAACGGCTTTGTTTGCTTGTTGAAAGCTTGATTACGGTTTGCTTGATTACGTTAGCTGTAGGGATGTGGAAGATGGCACCGCGAACGGAAGAGAAAAACCTATCTGAATTAATCCGGAGCCAGAAGGCCGCTTTGGAGAGGGGGGAGGCCTTCGCGCGGAACCTGACTTGGTGGAATCTCGTGGAATTAATTGGAGCATCTTTCCAAAGCGGAGCCACGCGCGATGGGCGCTTAGAAAGTCTCAAATCCGGTTTCCGATTTACAGGAAGACTTTGAAAGAGCCTCCGCCCTCCGTAAAACGCCACAGGAGGTCTGCCAATAATTGTCGATACAATTGATCGGGTTTGCCCATTCCTCTAAACCGTATTTTTTTCTGGATCTTGGTTTATCCAGTATTTATTTTTTTATTTATTTAGTTATATTTATATACCGCCCTATTCCCTGAGGACTCAGGGCGGTTTACAGGGAATTAAAAATCCAAAATACAAAAATTAAGAACAAATTAAAAAATATTAAATTAACCCTGTAGTCAGTTAAAAAGAACCCCAAAATTAAAAATTCCTCCTCAGTCTGAGCCCGAGAGCTCAAAGAGCCAGGTCTTCAGGCCCCGGCGGAATGATCGGAGGTCGGGGGCAGTCCTCAGCTCCACCTGCAGCTGGTTCCAGAGGGCAGGCGCTCCCACCGAGAAGGCCCTATCCCTGGGTGTCACCCGCCGGCAATCTCTCACCGGCGGAACCCTGAGCAGACCTTCCCTGTGGGAGCGCACTGGGCGAAGGGCGTTTGATGCCAGCAGCAGGTGTTCCCTCAAATATCCCGGACCCAGGCCATGTAGGGCTTTATAGGTGATAACCAGCACCTTGAATTTCACCCGGAGGGCAACCGGAAGCCAATGCAGCTCGCGGAGTAGAGGTGTTACATGGGAGTATCGGGAAACCCCCATTAGTAAACTATTGGTTGCTTGGTAATTAGTACAGAGCATCCAGTAAGTCGGACGGTTAAACTAGAATCGTTGTGTTTTAGGGGCAAGGCCCTAAGGTGGACTATTGCGCAATTTCTAGAGGCTGCTAGCTTAAGAGAAACAAAACTGATCTGAATATTGCTAGCTCATATTGTGTAATTTCCTAAACCAAATAAAAGGCAATCCTGAATCTTGACTTCAGCACAGATCCTGTGTGTTTTAACGAATTAATTTTAATTTCTGTGTGTACTGAACTATTAACTTCTCATGAGTTAAATGAATGCCGTCTTCTTTGCATTGGGATCTCCAGGCTACTACTTACGGTATAATTTGCACAGCATTGCAAAGAAGTAGATTATTCTGTTTATATAATAATACTCTAAAATATGGAGTAAGATGTTCAAGGGTTCAAATTGTATTAACTTTATTTCTGACTATATAACTTCAGCTGCACATGTTTGAAAGTGCTAATCAGATGTCAATCCTCAGGTCAGTCCAGCTCTGACAATATTATGTAGGGTTCCTAAAACAGAAAAATCATCATTTAAATAAATAATAATAATTAGATTTTAAAAACCCAAGGTATCTCTGCTTGCCCAGTTGAACCTTTGTTTCACACTTGGGCTGCACCAACTTTCTCTGTTATTGTGTAAATATCCTTTCCTGGAAAAGATTAGCAGAATGAACCATCTCATATTTCCCTCCCTATATTAATCTAGTAATTCTGTGGACGTTGAATTTGAATCACAAGATCAACACCCAGTCAGCTTCAAGGGGACTTTTAATGTTCCTGATCTAATTTGATTCTTTAATGCAGGTGATACGCGACTATCCTAGAAAAGTGGTAGCGGGGGAGGGAATGAGCAAGCCTGAGCGAGGGATGGCTGGAGCTGTAGGGCTGTCAGAGCTCAGTGGAAGCACCAGGATCAGCGTTCTTTGGAGCTGTCAGGGCTAAGTGGAAACGCCAAGATCAGTGCCAGGCTCCATTTGGAGCTCGGCGCTGATCCTGGCGCTTCTGCAGAGCCCAGAAGAAGTGCCAATCAGCTGGAATGTTGCAGCATCTCCAGGGTCTTGTGATTTACATTCAGATGCTTGGCAACTGATTCATATTTATGACAGTCACAGTGTCCCAGGGTCATGTGAAGTGACCAAAACCTCCTGCAACCACCCAGCAGAGGGGGGGGGGAATAAAAACCAAACACCCCGCCACAGCACCCCTGCTGCCAATCCTCAACAGAAATGCTCACAACAATGAAAACCTCGGACAGGAGGAAGAGCGCCGCCAGGCAGGCAGGTGTCTTGCTCCGCTGTGGCTTTGGGGGCACTTTTTTCAGTGCCATTGTAACTTCAAACAGTCACTAAGCGAACTGTTGTAAGTTGAGGACTACTTGTACTAAATCACTTTTTTCCTTTTTTTTTTTTGGTAATCATGTTTTTGACACCTTGCTAGGCAACTAGTGGTACTTGGATGTTGCCATTTCCTAAAAGTGGTACAATGGATGAAAAGTTTGAAAAGCCCTGCTTTAATGGACTAATTTCTGCATAACACTGATGTTTTTGGGGAGACAGGAGAAATGGGGCCTGCATTTAATGTGTGGTTCTAAAACATTGCATGTGTGATAATATATCACTTAGGACTACATGGAAAGAGGCAGCAAAAAACATTGAATACATGTTTTTTTAGAGGTTTCCTTTAGGACTAACCAATCTACTGTCAAAAATTCAGAGAGCCATTAAACATCCACATTTAGAGTTTACTTTGGTAATCCATTTTATGTAGCTTTTTTCCTGCATGAAAATTGAAATGTTTATTTAACTACCAGGCTTCACCTCTGCTGCCTTTTGGAGATACTTGATTGACAATTGTGCCCTATCCAGCCAATTGTATTACAGAAAATATAGTCGGCGAGTTTTTAATTTTTCAATAAGAAATATATAGTTAAAGTAAATACAAATGTATCCATATTAAATGTACACTTATAATATCCTAAATGAATCTTGGGCAAATATGTAAGGCTGAATTCTGCCTTACTGTACTCTGTAAAATCTAGTATCAATATGAATGTTCCACATGATCTATCTATCTTATGACTTCATATAGGCATAGAGGCTGTCAGCAATTGCTGGCAGAGTAATCTTCCTCTTTTCACCAATAAATACCAGCATGAATGTTAGGTGCATTTTAAAAAAATATTTCATCATGCCAACTCAATGAATTTGTATATGCTTACTTATTTCCTTTTACCAACTTGTGAACTATGAACTTTGCAGCATTCGTAATGAATAGATTTGCTAAACAAAGAAGGCATTTCCTTGTATGAAACAAACAGTTCTGCTAAGAGATTTTGTTTCTGGATAATTTCTAGTTTATTACAATGAAAAGGTACTTGGGTTGTAGCCAACAATCATTTGAATTTTTGTTCCCCATTGCCTATTGTACTAAACTATGATGGTTTGCTTGCTTTTGGCTTAGTGTGATTTTGCAAAATCATGGTCACAATTTAATGTATGCTATGAAGCCAGCAGCACCATGGCTATTTCAACAAAGCATTGTTAAAACAAACCGAGCTGAGTGTAACGAACAGCCAGTAACTGAGCAACCTTAAAGTATGTATTCAGGAATATACTACAGACATCACAGCTGACATTTCCTAAAACCAGCCGAGTGTTTTTCTTTTGAATTCTGGTCCTTTTCCCCCTTCTGATGCAAAAGATTTTTTTTTTCATCTCAAGATTCATGTAACTGAAAGGCCTAATCTAGGGGTGTCAAACTCGCTGCGCCACGTGACGTGTTGTGATGTATTGTGACTTTTTTCCCATTGCCTGAGCTGGGGTGGGCGCGGCCTCTGCATGATGCATTCGGCCGGGCTGGCAGTTTGACATCCCTGGCCTAATTTTTTTTTTAATCCCATTTTATATCCCACCCTTCTCCGAAGACTCAGGGCGGCTTACAATCTAAGAAGCACAAATCAATGTGCTTAGCAATAGCCTTCATTCTATGTATCTGCCTGCTTATTAGGGCTTTCGCCCCCCCCCCAGCAGCATTTTTACTAAGTCAGCTTATTGCCCCCAACAATCTGGGTCCTCATTTTACCTACCTCGGAAGGATGGAAGGCTGAGTCAACCTTAAGGCTGGTGGGACTCGAGCCTGCACTAATTGCGGGCAGCTGGTGTTACTTAAGGAGGCATTAGCCCACTGCTCCATCAAGGCTCTGTGCCTTGGTGCCTTTCAGTTTTCCGCTTACAAAATCTCTGCATTTGTTACAGAAATGAGAGGCTTTGGGATATACTGGTTTAAGACTACATCTTATATATGAATGAATTGTTCTGTTTGGGGCTAACTGACAGGATATACATACGTGCACAGAACTTTCTATTATTATTGGCAATTTCTCTCGGAGAGAGAAGTAGAATAGTGCTCTGGCAGTGGAGTGAACCTTCTGCCACTCCCAATATCTCCTTAGCTGCCTTATGACTGTGCTTTGCCCAGTCCAATCTCTAAAGAAGAGATTGGACAGCATTTTGTCTGGAATGATATAGGCTTCAGCAGGGGGTTGGACTAAAAGACCACCATGGTCCCTTCCTGGTATTCTGCATTCTGGTGGGTTAAATTGGCCTTTCTAGATAATGTAAAATATTTGTAGGTACATTGCAGTCAGACGTAAAAGATTGCCAGTCTATTGAAACTGGGTTTTGGTTATTTGCAATTTAGATTACTAAAAATAATAATAATTGTATTTTATTTCATTTCTAGTATGGAAGTGCTCCAGGTGGACCAGCATTTCCTGGTCAGGCTCAAGATCCATTATATGGTTATTTTGCTGGAGTAGCTGGGCAGGTATGATTTTCTACCATACTGGTACGAGATTGCTGATCCAGATATATGTTGTTAGTTAATTTTTTTTAATTAATTATGTGATGTCTCTTATTTTTTTATTCAAAATATACAATGCGTCTTCTGCAAAGTATAAAAATGGATTAAATAATATACAACATAGCTCTCTTTTTTTGAAGTGTATGTCTTCCTTCCTTTATTTCATCACAAACGGATTAATTTTGTATACTTTTTCCTCAGTAGGCATATCTTCACAGCTACACTCCACCATTCATTGGAGTGGAAAGCAGTAATTTACACTTGTTAGGGTTGCATTGAAGCAAGAATTAAAAGAATTGTATAAACAATTGTTGTAACCAAGGATCAGAGATTTCCTTCCCAGGACATAGAGAACATTGTTTGTTCTTATATGCCCAAGTATGTGAGTGTCCCCATTCATATGTCACTGTCTGCTCATGTCTTTGATCCCATAATAACTGCTATCTTGTTGGGGAAAGGAGAAGTGTTTGTGGCATAAGAAAAATAAAGCTGGATTGACATTGTTTGTGTTTTCAAAGGATGGGCAAATAGATGCCGATGAGCTACAAAAATGTCTGACTCAGTCAGGAATTGCTGGTACCTATAAACGTAAGTTTGACAAATGAACATTTTTATGCTATGTATAAGACTTTATGGCGTAAATTTTCATGGGCTAGAATCATTGAATCGAATGAGAAGTCAAAGATTTCTTGAATTCTCACATGCCCCATTCACCTTGGCAGTGGTCTGGCATTATGGGGATTGTAGATCACAACTCATTGTCTTGACTTGGCCAGATCTGATTAACACTTTGATCGAAATACAACAGGAAAGTCCAGGTTAATAGAGTAGACTGGAAAGTTAAAAAAGCATTTTGGAAGAAAACAACAGTAAACCACTATCACAAGATGTTGTGAAAATAACATGGACAAGTCCATATGGTCATTAGTCGTCAAGTTCAACTTGATAAAGTACTTTGATTAAGTAACTTTTACTTCTATTTGAATCAGTGGAAATTTCATAGCATTATAGGAAAATGTTTATAGTATTGCTCTGTCTTAAAAATTATTTTCTCAGTATTGCAGAGACAAATAATACACATTAATTAGTGATGTGCATTACTTATTTGTTCTTTTTTTTAAAACAGCCTTTAATTTAGAAACTTGCAGACTCATGATTTCCATGCTTGATGTATCCTTCATTTATCTGGCTCTGATTTTTTAGTACATTTGTGGGTTGTGAAAAATGCTTTCAGGTAATGGAGAGTACTTTTACAGCTAAAATCACTTTTAGCTTTTATGTAGAGTGTTTTGACCTTTATATTTCAATTTCCTGACAATTAGAACAATTAATTGGTGGAAAGACTTTCCTGTAGAAAGTGTGAGTGATCCAACACTGGAGGTTTTTAAGAAGAGATTGGACAACTGTTTGTCCAAAATGATACAGGGTTTCCTGCATGAGGATGGGGTTGGACTAGAAGATTTCCCTTCCAACTCTGTTATTTTGTTATTCTGACCATTTTATAATGTATGGTATGAAATCCGCACCAGGTAAAATTGTCCATAGCAGACGCATATTTTAATAAATAAACTTCTTTCTGTGTAAGTTTTTATCTATGGAGTAGCCAATGTGATTATGTTGCGTTGAAATTGTTTGAAATCAATACCTCATTGCTAATTGAGTATACTCTGCATACACTTTAGCTATTACAGATCTGTCCATTAAAGCATTTCTGTGATATCCTTTATATATTGATTTCCATAAGTTTTGCTCCAAAATATGCATAGAATTGCAGTTGAATTCAATGATTTTTCAATTAAAAAGTAAGTCCTGAGTGATCATCTACGTTTGATATCAGAGCTGCAGTCCTGTGAACAATAAAGAATATTTTGCATTTGCTTTACTATTAGTATGGTTTGATCCTTAACAATAATCCAGAGAGATATGTCTGGCACAATGGGCTTCAATGAATTTAAAGAGCTTTGGGCTGTACTGAATGGCTGGAGGCAACATTTTATGAGTGTGGATGGTGACCGCAGTGGTACAGTTGATTCTCAGGAGCTGCAAAAAGCATTGTTATCCATGGGTGAGTTGTAGAACTTTTCTCTGGCTAGGATTAATGGCCACAGGAAAAACCTACAGAAGAACCCTGAACTTTCCTTAACCTAAAAGTCTTTTGATTTTTCAAGACTTCCAACTCCCAGAATTCTCCAGTTGTATTCAGATTAGGGAAGATTGATCTAGTCTAGTCCTTGTAAAACTCAGAACTAGAAACTGTTACTATACCGCCCCTCAATCTTCTGTTCTGCAAGTAACACAGACTCAGTTCCCTTAACCATCATCAATTTTTGCTCTCTATCATCTCATCATGGAAATTATTCTCTGAATTCCAATTTGTTAGTAGCCCTTTTGGACTGAATATAGTATTCCAGGAGGGGACTGACCAAGATAGAGCTAAATAGGAATAGCACTTGCTGTGATCCATAAATCTACTAGGCTGGTGTAATTCTAGCAAGAACTATGGCTTGCCTGTTTTATCACAGATCTATACTCCTTCCTCCTAACTGTTGTTATTCGTTTGGGGGCTGTCCATGATTCCATTTCCTTTTAGCATTCTAAAAGCTCTATATATCCACTTGGTTTCCTTGGAGGTTTCCTTTTTTTCCTGTTATCGATTATGCTTCCATTATCTCATTTCGAAGGGCTTCCTGTTCCTCCCAGACTGTTAGAAACATTATTTGGAATAAAACTGGTGCTAGAGATTGGTGTTCTGTTTTGCAGTAAAGCACCTGTCCATCTCACTTTTTTAAGAGTCATCTTGCAGTTGTCCTACCTGAATAGGCATTACCCAGTAAAGGATATTTCTGATATAGGATCTTCAACACGTTTGCTTTCTTTTGTGTCTTTTATTTATTTAGGATTTAGATTGAGTCCACAGGCCATCAATGGAATTGTGAAACGATACAGCTGTCGTGGAAAGATCAGTTTTGATGACTATATAGCCTGCTGTGTAAAACTCAGAGCTCTTACTGGTATGATTAATTTCACAGCAATTACTGAACTTGACTGGTTTTTAATTTCTCTTCTTATCAAGTTAAGGTTTTTTTCTGAAACACAAAGCATGATAGAATGGTCCGTGTAAGCCATCCAGTCTATCTGTTTATGTTAGGAAAACAAATTTAAACTACCTTCAGCAGAAGGCATTTTAATCATTGGATGAAGCTCTTTCTGGATGGCTAGCCCATCATCGTTAATATTTTATTTGAAGTTCAGTTGAATTTTAATCTCATAGTAGCTTAAATCCAGTCTAATCTAGTCCTAATAATTTTATTCCAAAACTGTTTTTGTCTATGACATAGAAAATGTTCCAGCATTCCAAGTATTTTATTCTATTTCTGAATTTTTCTTACAGGTTAAATCATATTGATACAATTTTTTAACAGCATCACATGTAGGAAAGAAAAATCTCTACACTTTGATTGATAAAAGGATTAGAACTTGTGGATTTACAAAGTGTATTAGTATTTTAATCCTTGGGCCTAAATTAATCGGTAGATCATTGTTCAAAAATAATTTCTTGTGTTTGTCAATTTTTAGTTGGTTTTTTCTGAAACTGACAATTATAATAGACAATTTTCTTCTAACATGTGATTTGCCATCTGATTCATTTTATTTTATTTTATTTCTTTACAGATAGTTTTCGAAGAAGGGATGCAGCCCAGCAAGGGATGGTGAATTTCCAATATGATGATGTAAGTGGTTCTAAATTAGTCTTTCCAGCTAGAGATGTGAAATACGCTTTTCCTTAAGTGCCGTGAACAGTAATTTCAGTATCAGTTGTTGAAATTTGTTTTCATAGTAGTTATTCCTTCTTCTACTGGACTTTTTATAAAATATTACAGCTGTGCCCTTGCCTTAATTAGAAGCTATTCCCAAATAACTGACGGCCTTTGAGGATCGTAAGTCTGCTGTATAGCAACAGTGAAAACTGTATCTTAACATGATCAGCCTAACACTGTATTGCCTATACCAGAAGTGGGCAATAAATTTTCCCAAGAGGCCACATGAGAAACTGGGACTATTGTGGGAGACTGTCCTTCCTGTTGCTCCTTATTGCCACCCCTGGCTGAATAAGAAAAAAAAAGAGCCAGATATGGCCAATGGCCCTAAAATGCCCAGTCTATCCTGCACCAACCTTTCCCAAATATCTTCCATATGTGTGTATTTTACTTCCCAGAATTCTGATGGCAATTGGTGAGAATTCTAGGAGTGGGTTGGAGGGCCAGAATGGAAGTAACTAACTACTGTGTTTTCCCAAAAGTAAGACCTACCCACAAAATAAGCCCTAGCTTGATTTTTGGGAGTAGGCCTAATATAAGCCCTACCCCCAAAATAAGCCCTAGTCTTAGGGCAAGGCACATGCCCAAATATCAAGCTAAGGTGGGGTTGGGGGGTGGAGCCACCTTAGGCCCCCAGCACCCACTTACCAGGCCTCTCATGAATTTACACCTGCCTCTTCTCGCCAGCCCACTTCTGCAGTGTCCTCCAGCCTGCATTTCACAGTCAGAGACCTTTCTGGAAGGCCTCTGCAGTCGAAAACCACTCAGTGAGTGGAAAAGACACCACCCGAAAATAAGACTTGGTGCCTCTTTAGGAGGCAAAAAAAAATAAGACTGGGTTTTATTTTCAGGTAGTATATAGCTAGCAACAATCCAATATGCTGTTAGCTTTTGAATATTGGATTTTAGGCAACTCCTTTCCAGCCTTACTTGGGAACACTATCAATTGAACCTAATATTTTTATATACAAAGCATATATCACTAGGCTACATGTGCTACTGAAGTTTAGTGTCAGGCATTTTCCAATAGACTTGTCTCATGTCATGTGCTGGATTGTGTTAGATTCATGCTGGATGTTAGTCTATGAGTCTTCTTACTGAAGTCCTAACTTGCTTCCTCATTGCCCCAAAATGCCAAGTATATTTCCAGCAGTTAGCAAAGTGATTAAAAGAAGTATAAGCTGTCAGTATCAGTATCCTAAAAAACTTCAGTCTTTCTTGGCAAGAATTGAAAACCATTAGATAATGATTCTGTGGCTTTTCAAATCAAGAATTTGCAAAATGGTACTTGAAGGTGCCACTGTATTGACCACACCATTAAATCATAGCCATAATACTTCCCAGTTAGTTTAAAATGATTCAAAATATTAAAAATGAGTGAGAAGTTGTCCGTGTAATTGTAATGGCCTACTTTTGGAGTCTAAATGCTAGTTTTCAATTCTGATCATTACAGTTTTTGGAAACAATGAGGCCCAACTGCTGAAGGTCCACAGGCTCCCTATCTCTGTATTACAGCAATCTTGCAATGGATAATTGCATAAAAATGATTGTGATAACAAACTATACCTGATACACAATTTCTTCCTTTGGCAGTTCATTCAATGTGTCATGAGTATCTAACTCAGAATGAAGACAAACAGATGAGCATGGATCTACATTCCACGTCACTTTGCTTTGTGTCAAACAACTAAATTGTGATATTTGCATATTTTATAAATATTAATCAATATGCTTTTATAGTTTTTATAACTAATGAAAGAAGGAAATACAATAAATATTGTTTGAGTGGATCTGCCTTATATATTTATAATTTGCATAAGGAGAAAAGGAAACAAATTATTCATGTTTACATTTAATTTTTCTGTATCATTTAAAAGTGATCACGTTGGAAGATGCTTTGTATCAACATTAGGAAGTTAAAATAGGAATGTATTGAAATGAATTCATAAAATGTCATGGAGGTTTATTTCTAGGAAGTTTTTTTTTAAAAAAAACTCAGAATAAACTAAAAGTTTGTCACTTTCTACACAGTAAGCAAAACATTTTTCTAAGTGTTCAGTTGGCTGTCTTAATATTTTACTCTAGTGTTTATTTCATAGAAACTGCCCAATTGGGAGTTGATTTAATTAAGTTTGCCGTTTAGTTTAGTTTTTTATTTTAACCATTTATATGGTTTTCCATCTCACTACTGTGACTCTGCTATATCACATTTTTGCATGCAAGGAAGATTGGGATCGGGAAGAGAATAATTGCCTACATTTCATTATTTTTTTAAAACACATGTCCCCCATCTATGTGTATTAAAAATGATGCACAAACCATTAATTTCACTGGCAGTTAACAAGAATTTTGGCTACATTATTTTTTTCTCTAGAGAGATATTTTTCCCATCCTCAAAATAACCACAACTTTCATGTTGTGTCTCTTGCAGAACGTATCCTTTGTTTTAAATAAACAACTGCTTTACCAAAAGCGTTTGCTTGACATATTTGGTTGCATATGCATTGAGTGGCACTAGAAAGCATAATATAGACTAAAAGGTTACAGCGTATTGATTATAAAGAACATTTTTCTTTTATACTGAACATACTCTAGAGTAATTGTAGATTATTACAATAGAAAATTTCGTTAAATTATTCCCTTCCACTTTTCCCAGTAAGAGAGGGATTGACAGGTAACCAAGTATAACAGGTTTGATTTTTTACAAAGAACCACTTCGAAACTACAATTTATACAGATAGTCCTCGACTTACAATAGTTCATTTAGTGACCCTTCAAAGTTACAATGGCACACAAAGTTACAAAGGTCATGTTTTCCACACTTAATGACTGTTGCAGCATCCCTATGGTCACATGATCAAAATTTAGATGCTTGGCAACTGGTTTATATGGCAGTTGCCGTGTGTCCCGGGGTCACGTGATTAGCTTTTGCGACCTTCTGACTAGCAAAGTCAATGGGAAGCTGGGTTCATTTAACAAATCATCTTACTAACTTAACAAATGCAGTGATTTGCTTAACAACTGTGGCAAGAAAATTTGTAAAATGGGACAAAACTCATTTAACAAATATCTCGCTTAGCAACATAGATTTTGAACTCAATTATGGTTGTAACTCAAGAACTACATATAGTCATTTATTCCCACCATATTTCTAATCTGTCAGAATTTTAGATGTTTCCCATCTACAATTAGAAAAAGACATGAATTTGTTTTGAGTATCTGAGTGCATTTTCAGGGAACTTTTTGACAAGCTATTGAACTTCTGTTTTGTTAACTATTCCCACATAGTTCATACAGTGAAAGCTCTTCCTATTTCCTGACCATAGGCTATGCCTAGCTTCTTTGTTCCCAGGCTGTATATTAAATTGGAATGATACATCCTTTCCATACTTATATATAAAACAAGAATTAGTTGGTCGGGGCTGCATATAACTTGTTGTAACATTGTGGATATAGCTTCATTAGTAGTTGTACATTTACAGCAATTTAAGTGTTATTTGAGGTAGTTTCAATAAGGTGTTGAGTATTATTTATTTATTTTATTTATTTTATTAAATTTATATACCGCTCTTTCCCGAAGGACTCAGGGCGGTTTACAGGGCATTTAAAACAACCAATACAAAAGTTAAAAACAAATTAAAAAAAGATTAAATCATCCCTAGAATTAAAAACCCCAGTTAAAAATTCTCAGCCTAGGCCGGAGAGCTCAAAGAGCCAGGTTTTCAGGTTTTGAACTGGAAAAAAAACATAGAGCATTATGTATTAGTAGCAATGGCAGCAATGGTAATTATCCATACTTTTTAATAGGAATTTTTAATCTTTGGGGGTTGGTTGACAGACTTACAATAGCACTGCCATAGAAGGCACAGCAAGTCATGGAATATCCATTTGCTAATAGGCAAACCGGTGAATTTACCTTTAGGCTATGTCATCTGTTATGTTCCTTCTGCACCAAGACAGTATAGTTCTATGCCCTTTCAGTTTTTTAGGAACAATACAGAAGAAATTACCTTTAAGATAATCATTCTTAGCTTTATTACGGTATTTGGAAATTATAAGGTAAGCTAAATAGTGCCACCTTGAGCATTTTCCTTTTCTATATTTTGTAAATTAAAATGCTCAGTGCTATAATTTTTATGATTTAATTCTTTCAGGCCCATTGGCTAACCTTTTTCAGAATTACAATACATATTCTGAAAAGTATCTAATTAGACATATCAGTATTGGTCTTCTTTTATCTCTCACTTGTGTCTTGCAAAGCATACCTGGATTTTTGATTTTTTTAAAAGAGCTTTGTTGTGATCCTTTTTTCAGTAGTAATGAATCCATTCTGGATAGTAGAGAATTGGCAGGATTTTATCAGTGTACAAACCTTAAAAGTAATAGTCTTTGATAAACACCATAATTATTAAACATTTTAAAGTACAGTTGCCATGATTTGAAGCTCATTCTTTTATTGACATAATGATACATTACTAACAGTGTAATTACTTTGCATTAAATATTTTAATAGGAACTCTATGGTGATTGAAATATGCAAGTTTTGATATCCACAGGTTATAATTTTATTTAAAAGATTATTTTGTCCAGTTACAGGAAAGCTGGCTTTATGAATTTTGATACAACAACAAAAGTGTTCAGCACTGCAGTGATAAAAAGAGGAGAGTTTTGCATTGGAATTGACAAAATTTAATGTTTCAAGAAACACATGGTTAGTTGCTATTATAGAAACAATATCCAGTGGTAAATACAACTTTTTACACATGGGATAATTTTAATTATTTGAACTAACACAAAAACACTACATCAATAATCCAATTTCTATATTTTTCACCAACTATGTTGAAGTATTTATGTTGACAATGCTTTAGTGACAGATTTACAATATGGTAGTAATTATATTGAAAAAAACCACAATAATTAATAGTTAAAAATTAAAATAAATTGCCAGCACACTTCCATATAATGTTAGAATGGTGAGCAGTGTTCAGATAACTCAGTGGTACATTTTTGCTTAAAGATTTATAGTTTAATAAGCACCAGACCATATGCCCTAGCACATATATATTCTCAATATTCAGGCAAGTCAGCATTATTGTATCATATTAAGATATGTGATACCTTAGGATTTGCAGAATTACAACTGTGATATTTTACAGTTATTACTTAGCACCACTAAGCATCCAAAGGGCAGTAAAGCATATTTACAAGTGTTTCCAAATAGTTCGTAAAAAATATATCTTCAAAAATTTGAATATGTAAGGTCATAAGGCCTCTAAGGCTTTAAAAAAATACTTCTATGGCCATTTTTCTAATTTATAAAGACCAGAGGGATACTTTATTTTAATTTTCACACTTGTAATTTAAATAAGATTTACAAATCGATTTGTTAAATTCCCACTGTGCCATCTTCTCCTGCCTGATTGTCAAAATGATGTAGCCTGTTTTCTTGTTTGCATAATGCTTCCCACTTAAATTTATCTCTTTTTTTTTACTTTCAAATAGCTTATGTTAGATTTCTTTTTGGATTTCAAAATGAATGAAACAAAAGCTTTTGTTTCATTCAGATTGAAGATTAGAACAAATTGTTTTATAAGGTTAAAGACTGATATACTTAGCAAACCTGGTGAGAGACTCCAAAAAATTAGGAAATTACTGCAAATGCTACCAGATAAAGTCATTTTAAACCAGGTTTACACATCATGTAGAATTGCTGATGCCTTCTAAATAGCACAAAAATAATTAGTAGCTATTATAAACATATCCAAAATTCATTTTGAAACTAAGACAATATTTCAGATAAAATGAAAAAGTAATCCTGTTTTTGTTTTTAAGCAAAGTTATGAAGACAGAAATCCAATTATAAAGCTCTGAAAGTTTTTCTATACTCAGCATTTTTTTTACTTGAAACTGATTTATTTTGAGGTCTAGTTGGAATGGACTGATTACCCAGATATTATTGGTCATTTTGAGTATTAGTTTCAATTGACTCTTATAAATTATACCGACTTCAACATCACCATGTGTATACTGACTAGGAATTATTATAGTTGAAATCTATTTCTTTATGACTGCTTTGATTGTTCAACTAAATTGTGCCAAAATATCCTTTAAAAAAAATATCTATAGAGATTCTCAGTCATCCAGATAAAGGTTGTCCCAAAGGTGCTGTTTCAAGAGGCAACTGCTTCTTGAAAAAGCACCTCTGGGGCAATTTAAAACATACATATCCTGATAACTCCATGATTCACACTTATTCCAAGATAATCTATTCTGTTGTTTTTTCTTTGATTAAAACCATTCTGTACTGTTGCAGTACTATAGTTTGGAAGCAATTATTGAAACAATGTTCTTATTTTCTTTTATCTACATATTTCCTTGGTTATACAGTGAAACAAAGTTGAAGAGTGTTGAAATACATCAACCACATCATACCAAGATATTATTTTAAAAAGGTGAAAGGAAAAGGCATTAAATTTTAATGACCAAGAGTTTTGTTTACGAAAAAAGAACAGTGGGTTGTATCCAGTGATCTGATAGCACAAAGCATCTACTCCTTGTATAAAATCCAGCATTTGTTATAATTTTGTTGTTAAATAATGGTTGTGGCAGTTATTCCAGGTACACTTGTGGTACATCATGTCATTGTTAGCAGATCAGCTACCCTGCATTTTTTTTTCCTCTTGGCATTACACCTTGGATACAACCCATTCTGTGGAACTAGCCATTATTGCACTTTTATGTTTTGAAACACAACAAGTGAAAATCTTGAAAGTAGCTAGGCTTTTTTCATAAACACAAAACTTAAAATACACCAGCAACAGAAGTAAGGAGTAATTAGAAGAAACATCCATCCTAGCATTTTATCTGGACAGTAGCTTGGAACTCAAAATCCATTTGCCAACTTTCATTGTCTTGGATTTACTCACACTTTTGCCGACTGGCATCCATAATTTTTTTATACACCAAGACAACCCAAGCAGAGAAATCCTGCACTAGACAATAGATATAAATGCCAGTTTATTAAAATTATATTTCATTTTACATTAAAATTATTAATTATTAACAAATGTTAGCCATGATCAAATAATGGTTCAATGACAATGCCTACAAATTAAATGCAGAGGGTGATTATTTTCTTGGTGAACAATCTACAATCATCTCAGTTCTCACATTACATTCAGTTCTGTCTGAAAAGGAAAAAGGAAGGAAAAAACCCACTTCCTTTGTCTTAGTAATTTAAATGGAAGACAGCAACATTGCCATTCTCTAACAACACGTGGACTTACATCAAGCCAAAGATCCAAAAAGGCACATGTTAAACTTCTAAAAATTAGCAAGAACAAAAAGTGACTGGGAAGATGAGCTCTACTATAGCTTTCCTTTAATTTGTCAGGAGAGCCTTTTGCCTTTGACCGGGAATGGAGCGCAGTCAATGAAACTAAAGAAAAAGACTTAAAATTAAAATGGTAAGTAAACTTCACTGGGCCTAACTCAGCAGTCATCCTTCAAGTCCCTGCCTCACACTATATATCTGCAAAAATTAAACATTTATATATATTTTATAATCTTTTAAACATTCTCTTATGCATGATTTTCCTTTATGCATTTTTGTTCCTATTTAGTACAAATCAAAATACTTACCAAAACCTTATGCCACTTTCTAGAGACTGCTATGACTGCAAAGCCAGTTTTGTACAAATATAACTGGCAAAGTTGTATAAATATAATACCTTTAAAGTTTTACATAATTTACAGTTGAAGGTATCTTTAGAATAGAACCTTTTCTCGTAGAACTGACATTCTCAAAAAAGTGTAATTTCCTACAGTAAGTCCAGTTACATGACAGAAGGCCATATATGGCACTTCACATACAGAAAGAATTATGTGAAAGAGGTAGAAGGTTCAGAAAAACAAATGACATTCCTATCCAAATACTGTCAAATATTAAATTATACTAAATGCCTAAGAATGCTTTAAATGTCATGATTTTGCAAGAACCATTAGGCAGACCCCTTAGATCGTGTTCATGCAATTTCATCCAATATTGTTCTTCCATTATGGCATGATAAGGCAATTATTTTCCCCAAATCTCCGTAATAGAATAATAAAGCAGAACACACAGTGCTAAATAATGCTCAGATCCAACATACATGTGTTACGAATTCTACTATCCCAAAGCTTCATATCTAAATCTTGCTTATAAGCAGCTGGTAAAAAGAACTCCATACCAAAGACAAGGGTAATTATTTTAACTCACCATAATTTGGATGTAAAATTAGCAAGAGGGCTTTGAAATCCTGCTTGGGATATTCAAAAATCTTTTTCTGTATACATCTTTGACTATTTTTCTATTTTTTTATATTGTATGCCTCATATTATCTGAAACTCCCACAGTGAGGATAACCATTCTTCTATGAAAAAATGGCAACCTCCCACAATGCTTAGTTTGTAGAAGCTTCACAAAAATGTTGCATTCTGATGACTCCTATTGTGCATTATTCTCCTTTATCCTATCCAAATAGAAGTTATGAGAATCCTCCAGTCATTCCAGCAGAAAAGCATATTATTATACAACTGCACACAGATGAATGGTCTCTGGTCATTCAGTCAAGCATTTGAACATTTCTTATTTGGCCAAAACAAGTACAAGCTTACACAGTATTATATGATGACTTGGTTAAAAGGGGAAACTGAACTGAGTGGTTAAGATGAGTAGATTTCAAAAAGTAGGTATTTAATATGTACAGCAAATACAACATTTTGACCAACTTCACATTAATGGCTGGTTCTCCAAATAGGTAAAAATAATTGGGTTCCATTTGGATCAAGATTTAATTCAATTGATTTTAATAGGAAGATGGGGGGAAAACTATGTTCTCAAAATTTTAGAGACATTCTAGACCCTTCATGCTAGTTTTTCCTGGAACATGAGGTAAAGTTTAATTTTGAATGGCACTTAGACAAATGAGATAGAAGGGCTGGATAGTTTTGATAGGAAACCATTTTTGAGGGGAAAAAATGAAAAACGAAGCACTATAATTGCCAATTTTTCCTCCTGCAGTGCTGTTTTTTTTAATGCCAGATATCATACATACCTTATATCCAACTAGGCTATTGGACCATCTATCTCACTATTGTCAACAGAGGCTGTTAGTGCTTTCCTGGTTTTTCAACAAATTATTCTGTACCTATTGGCAGATGAAATTCAACCTGAGACCTTTGCATGCAGCTAAGCTATATTCATGAACCTGCCATGAAATATCTAACTTGATTCCTAGGTTTTGTAGCACGCTCTTCAGGCAAAAACCTAACTACAGTGCTCATATTTCCCAACTGTCTGCAGATAGCTTTTTGCTGAGAATGTAATTGTAACAGGTTAAAAAAAAATCATTGTTTTCTTATCGAAGCTGTTGTCAAAATATTTTGACTTTTTAGGACTCAGCTGTGGAAAAAAAAACATCTTATTCCTGCATGCTAACTCTACTACAGTAAAATGAGTAACCCCTTACACATGGATAGTGGCAAACAGAGGTTCATGCACACAGCATAAATGATTATGTACCAAATTCTGAATCACTCTCTTTTAGATATTTGGGGACATGTTAGACCAGGAGAAAAAAAACACCATTAGGACTTCAAAAGCAGTATCTGAATGTCTATATAATATCTGACATCATGCACAGTATCTTAGCATGTTCAGTTCTGTCTATACCAGGTTAATATCTTTTATTTCACAAAATTTCAATCAACTGTAGAAAATTCAGTGTCTTCCTTCAATGGGAGAACTCGCTTATCCTGTGACTGTATCTTTGCTCCATCAAGTTGTCTGCTGAGCAGATGAATGTTCAGTGATTCAGTGATGCTGAATTTATATAAAATTTGAAGTAAATAGTTCTGGTGACAGCTCAGGTGAAAGCTAAATACTTAAATGGATGTCTCCCATAGCTGTAAAAAGAAGAAAAGAATGTCTAATTGTAGGACAGTAGTTTCTATCTGTTCCTTATGCAATAGGAAAGCCTGGCAGCAGTTTGATAGCTTTCAGGACAGTGGAATTACAACCCATGCCACTTTCCAGACATATGGTAATGCAGCACCAAAAAGCTTTCTAAGAAATCGGATTTACAGTAGTTTTTTTTCTTTCTTGTTTGGCAGTACCCCCAAATATGCCTTTAAAAGTATGTTGCCAATGGTGGGGAGGCTAAGAAATGCAGTGGGTCAGAGCCATCTTCTCTTATTGATCTCGCTCTTTGCCTCAACAGGAATGGGGTAGTCCTATTTTTAGAAGGGATAATTAAATGCCTGGTGTTCTAGTGTTCTCTGTAGCCCTTTGCTTGCCCATTCCCACTTTTCTATTTTTAAAATATTCAGCTGATCCATGTTTCAATTTCAGCCCAATCACAGACCAAAGACCTCTTATCTTTCCCCAAACAGATGGCTCTTCCACTAAAACCAAAGAAAAAGTCAAGCATACCCTGGCACTAGCTCTGTGGGCCTTCTTCTCCTCATCAGGCAGTGGAGGCATGGGATATGGATACTTTCTGCTGGAAGCAATGGAGCCAGTAGATGATGAGGGGGACTTTGCAGGGGAAAGAGTCCTGGAGGACAGAGACAGAAAAGAGACACAAAATGTCTTGGAACACCAGAAATTGCAACTGACTGAAAGCTTTGCTAAGAATCTCAGTTAAATCATTTCATTCTACAAGGAGAACTAAAGGATTCTAAGCCATCATTTGGGGAAAGCACTGTCTCCAACACATTTCTTGAGGACATTTGGTTCATATTAGTGCCAGCTCTGAGAGGATCTGGTCCTTTCTCAGCCATGAAGCAACATGAAGCTGATGTAATTTCTTAACATTTTTGCCATCAAATGATAAGGAGAAATTATTATGCTGACATCATTTACAGAAATGAAAGCAAAACAACCCAATGTTAGTTTGTATTGTTGTTAAGAAGTGTAGCTATAAATAATTTTGCCTCACACTTTGCCTCACATCAGATGGCTTCAAGCAAGTATTCTTTCACTCAGGTAAAGCAAATAATACTGGTCTACCTTATCAATATGGATTTGCTGAAGATATATATATATATATATATATATATATATATATATATATATATATATATATATATATATATATATATATATATATATATATATATATATATATGAATGAACTATTGGTCTATCTTCTAAGCAGCCTTTGTCAACCTTATACTGGAGTTCCCACATGGGCCATGATTGTGGCCAGTGTCTTTTGATTGTGGCCACTGTCTCTACTAGATGACACGGATTGGGGAAATTTGTTTTGAAACTTTAGTGAAAGTTATTGTTCCATGTTTGCTTTACATATTTTGGAGTTGCTTGAGAAAGTACAAATAAAATTACTGAAGAGATCAGTGACATTAGGGACAGTCAGACTTCTAGTGACTGAGTGCCTCATTCAATGTTCGAGAGGGTGTGTTCACAGAGCCAAAGAAGGTGAGGCCACATTATGCATTTGGCAAGCAAGCTTTTAGGTTTTTGTTTTGTTTTAGGGCTTCCACAACAATATTTTCTTTCCCATTTCTAAAGGATCAGAAATGATGCACTTGGCTTGTATCAACCATGGTCAAGAGGTCTCAAAAGCTGCAAAGAGAAGACTTAGCTACATGTGATCCTGGGCTGCAGGTTTTCCACTTGTGATATACCCCAATGCAATTTATACCGATAGCAATGTGTACAGGTAGTCCTTGATTTACAACCATAATGCAGCCGACCCATTGTAGTTTTAAGTTGTAACAGTCATAAAATGGGTCATCATGTGACTGACCTGATTTTAGTTTTTTGCAGTATGATCATAAGGGGTATGGTTTTCCCAAAAAATAGAGGTCTGGTTTTCAATAAAACCATTGTAAAACATAGTAATGTGACTACAGAATACTGCAAACAGCCATAAATATGGCTGTGTTGCCAAACACCCAAAGTGCAGTTGTGTAGCTGGGAAGGCAAGGGGTGACTGTCAAAACTCTGGATTTGGATTTTAAGTCCCCTTTTTCAGGTAGATATTAACTTGTCAAAGACTTCCTGTACCTACATCAATGTACCTCAGACTTTTAAAACTAGGTGTTTTCCATATATTTTGGGTTATAACTCTCACATTTCCCAGCTGATAAATCTCTGACTCAGTTAGCTGAGAATCGTGATACATTTGAATGCATTAGGACAGTTTCTGGTTACGGACAAGTGAGAGAGAATTAACTAGCCCAGATCTTAAACATCATGTTTTAACTAGCCCAGATCTTAAACACCATGTTTTAAAAGTCCATCTCTCATTTCACATTTCCAAACTATAAGTGCACAGAGTTGCAGCTCAAGTTTAGAATCAACAGAGCAGATCCATTTATCATGTATATAAAACAAAAATAACACAGGCATGCAGTTTAAAAGTTAGAATGGTAAATTATGAAGAAACCAAGGCAAAATGCTCAATCAGTACACATGCGAGCATAATTTAATATGCTGTAGTTCCAGCCAAACTTGATGTCTGAGGGCATTGGGGGTGGGACAGAGGGGAGAATAAACAAATGGACTGAAAGAGTAATCAACATTTCTGGACAAGGTGGGTCAGATAAGCAGTAGCAAGTCAATATTTGCGTCACATATAAGGCATTCTATTTTTTCCAAGTCAATAAAAGCTTTTCACTTTTACTCACAAGACCAAGAATGATTGATCTCAGTATCAAAGGAACCAAATCCTGTGCAAATATTATTTCTGCACCAGTCCTTAACTACGTTAAAAGAGCCGTGGGGCCATGCTTTTGAATTCCAGGCCTAAAATTTCTGCAACGTCCTACTTCTACTTAAGGTAAAGGTAAAGGTTCCCCCGCACATGCGTGCTAATAGTTTCCAACTCTAGGGGCCGGTGCTCATCTCCGTTTCAAAGCCGAAGAGCCAGCGCTTGTCCGAGGACGTCTCCGTGGTCATGTGGCCGGCATGACTAGACGCCAAAGGCGCACGGAACACTGTTACCTTCCCACCGGAGTGGTCCCTATTTTTCTACTTGCATTTTTACATGCTTTCGAACTGCTAGGTTGGCAGAAGCTGGGACGAGTAACAGGTGCTCACTCTGTTACGCAGCACTCGGGATTCGACCCGCCAAACTGCCGATCTTCTGATCGACAAGCTCAGCGTCCTAACCCATTGAGCCACCACCTCCCTCTCACTTCTACTTACTTGGTACAATAATTTATAAAACAATTCTATTTTATAAGATGGGGCTTCTTCTCTGGAGAGAGTCCACATGATCAAATATCACTAAAGCTACCATGACCGTATGAAACTCTTACGGTTCGCCTGGTGCGCCAGTTGCGGCCCTATTTGGACCGGGATGCTCTGTGTACGGTCACTCATGCGCTCGTGACCTCTCGCCTTGACTACTGTAATGCTCTCTACATGGGGCTTCCCTTGAAGACCACTCGGAGGCTCCAACTGGTACAGAATGCGGCTGCGAGAGTTGTCTTGGGAGTTTCCCGGTACTCCCATGTTACACCTTTGCTCCGCGAGCTACATTGGATACCAGTTGTCTTCCGGGTGAGGTTCAAGGTCCTAGTTATGATCTTTAAGTCCTTACATGGCATGGGTCCGGGTTACCTCAGGGACCACCTGCTGCCGGCGTCAACTTCCCTCCGCCCAGTACGTGCCCACAGAGAGGGCCTCCTCAGGGTGCCTCCGGTCAGGGAATGTCGACTGGTGGCCCCCAGGGGGAGGGCCTTCTCTGTGGGCGCTCCGGCATTATGGAACCAACTGCCGGTTGAGCTCCGGATGGCATCTGACCTCCGATCCTTCCGTCGCGGGTTGAAGACCCACTTATTTGAATTAGCTGGTCTGGCCTGATGGGGGAATATGGGTTTTTAAATTGATTTTTAGTATTTATTATTGTTGTTTTAACTGGGCACTGGTTTAATTTCCTTTTAACTTTTGTATTGTTATTTATATATGCCCTGTGAACCGCCCTGAGTCCCTAGGGAGAAGGGCGGTATAGAAATCAAATAAAACTAAACTAAACTAAACTAAATATAAACAGCTGCTCTCACATTAGGCCATATTTACAAACTGTATTTCATAGAGGCTGTGTTATTGCTCTATTGTCAGAGCAGCAACACAGCCTTCACGTGACAATGTGGGCCTTCACATCAGTAACACAGGAAGGGAACTCTAGAAAACCCTGCATTTTAATTATATGTAAGAAAATTTAAAACCAGTACTTTAGTTTTCCTATAATTCTGAACCATTCTCAAACTAATTCTCATCTAATGTGTGAGAGCTACAACTCCCAATAATTTCCAGTCCACACTATAGAATTGTAATCATTCCACATACAGAGGAAATCAGGTTGGAAAAAAAAGCTATACTAAACTCAAAAATACAACTATTAAGTTACAGTACTTACAGTACTGTTTTTATACTGTAGTATAATTTCATGGCTGCTGATGCTATTTTTTTTAAAACAAAAATTATTACTATGGGGGAAAATATAAAAGCCAAAAACTCAGCTGATCTCAGGTATTGTGTTACTTGGATAAAATATCAAATGCATTCAAATAGAGAATGGCTGTCAGGCAAGTGGACCTCAGTTAAGGATTTTTGTTTTGTTATTAATTCATACAGGTATGCTATCCATTTGTTGCAATCTCAGAACCTATTTAGGCACAGGTGTCTCTACCAAACCCAATGAACATCTTCAATCATTGCCTCAATCGTGAAGCAATAAAAGAAGAATCAAAGTTAATGACTATTCCACTGTGGGCCATTTATTCTTCATGAAGTTAGACAAAGTACCTCCGTAAACATGCAATTAGTTTAGTTCAAAGATCAGCAATCTGATGCCTCCAGGTAGACTTGAATTTGCATCAAGCCTGCTAAAGTGATTAAAACAAGGGAGTATGACAGTTACAGTTCAAAATAACTAGCAGGCATAAAGCAGACTATGCCTGATTTAGGTACTGTAAATCCTGCAGTCATGTTGTTGTTGTTGTTGTTGTTAGCTGCGAAGTCATGTCTGACCCATCGCGACCCTATGGACAACATTCCTCCAGGCCTTCCTGTCCTCTACCATCTTCTGGAGTCCATTTAAGCTCATGCCTACTGCTTCAGTGACTCCATCCAGCCACCTCATTCTCTGTCGTCCCCTTCTTCTATTGCCCTCGATCTTTCCCAGCATTAGGCTCTTCTCCAGTGAGTCCTTCCTTCTCATTAGGTGGCCAAAGTATTTGAGTTTTAGCTTCAGGATCTGGCCTTCTAAAGAGCAGTCAGGATTGATCTCCTCTAGGACTGACCGGTTTGATCGCCTTGCAGTCCAAGGGACTCGCAGGAGTCTTCTCCAGCACCATAGTTCAAAGGCCTCAATTCTTTGGCGCTCAGCCTTTCTTATGGTCCAACTTTCACTGCCACACATTGCAACTGGGAAGACCATAGCCTTGACTATACGCACTTTTGTTGGCAGGGTGATGTCTCTGCTTTTTAGTGTGCTGTCTAGATTTGCCATGGCTTTCCTCCCCAGGAGCAAGCGTCTTTTAATTTCTTGGCTACAGTCCCCATCTGCAGTGATCTTGGAGCCCAGGAAAATAAAATCTGTCACTACTTCCTGCAGTCATGCTTTCCTTTAAATAATTTTACATATTTATACAAATGTATTAAAATATCTATTGCTCTGGAACACTGACTTAACATTGACTAACACTAACTCAATGCAACATATCTGAGGGGGAAAAGACATTGTTTAAATGATATTGATGTAGCAAGATTTATTGGGAATGCTAAATTCTCTGGTTTGGTTGTGCTTCATTGCTTAGATCAGATGAGAGAAATCAGCATAACTTAGAAAGAAATGGTAATAAGTGAAGAGCTCAATTAATAAATTTACCATTTGAAGTGCCCACAGACATAGTTCATCAACCCAGTCTAGTTCTTCCCTCAAACAATTATCCTTCAAATACTTGGGATTTCAATTTCCAGAACTGGCCAGTTCTAAGATTAGACGTCTAGCACATCTGAAAAACCTTGGGTTGGCAGACTGATCTATGTTATTGATCTTGTCTACTATTGCATCATATATGCACACACAAAGCATCTTGCACAAAATGACATTAGACTTGAAACAATGCCATTTCCCAACAAGTTACTCAGGAGGTCATTTTAGACCAGTATAGAGGCTACAACTGTGTATCCCAGTAAATATGCTAAGATTTCCAATAACCTTACTACTATGTTTAAACTTACTTGTTCAATAATTTATCCCCAGTTCTTGATCCTATAAGAGCACACAGTATATCAACTTTCTTGCTGCATAGCAATCTCCCTATCTGAACTCAGTGACTCTCTGGATAAGCTTCTGGTCTTGGGAACTTTAATTTGCCTATTCTTGATGGAGGGTTAGAGATAGCTTGTAAGTTCCTGGTTTGTAATTTCCCAAATCATTTAAGGTCCAACACATAACAGTTGTACACCCAACTGATTCTTCTATCAATCTGATATAATCTGGATTTGGGTGAATTAGTAGTTTCTCTGTTCTCATGGTCAAACATTATTCTCTAGGTAACCTACAGGTGCAGATGCTCCACTCCAATGCAGGAGCCAGACCTATTAGTCCAACACAGATGACTAACAAATCCAATTGGATTAATCACATGCCTTTTCATGGTCTGACCAAAGCCCTAGAATGAGAGGACAGCCTGACTCTGGACTAGATCAGGCCCAGAACTTCCCGATTTATGGAGGAATGAAGGGATATAAAGTGGGAATGAATGAAGATACCCACAGCAAATGATTAGATCTGATCAAACATGAGTTATAGGGGGCTTATCTTGTAAAGAAGGCAAAATGCATTTTTCCACCCTTATTGAATACACAAATAGCCATCCAGAGACCTTGTTTTGGGTTAATACAGCCCTTCTGGGAAGGAGACGCTCTGGGCTCACTTGACACTTGACAGATAAAATTGACCAAATCCATTCTAAGTTAGATTCTGACCTTGAAGCAAATCCTATAGAGGTGATAACAGCTGAGCCTAGCTCTATTATCTGCAGGGATTTTGATCTTATTGTGCCTGAGGATTTGGAAAGGTTTCTTGTGACTGTCAGTACTGCATTGGATCCATATCCCTCCAGGGTGATCAAGCTACTTGGGAGGAAGACTAGTGGCTGGGTGTAGCTGTGGTTAATTTTTCTTTAAATGACAGGGTGCTCCCACCATCTCTTCTTCAAGGGAACATTATTGGAACAGGCCATTTTGGAAATTTTCATCCAGTTTCCAATCTTTTCTCTTTTAGGGAAGATAGTGATTGTGCTGCAACTTCAAGGGATGCTGATTATCTAGACCTCTTTCACCCAGAGGCTTAACTTTGGCACTGAGATTGAATTGATCACACTGAATTGATTGAATTGATCACACATTTCTGGCAGGACCAGGATGAGGGTAGTGCATTCATCATCACTCTTTTGACCTCTTGGGGCTTTCAAAGATCATGATATCCTTCTGGATCAGTTGGAGATGGGTTATTTAATGTTATGCTGATTATTCTCGTTCTTCCAGGGCCACTTCCAGTTGGCATTGATAGGGAGGAGAGATCCAGCTCTCAGCCCCTACTTTGTGGGGTGCTGCAGGGTTTGGTCATTCTACCCTTCTATTTAATATCTATATGAAAGGTTATCCAACAATTTGGGGTGATGTATAATTAGCATGTACCTGGGACATCTGAGAGACATTATGAAAAATTATCTCAGTGCCTAGTGGCTGGGGGCACCTACAAAAAGATTCAATTCAACCCAAGTGGGTGGCCTTTGGTTCTGAGGATTTTCTACCTTTACTTCTGGATGAAAAGCACTGTCTCAGATAGAACTAGTGCACAGTCTGGAAGTCCTTTTGGACTCAGGGCTCCTGGTGAAAGAGCAAATAGCAGTGGTGACAAAGAAGACTGTGTTGAGCATCAGTTGTCATTATTCATAGACGAGGGTGTCCTACTCACAGTCTTTTATGCTCTTGAAATTGTCTCTTTGGACTATTGTAATGTACTCTATATTGGGCTTCCCTTGAAGAGCGCTTAGAAGCTTCAGTTAATGTGGAATGAGGTGGCACAGATGATGGCCTGTGTCACTATTGATGTGTTAGCTGCATTGGCTACCAGTTCCCCTCCAGGTGCAATTTAAAGTGCTGATAGTCACTTTTTAAAATGAGTCCCTAATAGCTTGGGATTAGATTATTTATAGAGCATTCTCTTCCTGATTGTTTTACCTGTCCAATCCAACAGGAGAAACATGTTGTGGGTGTTATTGGCCAAGAAATGTTGGCTGGCATGGCTTTAAAGAAAAGGTTTTTTTTTTCTGCTGTGGTTCCTGCCCTCTGGTTCCTCATCACCAAAACTTAGATTGCCCTTCATCCTGCTGAGCTTCTGTAAGGCCTTGAAGACTTATTTCTGTGCTTGAGTCTGGGTCCCTGGATATATGACAGAGCCAATTTCTTGGCTATGCTGAAGGCCACATATGATTCCCCAGGCTATATGGGAGATGGGAGGCAGTATTAATCAAATAAATAAATAAATACTGAAAATAAGTATATCAGTATATCAATCTGAACCTTATCTTATGATGCATAATCCTCTCTGTCACTCAGAATAGTTAAGCAGGTAGCACTATTGCTCCCTTTCTATCATTCTCATTAGAAAACTATATATTCTATCACACGGCTTTTTTCATTTTTGTCTGGAATCAATCAAACTGCAGTTAAGATATAAACAGAAAAATATACTAACCTCCTTTAGTTTATAAAAGTATTTGAAAGAACATCATGTATTCCATGTAACCTAGATTTTTTTTTCTTTCTTCAATGAACCCCTGCATAGGTATTTGTCCTTCCTGGCTTCAAGAGAGCTCTTTTCTCTTGAGGACTAGGGCAAGATAATGGTAATTGTAACTGCTGGAGATGGTAGAAATCTGTATTTCTGGTTATTACGGTAGCTTCAAACATTTGCATGAGCAAACTTCTGAATAGTAAAGACCGCAGTGTTTTCATGTTTTCAAAATATAGGAATACTTAAAACAATTGTCTTCAGTTATATTCCCTGCATTAAGTTACTTTCCCTGCACTGGAAAATTTGCATTCAGTTAAATACAAGATAAAAAGTCTCAGGGCAATTCACAATGTGGATTTCATCCTATCAAGCTGTTTCCCTAATTTATTGGAGAAAAGAAGGGACTTTATTCTTCCAAACTATGACTAATGTTCAGAACCTCAGCCTTTCTATTTATCTAGAAATCTACTGATTAAGAGTGAACTAATGGTAAAACCTAACTTTTCTACTAGATTTTCTACTGATCTTTCTTATATTAGAACATCTGTTTTTAAGTACATTCATTTTCATATTCTGGAATTTTATTTCTATGAGAATTATCAATCTTTCTCATTTCATAGACTTTTGGTTTCAGTAATGTTTATGCAGATATCCCAGCCATAAAAACAAAAGAGTGTTTCATGTTAAGTTATTTACTTGAAAGTAATTGAGGAGAAATAAAAACAAGATAGATTAAAGAAACAAATAAAAGCTTATTATGTCATCTATTCTGTGTGAAACTATAAGAAAGCCATCAGATGTCAGACAAATAAAAAGAAAGAAAAGTTTTGACTATTAATTCCCCATAACTTTATGGACAGAGGAGGTTTAAGGAAATTTTCTCTTTTATGCATCATGACAGTTAACTCTGTATCAGTGTAAGAAAGAAAAGTGTAATGTGTGTTATTGAACATTTTGCATGAATATAGGGTTTATTTAGGTGTATGTATTTCTTTTTACTCAGGTCCTCAAGGCATGATTGATAGTTGGTTGCAGAATGCAACAAGAGCAGTTTATGAAGGAATAAAACATAAATGATATACTCAGCAAATGGTTCAATACTGAACAGGAAATAAAGCAAGAATGTACAATGTCCCAAGAGGTTTCTAACATGTATGAATAAATGTATATGGACTGCTTGTGACGAGATTAGATGTATATCGGTTAAGGAACACTAATACACTTTTGTACACAGATGCTGGACAAGACTCTTAATGATGTGCAGTTAATGTTAATTTCTATGATGAAAAAATATGAAAAATAAATGTATCAAAGATCAAAGTAAACGTATTTCACAGGGATGAATACTTTCACATTATATGATAAAACATATATGGTGAATAGATGAATTGGTGCACCTAGACAGAATATTTACTAAAGATGAGAAAAGGAATGGTTAGTTTTTAAATGTGCAAATGCTAGTATAAAAGTAATCAATAATATGGGTTCTGTTGTGAGAAATCAAAACCTGTCAAAATAAAAGAGATATACAGAATAATAAGCTACACCCCTTTCTGTTACATGATTGTTAAAATTAGAGCTAGGTGTATCAGGACAGCACAAACTTCTCAGGCCTTCTAAAGCACTGCAAGAATGGCGCACTATTTGGAGAACGGCAGGCTCTGACTTTTTTGCAATGTTTTGGAAGACCTCAGAAGCTTTCAAAAGCATTGCAAGAACAGCACTAGTGGTCTTGAGGCCTGGTGTGACTACCAACTACTTCACTTAGGGCAGGCCTCAGCAGCAGTGGGAGGAAGATGGTGAAAGTTACCTAGTGGCACAGGGCCTACAGAGCTGGGGATTTGTGCTGTGACACTGGGGTGGCTGGCTGTAACCCAGGGCTTTAAACAGAGGCCTGTAGGCCATGGTAGCTAACTGAATCTGCTGAAGACCAGGCCTTTATTTCAGCCCCAGTGTCACTGCTGTGCAGGGCAGCAAAAGGGCAGAGATGGGGGGAGGAAGATAAGTGGATGGAGGGAGTTGATACAACCTGGTGTTTAAGCACCACTTGTTCGGTGCCAGTTGTACTTCAAACGGTCTCTGAACAAATGGTTGTTAACAAAGGACTACCTTTTACCAGATAAAATTCTGCTCACAGCTGCAGTTTAACACATTTTTTCTTTTCTACAAGCATTTGGAAGATAATGGCTTAATGTTCTAAATATCTTCTCAAACATTTGAACAAGTGAAATTGACCCCTAAATATAAGGCCATATAATTGCACATTAAGCACATTGTACAGTAAAGCTATCGGCTCCAATGCACTCATTTTAAACTATCGATGCTATTTGACTAGTTGAAGACTCTGATCGTGCCCTTAAAACATTATTTGGCATTAAATAAAGAGAAAGCTGCTGAAAGCTAAAGATGGTGATGGGAATGCAAGCACGGTGAGCATCATTTTCAAAAGGCTTCATTAAGGCATTCAGAAAAGAATTGTAACTGCACAATGAAGCCCCAAAAAGACAGCCATGAACGAAGAGCCCTTGGCATCTTAAAAGAAATTACTTGTATTGGAACATACAAGAGAGGGAGTTACATAATACGTGGTATATGCTTAAACCAGTTTCTTAAAGATTAGAGAGAATTAATTCACAAAATACCTAAAGTAGGGTCCTTCAGTGTTTTTATTCACATCTTCTACCCACTTAGCTACATTATATTCTCTTTTGAACCATGGATTTAAATACCTGCAAAAAGCAATGGAAGGAACAAAGAGAGCAGAAGAAGAATAAAGAAATATCTGAGAACACACAGCACAAGCTCAGAAAAGATGCCTTTAACCCTCATTATAAAGGACTATAAACCAGTGCAAAGAGACCCCCAGAATATATCCATTTAAAAATTAACTTAAGCTTACATGTTCTATTTATTTGCCATGAATCTGTCTTTGTGTAAAGGCCATGAGAACACAGCACAACACCCGCTTTTTAAAACTTGAAAGAAGAACTCATTATAAACTGATTTTAATGTTACTTAGTCCTCAGAGAGTAAAGAAAAATGAATCATAAGTAGCCAGAATAGGAAGCAGTGCATCACAACAGTATAACATGAAATTTCTATCAATCCCTCAAAGGTGAACATTATTCTCCTAAACAGGCTAATCATGTTATTTCAAATCTATATATTTAACCTTATGAATATAACAAACCATTATTCTTTGGTGTCATACAAATGTAAGTATAAGCACCTGGATATTTACAAACCAGATTCAAGAAGAAGCCTTGATCTTGTTTTGTTGGCAATACTGTATACTGAAAATATGTTGTATGTGTGTGTCTTTTTAATTGTATCATTTCTAGGAATACAGTTATTGTAGGAGGAAGAGAAAATCTTATTGATTTGCCCAATATGGATTCTTTGACTGATCCAATCTTAGAATTCCTTCTTAAGCATCAATTTTTCCTGAGTTACATGACAGCTGTTCACAAACAATAATCTACATAACTAGACACTCCAAATATTTTATTTTTTTATGTCACTGAAGATAAATATATGGAAAAGTTTAAGAAAATAGCTGATTCCTGTGTGGTAAACTGCTATATGTACTACTATTTGTTGCTAGCCATTGAATTAATACTTCATAAATATGGAGTCCATATTTTAGATTACTAAATAAGTAATTTAAGGGATTAGATTAAGTAAGGGAATGTATCTTAGTATCCCAAACAGATACTAAATAACAATACAATAATTTGCAATCTTATGCTCACCGATTTAAAAATGAATCCTTCTGAAATCAGTAGGATTATTCAGATGGAACAGTCTTCTTCTATATACAAGCTACCCCTACATAAGAGATAAAACATGAACTCTCTGCTCTACAGGCATGAAAAGCTAGGCAATTTTCTGCACAAATTGCAAGAAGTCAAATCATGCTGCTGATCACTATCACATACAACATGTTACAAAGTTAATACATCCACTTAGGACCTAACTGTTTTTCCAATGTGCAGTATAACTAATTACACGGGAGCATTTCATAATTTAGCAGAGAAAAAGGCAATTTAATGTTCTTTAAGTACCTTGGATTAGAAATCTCATGGTTTCTTGCTCTTTACTGTGATACCTGGAACTCATGTGAGTTGAAACTTAAAATTGACAGGTACAGGGTGCTTATTTCAACCAAGATTCATGTCATTTTCGTCATTCTGCTATCCCTTTAGATGGCCATATTTTAAAATCCTTGGTAAGAGTTGCCTTATTGGGGAGATGGGTGGCATAAAAATTTAATAAATAAATAAATAATAAGCCATTTTTTGTTGAGTTTAGTAGAGGTTGCATTCTTAAAATAAATCAAACCCAGACTGGGTTAGTTGATGAAATCCATTGCTCCAATATTATTAGGATAATAGCTGTCCAAACTGCAACATTCCTTCCCACTCCCATTGCTTAAGCACAAACATAGCATCAATTTTCTATCAGCAGTAACTGCATCTAATTAACAATAGCTTGAAAAAAGAAGCGCTTGATGTTTTCCAGCTCAGTTGCTAATTAAAAAGTAAAAGTTAAAAGTATATCTGCAGGGCAATTTGCTAGCAAAGGAAAGGCACACACAGCAGGGCACTCTGTGCCAATTCTTGCCATTCCAGTGGACTTGTGCAAAAACTAATGCCAAACCTTCAATCTACACATTTTATTGGAACGGTTCATTTGATAAACATGAAGCACTCCTTATCTGGATTTTGTAAAAGATAATGTTAGCATGGCAACGAAAACATGCAGCTGTTCAGACAATAGAGTTTTGAGGCATGTTCGTACATAACCATTTAATTTTTCTAATCCTAGTGATCAGCTTGCACTTATAATTTAACATCATGCCAGTTTACAGAATTAAAACAGGTTAAAAAGTCATCTCTGGGGTAACTGTGCATCACTCATCATTGATACAGAGCAGTGTTCCTCAACCTTAGCAACCTTAAGATGTGTGGATTTCAGCTGTCAGAATTTCCCAGGCAGTCTGCCAGCTGGGGAATTCTCCACCCATCTTAAATTTGCTGAGATTGAGAAACACTGATCTAGAATAACCTGTCTGATCAGATGGTAAAACTGTTGCGTGAAATGCCTTAAACTAAATCAATGGCTTTAATTGGTTTGAGCACAACATGCAATAATGCAAAGGACCCTAGATTTTACAATAGTGTAGGAGGGGGGAAATTAGACATCAGGCCAGCAAGGAACAGGGCTTAGCTAGCGCTGCCATCAGCAGAAGACCTTCCAAGCAATCAAAATTCTTCATCACAGTAAAATTTTGGAAAAGGAACTTTGGGTAAAAGTGGCTGCCAAACTAGAAAGGCAGGTGAAACTGACCTGTGATTCCGATTCCCTGTTTGGGAGTGGTGAGAATCCCCCTGGCTTATGCCTTGGGGTGGGATTTGATTGGTGTGGGAAAGCCCAGGCTCAGAAGCATGGGATACCCTGCTGCAAAAACACAATATATAATAGAAGAAAATCTAAGCCAAAGTCTATATAGTTTATAACAATGAGGAAGATGCACATCTAATGGTAAAGTTAGTTTAAATTAACAGACAGCCAGTATGAAAACTTGGGACATGCTTTAACACATGCTCTTATGCAATTATAAACAGTCTAGTTTTCATAGGTGAAGAATCTATATAACCATCCATTTATTTTTGCAGGCATTGGAATGAAATACATTTTACTAGAGTCAACATTTAATCAACAAAGGGAAATCACTGCAGAAATTGTTTTTCACTGCCAGAAATGATCTTCCATTTCACTAATACACCAAGAAATGATGTATTGACGCAAGAAAAATTGTTACTTTATAACTCTGGCCTTTGCAGTCACCAAGGCAATATTTTTCTGTTCCTACAGCCACTTCATAAAAGCTAAAGAGAGATCTGATGGTATTTTCACTAACTGCAGTCAATCATATTGTAAAGCATTTTTGAGGGTGAGCTGCTTCCCCTAATTTCATGCTGCCCATTTCCTCCACTGCTATAATTCTGAAGAGGAATTTGGAGTATTCTCATCCATGTCCAATTACCAGCTGTGTATCCTAAGCTGAAGAAAAATGTGATTACTCTTAAACAACAGTTTGTTCTGAATACGGCAACTGCATACTATAGCTTGTTGAAACTAGAAATGAAAACTACCAAATTCTTATGTCTAGAAGAAAATGTTTAAGGCAGGGAAAAGTTCTGCCTAATTTTTTATTTATTGTAACATCCAAAGTCATCCACTGCTTTAACCAAGAATCACTGTCTTAAAATAAAACCACCAAAAATAACTGGGAGGATTGGGGAACAATTCATATCCATTTGCAAAGAATGGCCAGAGGTTATGAAATTTATTTCTCAGAGCTATGGATGGCTTGTTGTACCTTCAAATCCAGTGACTACAACCTTGATGTTGGCTTATTTAGGGCAAATATGTCATTTATACCTAGATTAAATTATTTAAAGTAGTGCAATTGTATCCTTATGCACAACGTATGAATTGCCTAGTTTGGTACTGGATTTTAGACCAAAGTACAGATACCAGATCTGGATTCCAAACATCTAGGCAGCAAAAAATTATAATGAATATTTGATATTTCCTTGCTGTTTCCAGTTAGTTGTCTACATTTTTGCAGTCCAGTTCTGATAAGTGGAACTCAAAACAAGTGATTTTAAAAAATCTTATAGAGTGAAACATTATCTGTCCTATTATTGTCTGTGACATGAATTATTTGGGTTACTTTGTAATAAAAGCTTCTCTGCACAATCAATAACTTTCACTGAAATAGTTACTTATATTATTCTAAATAATGTGTAACTAATGGGAGAAAATGATAGACAGGAAGAAAGGGTTCCAGAAACAAAGTTTAAGCAGCTTGCAGATTTCTTAAAATCTTTCAAGAAGCATCACAAAAGAAATTTGCAACACAAAATTATTCCAAATGTGATCTTAATACATTACCCTGCCCCAATATATTTTATTTCTTTACAAGAAAAGACACTATAATGTTATCAAATAATTATTTGGAAACATTATGGAGTAATTTTGAACTATGATTCCTAACTAACTTTTCTCCTATTACAAGACAGTACTGAATAGTCATTTGCATTAAAGTGAATCAAGAACCAACTTTGATCACAGAATACTAAAGTATTGTTTGTCACTATTCAGAATAATAAAGCAACCTAGGTGAATGTGTCTAGGGATTCAACACTGTAGAACAAGATTAAATGGATAATCAATATGGCAAATGTCAATTGATTGACCATCAGTTGCTCCTTGTTGCCCTCTTTGTTGCAGTAAAAAATACCCTGAAATAACAAATTGAATTCCTATAATCCACCATCTGCACAGAGGTCTCTAGGAGCTGCTAAGTAATTTTTCTCCACTCAGATTTTCTATTTCTAAAAGAAGTTTATTTCCCCCAAAGATGAAATAAGGGAAATAAGGGGACAAATACCAAAGTACTTCAAAAGGAAAATGGCAGGGGGGAATGTCTTCTGCCTTAACTGAAACTCTGATTTCCTACGTTAAGACACAAAATGCTTTAAGTTGAAAAAGAATAGTGGTATTTGGACAATAGTATGATAATGAAGCCCATAAAGCAAGGGTGTCAAACTTAATTTCATTGAGGGCCACATCAGCATTGTGGTTGCCCTCAGGGGGCTGGGTGGGTGTGGCCAGGGTGGGCGTGGCCTACTGGGTGGGCGTGGCTAGAGTGTGTGTGGCCTAGTGGGTGGGCATGGCCAGCTCTACAATGTTCACATGAAGGGTGCCTATGGGGGCCTGGGTAGGAGTGGGACAGATCTGAGGGTCTCTGGCAGGAGGAGGGTCTCTGGGCCAGGGCCAAGGCAGTGGGGGCCGTTCCCTCACTGTTTCCAGGATGGCTTCGCGGGCCGCATGAAACCACTTCGCGGGCCAGATCCAGCCCCCGGGCCTTGTGTTTGACATGTCTGCCATAAAGGGATAACAGATCATTTGCCATCCTATTTACCAGCAGGCACTTTTATTCAAAACATGTAACATCTAAGGGTCCATATCAAATATTTAAAAGAAGGAACTGAAACAAAACATAGCTTGAGAGCTTCTCTGTTTTCCTTTGTCAACTAAAAGGCCAAACTTACTCAGTTGAATTAGACCGTGGCCTAAATCTTTTGCCTTTGACTTTCTTTCTGTTGCCTCCTATATTACCTGAAAGAGATCAAAACATAATAGTAAAAAAGATAATAGTAAATTATAATTTTGGAATTCAGGCATTCAGCAGCCCTAAAGATACATACACAATGTGTTTAAATCAAACTGTGTTTTATCTAGCCAAATCCTAGGCTAGAGAAAAAAGGGAGGCAGAGCTGATATCAAATCTTTAAAAGTCTATTATGCTCTAATACCATCTAAGAAACAATCCAACTTCTTTAGATAATCATGACTCAATGAAATCTGTCATGCTAAACATGAGTGTTTCCCACCTTGCCATGAATTACTCCTTGGTCTCCCATTTTGACAGATGTCTGAAAGATTCTTTGCATCCTGGATTCTTTCACTCCATGAATGAGATAAGCCGTTTGACCTAGGATAAAGAGCAAGATCCATATGCAATGGTTGGTTTTGACATGTTGGTATTTTAATAATTCCATTATTAACTTACATATTAGGCTGAGGAAACTTAAAGTTCTTCCTGAACATCCTCAACTGTCTACAAAAATTAATTAGCAATGCAGATTATTTCAGTTAGATTTCACATGTCCTGTGGTTTTTCCTTCACCCAACACATCTAGGAGGCACCAGGGCATTGAAAGCTATTCTAAGCTTTGTTTTACTCTGCAGAATATAAAATTGGGATAGGAAACCTTCTGAATAGTATTTGCACAGAATAATATGTTGAGGGCCAAAGCAAGCAGTAAGAAGACTCAGAGAGCAAATTGTAAATTGGGGACAACCATTCTTTCTTAGACACTCTGCTTCTTCATATTGTGTGACACAGAAATCTATAGTCAATGGTCAGAAAATACTTATCAGAAAATTGAAAAGGATTCTTACATATCAGTTTTGAGGGTTACATATGAGTTTTACTATTCTATAAACACTGGTTGCCCATACACCAAAATATAAGATATAGGAGGAGTGCATACCAAGTGTTGTTATTAGAAACAATAATCAAGCCAGTCTTCTTTAGCCTGATGGTCCCCAGAGGTTTCTCAACTACCATTCCTAGAATTTCTACCTAGCACAACCAGCAGGTGGAAAGTTAGGAATACATAGAGAAGGCTGAAACTAACCCTTGTTATAAAACTCTTGAATAGTATTAATATTCTGATTACTAAGTAAAAACTCGGTTATTGTATGTTTCAGAAGATGCAGACTTTAAAAAGTGTAATGTTCTTAAGAACTAACAATTGAAGAAGGAATTGCTGAAAATAAGTAGTAGAAGACACATAATAAATGTGTAATATTTAAGCAATGCCCATTTTAAAAGTTAGTCAACAACTTCATAGGAAGAATGAAACTTTGGCACCTTGCAAAAGTTGTTAAAAAAATCTTAGGAAACAGATATTTTTAAAAAATTCTTAAATTTATTTTCTGGAAACATTCAAGAATTGAACAATCCACATTTTTCAAATATGGTTCTCAGAAAAAATTCAATATCAGTCAATTTTGTCAAACAATTCAGGACTGATTTAGTTATTTTTCAAATAGGCATCCATCAGAAAGAGCTTACTGAAGTTTAAAAAAGGGAAACATCTTAATTAGATGACTATTTTAGCACTATAATGTGGTCTTTATTACAACTTTCTACCCATCTCCAGGTAACTTTTAATAAAGTTACATCCATATATTGTAATTAATGTCTGTTTATTATTATGCTACTTTAATGGTGGTCACTTACAAAGCATTAAAAACACTTTGATCATTCTTCCTGCTAAAAATGACAAAGTGACATATCAAAGTGACTTTATCTGCTTATGATTATTAAATAGAGATAAATTTATTACTTGAAAATAATGAATATTATCTTCTTCAGTAAATGAAGCAATTTCCAGTCCAATGCTTCTAAAATTTGAGGTTGCTGCCTTTAGTCTCCCTTTCACAGAAGAAACCAAGGCATTTTTTGCTCATGCACTGCTTAAATATTGCAAGAGGAGATAATCAACTGGATATAAAATTTAATCTAGTAGAATCAAAAATCTATGAATGTCTTTGTGGCCTGATCTGTAACAGAACAATCTTTTTACAGGGCAGCTGGTTATAAGTAGAATTCTACTTCATGCAACATTATTGTGCATATATCTTATAAGCCAACCAAATGATTTGCTCTAAACATACATGATTGGTAAAGATGTGAAATGTAAACTGGAAATGCAAGGTAAGGTAACAACAAAACACAGCAAAGTGGTGATAACATACAACATGTATATTCTTACATTTTGTTCATCTATTACAATTGTTAAAAGTATGAGTTAAAATATCCTCCATCTTTGGTTACTTGAACAAGCTATAAAATAAAGCCAAGTTTGGTGTTTTGTTGGCTTTAGTGTTTTCATGGTGTCATAAAATTGGAAAATTTCCTCAAAAGCCCACTAACTCTTTTAGGATCTATAATGAAGGATGCAAGTATCCCATGCCAAGCTCCATCCTATCTTTTCAAGTATTGTTTGAATACAAGAATGATAACCGGATAATTACCACTGAACACATGTCAGCAACTGGAAATAAGCTACTTCCAGGCAGAAAATGAAGATGGCATTAGTATTAGACATCTCTAATTAGTATTAGATGTGTCTATATTATCAATGGAGGACAAGTTCAGCAGGAAAGACATAATTTTAGAGCTTGGAAAAAACTAGTTAGGCTGAGCATTCCTGTGACTTTTGTTTTGTTTTGTTTTTAAGTAGGGTCAGAAATAGTCTTACAGCAGAACATTTCCTTGAAGTTTAGCTAACTTCAAAATTTGTGATGCAACAGTCAGCAACCAGAGATGGAGGAATGCCACTTTTCAACACAGCCCACAAAAGGAAGGAAGGAAAGAAGGAATCAAACCTGCTGCAAAACAATGAAAGGTTCTGACTAATGGAATAATGTGTGATGGAACAGGTAGAAATCTGAAAATGCGACAGAAAAGCAGACCTCTTCTTAGAACTAGATGCAGAGTTTGTGCTGACTCCAGGTGGCATGTCGCTATAAAAGGAGTCGGCCTCACCAGGCTTTTTAACATAATCTCCCTGAGGAATTTGTCTAAAGCATAATAAACATTTTGAAGTCAGTAACAACAGAATACATGCATAGGCTGAAAATACATTGACTTACTCACTATCTCTCTCTCCAGTCAAGAAAAAAGAGTTAGCAAGCGGTTAAATTATTTTATCTCACAATCACACAAATAAGACAGGTGATAGAGGAAAATAGGCATATATTCTATAGTACAAAAATGTATTTCCAAAATACATTATTGTTTATCTTTTAGTTTCTAAAATATTTACATGTAATATGCACCAATGAAATGGAATAAGCTTCCTCATATTTAAAGTAAACCATTTTATGAAATTGAATTAGATTTTCCTAGAAATGAAGTCATGAATCCTGCTGAAACATGTATTTCCCTGCTTCTATCCCATTTAATGACTATAGACATCTTTGTCTTCCCCCATTTTCCTGGTCAATTGATATAAACTGTTAAGAAAGTTTTGCTATTCCTCAATCTTGTATGGATGTTACCTATAAATAAATGGCTATGACAGAGAGCTTTCTATGCTTCCTGCCCTCAAAACCAAAGAGATCACTCACCCCTATTTTTTTTAAAAAAAATGCAGCAAAGAATACTCTTCCCATCTCCCTAGCAACAGAACCATCACTATTTTTTGTTTGTAAAAATTCATAGCTATATAAATAAATAAAATATATTCCAGACTTTTGTCCATAACATTCATTTGAACACTAACGAATTAAAAAAAAATTAAAATTCACTTCAGAAATTGCAATGAAATGTATCTGAGTTTTCCATGCAGTTAAAGAACAGTTAAATGATGTTATTTCAGAAAGAGGTGATAGCACATTTTAAATTACACAATAAACAGTAATAAAACCAAATGCATTTGAGGGAATTTCCTGAGGGATACTCAATTTAAGGCTGAACCAAAAATACTGTTTAGAACTTTATTGGATTGAAAACAGGTTGAGATGGTACAATTTTCATAACAGCTTGAAAAACTCATGGGGGTTTTTGTTCCTATATTTGTGCAATCGTATAGTGACCCTAAAATTAGTGTTTGCTCAGTGCCATATTGCTAATTGTATTCATTTCTTAAATATGTTGATTTCTCTATATAAAATCTTTTGTTTGTACATCCCAGAGTGAACAATAAAATGCTTTCAATCTGCACTGACACCTGAAGTTACACTGGGCAGCGACATGAAATCAGATCAGACTCAAGACAGTATATCTGATTCTTATTCTACATGTCTCTGACTTTTAAAAACATATTTTTTTAAAAAAAACATGATGGGTACCAGATGGAAATGAAATCATATATATCTAAATGACTCCATCTAAAAAATTGTAAAAACCAGTAACTTAGTTTTGTAAAAGACAAATTCATATGTATTCAACAGGAAAGTCTTTGGAATCCTAGTAATCTAAAGTGTTTGAGAAGTCATTAATCAATTGGCCTGTTAATTGGCTCTGTTTTTGAAAGGAAATGATCTTAATTAATCTACTGTACTGTATCTAGAATGTCTGGTAGCACCTTAACAATTAAGATGTTTAGAAAATTACACTTTTCTGGATGGCAATCTAGGGATAAATCTTCAGTATTTTGATTGCTAAGGAACAAAAATTATAATAGAAAATATAAACCCAAGGGAAGGAAATACTAAAAATTAAAAAAAGAGACCAATTAGGTTATTTGTTGGTGACAAGTCCATAAGTAAACAGGGTTTTCAGTGGAACATAAACACAATATGGAGTACTTTGATTCACATATATGTCTATAAGCATTCATACCCCCTAATAAGTAAGGAACAGGGATTTTTATTTCAAGCATTCTGAGGCAATATGGTCACATACTTTATTGGCACATACCTCTGTCTTCGATAGTTTCTTACAAGAGAAAGGAAGAGAGATAAAGAATGAATTATCACATGGCATTTGCTTTCACTTTATTTAGTGTTTTAAAGAATTTTTTGTATCCCATAAACTCTGAGAAGAAGAAGGCAATCTTACATTTTCCTTCATATGATAGTATCTTGTGCCATTAATCCATCCGCTCCCTCCCCTCACGTGCAGACCAAAAAAATTTGAGAGAATTTCAGGGACAAGATAAGATTTGATGTAGGAAGTCACTGAGATCAGATCTCACTTTTGTAAGCAATTCTAAGGAACCAAGCTAAAAATGCTAGTAGTTATTAATTATTTTTTAATTTTTAATTTAATTTTGTTGTACAGGTAGTCCTCAACTTACAACAGTTCAGTTAGTGACTGCTCAAAGACACAATGGCACTGAAAAAAGTGACATGACCATTTTTCACACTTACAACCATTGCAACATCTCCGTGGTCAAGTGATCAAAATTCAGACACTTGGGAACTGACTTATATTTATGACGGTCACATAATCACCTTTGGCGACCTTCTGACAAGCAAAATCAATGAGGAAGCCAGATTCATTTAACAATCGTGTGACTAACTTAACCACTCCAGTGATTCACTTAACAATTGTGGCAAGAAAGGTCGTAAAATGGAGCAAAATTCATTTAACAACTGCCTTACTTAGCAACAGAAATTTTGGGCTTAATTATGCTCGAAGTAAATCGAGGATTATTTGTATTTAAAAACAATAGGCTGATGTGATGAAAAAGTAGGAGACACATTTTTTCCTGACAAGTGCATACAAAGTACGTTTTATATTCAACTACTTTTTTTTTTTTTGCAAAATAGCAAGAAATGAACTCGTAATATTTCATTTTCCCTAAATTTAAAGAAAATAAAATTCTCCTCTGGTACTTGATCTGGTACCTTAACAAGACATGCTTGACATGAAAAGTGGAGTTCAGAAACCTTGACTGTTAGGAATACAGGAAACCTGTTTATTGAAACTAAAGATTCATGCACCACGACTGATATTTATGATCTCTGGAAACCTGGAACTCTAGTCAACTGTTATGATGTCCACAATGATAAAACAGATACTTCCAGGAAAGCAGGATTTCACCAAAATTCTATTAACAACTGATATTTCAGGGGCACGTGGTCTGTGAAAAGGCAAAATGCCTTCAGTTGGAGTGAGTTGCAAGAAGCAACAGGCAATCAAAACATATTTCTCTCTTGTTTTTTAGATGATATAATTCTGATTTTTTCAGAAAATTAAAGTGCTCGCTATGTTTGTCAGTTCTACATGGATCAACCCTTTTTTCTTTTAAGATCTTAGAACTTCAGTGCAGGGCACTAATAACTTGCCCAGCTTACTGGAAAGGCATTTGTCAATAGAATTATTCTCTCTCTTCTCTCTTCTTCATCTCTATAATCCACAGCAGTAAATTCCCTGTAGTTCCACATTATATAGAAGGGGTTTTTTGCCCCTTTTGAAACTATTGTAAATCAGCTGCAGTGGGTAACACCAAGAAAGAAGTTGGGGGGATTTTCTACTTTCTCTGCATTATTTTCAAAATTGTATAACAATTTTAACATGATGAACAGAATTTAAAATTTTAGATCCAAATGTAATGAGCTTTGTTTGTTTCCATCTAATGAGACAGATTTCTATACTTTTAAAATTAAGAGCACATCAGTTCTTTAATGCTGCACTAGTATTTTCTTCACTGGATCTATTTAAAAATAGATAAATATTTGAAAATGAAGATTTTTTATTTAATTACAAACTAGAACTTTAAATCTAATTAAAAATTAAATTATTACATTTTCTGCTTTCTAACTGTTTTTTTCTAACTGGTGAAACCAATGGTTTTGTTATTTTTTTACTCTTTGTTAACACATGTTACCAACCATTATCTTATTTCTTAGCTTATAATTTTTTTATCTATATATAAATTACTTACCGGTAACCCCATGCTGTTATTCCCATAATGAGAGCCAACACTAAAATTGTACCAGCAATAGCACCAATAATAATATTTGTGCTAGTGACACCTAGATTAAAACAAAAACAAGAATTCAGTGCATTACCACTGGAGAATTCCACTTACAATTACACAATCTTTTTTCTTTTAATGTAAAATTCTGGGACACTGAAGTGAACAATGAGCCACACAGGATTCAAGCTTGTGAGAGTCAAAAATAGTTGTTATTCTTCCTAATTCTATATATAACAATGTAAGTGTGGCTATAATTGAACAGGACCAAAATATGATGGAAGTGTTAAATAGTGGGTTCTTTGGTGCAGGAATGAAGACACGGAACAGAGTACAGGATACCTCATTGTTTATTTCGTGCTGGAACTGTACTGGGGAAATGTCTGCAACTAGCTGCAATATATAGTCTAGCCCCTAGGCAGCAGCCAATAGGATTGAATCAACCATTGCCGCCTGGAGATAGCCAATTGCAGCACAGGAGACTTGTAGTCTGGGTTGCTGGAGAGCCGTTAGATGCTCCAGCAACCCACGTGGTGTTTCACAAGAGCCCAGTACATAACAGAAGACTCTTCCCTTAAAAATGCTAAATGAAGAATCAGTACCCTTAATTATGTACAGATCATGTTCAAGCCATTTCACATGAATAGTAACATTGCCACAAAAAATGTATAACTCACCTGAATTGTGCAAGCTTCCATCAATAATTGGTTTCATGAGACGCTTGCTGCAGTCTGCACCTGTCCATAACTGCTCACAGACACACTGCATTTCATTACTGCAAACCTACAATGGATGTAATTCAAATTTAAAACAGAAAAATCCTAATATATATTTCCTTGGAATCTAAGAAACTATTGAATTTTAAACAATGTATTATAATCTCCCATATTTAATTAATTGACCATGAAAGGATAAGGTACAATTCATTTTGTTTATTTATATCCCATTTTTATTATTTTCATAATTTATTCTTCCTCCTATTTTTCCCATAACAGTCCTGTGAGGAAATTGACAGCCAGAGTTACCCAGCTGGCTCTCTACCTGAATTAGGACTAGAATTCCCGCTCTCGCAGTTTCTAGCTTGATGCCTTAACCATTACACCAAACTGACCCATGGTCCTCATATGGCCTTCACTCCCATTATGGGAATCTATAGAGCTTCTTCAGGATCCTCCACTACATTTTGGTGACAAGTTTTCAAGATTTTTTTTGGTCTTTAATATAAAGTTTTCTTTATATTAAAAATCCAGAATGCCTATTTCTTTTAGCTTCCACTCTCAGAAAAATTGAAAAATAATTTATTCCTGATTATGACTATGTAATGGCTCCTATAATTCTCAGATGTTGAAAATGGTAAGTATTTTTAAAGTAATGGCTTCAACCAAAAACACTATTCATCTCTAAACTGCTAATAATATTAGTTTAACAGACAAACTATTTTTTTTAAAGAGAAGGGGAGAAAAGGGAATATAAACTATGGGGACTGAACAACATATATTGGGGGAAAGTGTTTATGGGGGCAAAAAAAGGTTATTCTCTTCTGTGTAATACAAAATTTAACATGCTGAAATTATAACTATCTATAAGAGACACTCTTGATCAATCAGAAACAAACTTTCTCAAAGGAACATGCATGCATGCAAACACAATTGTGCACCTTTTCACATCTTCATTTGAAAGCTCCCCTCTCATTTTTAGAATTACTACCTGGAACAGAATTGTTAATAGATGATTCCCAGGTTTATACTATTTATTTTGGAACGTCTTTAAAAACATTTCTGGTTTACAAGGGATAGAAAGATTCAGTTGTGCTAGAAATTTACAGCAGCATTGAAGAAAATCCCAGGGTTATATCCTAAATTGGTTAGTTAAAAAAGCTCACAGAAAAAGGTCATAACAACTGCTTCTATATTATGCAAAGAAAACTATATAGACTGGTTCTGGTTGATGTAATCATTAGGAAGTGAGCTTAGCTTACAGGCACTTTCATCATTATTCTTCATCCATGTACTGCTACTTTACTGGGCTTCTTTAAATATCCAAGAAGAATGAATAAGTCATATTTCTTCCACATTTCAACTCCCCCATCTCAAGACAAAAGACTAAACTTACTCCATGTCCTGAACAAATAAAGCCATCTGTATTTCCAGGACAGGAACTGAAGTTAAAGGTATCCATTGAGAGACATCTGTGATCCCAGCAAATTCTATTAGGACCACAGGATGTCCCATCTTCTACATAACCCAGATCTGCATCTTCTTCCAACTTCACATGACCACCACTACAAATGGAACAAGAAGATTTAGTTAATGAAAACATTTTATCAAGTGAAAATCATTTTGAACAAAAACTCAACCAAATTATTCTGTATTGAGATATTATGTTCCTCTGTATGTATACAAGTCTTAGTAGGTCACTGTATCTAGTTGACCTTGTCTGGTCATGGAAGTTAAGATGGATCAGTCTTGATTAGTAGACAGACGGATAACAACCATAGAATGTCAGCGTTGTAAGGACAACTTAATGGATTATTAGCTTATTGTGATGAAAAGCAACACATTACAATAATGCTTTGAGCTATACAGTGGGAATATATATTTACAGAAGATTAGATATGCAACATTGGTTGAGCATGATAAAAGACAAAGATCTCCCAAAGGAAAAATATATAGAAAAGATGGTACAGTTGTACAGGGAAACCAAGAAATCACAACATTTATAATATGTATACAGATTTGATCAGTGGAATAGTGCCACACATTTTAGAACATCAAATTAAACAGATCCCAGAAAATGTTGCCAAAAAGGCTGCAGGAGTTGATGAAATATCAGCCAAATTGATTAAAATATTCAAAAATGATGCAAGTAGTTTGTAAGCCAACAATGGAAAAGATAATTTAAATTCCAATACTAAAATTGGGCAGTGCTAATGAATACAAATTGTTGAACAACCGCATCTATCTCACATATTAGATAGATAATGTTTGATTTTGCAGTCCAGACTTCAACAAAATATAGAATGAGAATTTCTAGATGCCAAGTACAGAAGAGGCAGAGACACCTGAGATCACATCACTAACAATGCATTATTTTTAAAAAAGGCAAAGAAGTTCCAAAAACATATCTATTCTTTTTCTTCATTGACGGATACAGATCTTTAACTCAGACCACCACAAATTGTGAGTAGTTGTCAAAAATATGAATATACTATACCAAGCCAGCTCTCCATCCTATTGATGAACTTGTAGGATAATCAGAAAGCAATAATTAGAACAACTATATAGTTCCAAATTGAAAAAGGAGCGTGCCTAGATTGTATATTATCATCTTAATTAATTTATATGCAGAATATATTACTAAAAATACTGGACTAAAAGAAAGAAACAAAGTAGAATTTAAACTGTTAGAATAAACATTACCTCAGATATACTAGTACTTTATAACTTAGATGGTTGGAAATATGGTGAATTTAATGAACATTTAGTTAAAAAAAGATCAGAGAAGACAGCTAGTCTGCTGCTGAATATTTTAGGGGGGAGAATAAGGTTAGGCAAACCCAATGTAAAAAGATAAAGAAGGTGGGAAAGTAACTAATTTTATCTTTTTTATTTAAGATAAAAAATACATAGAAACGGTAGTGAAATAAAAAGATATCTGTTGGCAAGGATTACCTGCAATTGAAAGTTTTTCCCAGATTTTGGAGAGAAGTAGATGTAATTTCGCCATCAAGCTCTCCAAGTCTTGGAATATTAGAGACAATGTTAGAACACAGTAGATATCCACAAAGAACATCTCTGGGAAGAAACATTAAGTAAATTGTTATTTTAAAAACAACCTAAAAGAAACATTTCTAACTACAATTTCCTACTCCAAGAAATACTCAAATTTATTTTATTTTATTTTATTTAAAAATAACTGCAGAAGAATCTACTGCTTGCTACTTACTCTGGAACCCCCACTATAATCCTCTAATTTGCAGAATTATCATCAGTGGGGTCTATGACAATTTGCCCTGCTCATCATGGCCAACTCGCCATGGCCCAATTGCCATAGCTAACTTGGACAATAGGACAGGAAGGCCTGGAGGAACGTTTCCATGGGGTCGCGATGGGTCGGACATGACTTTGCAACTAACAACAAACTTGGACAACTCGCCACAGCCAATTCACCATGGGACAACTCACTGCAGGACAAGAGTTACACTAATATCAAACAAATGGTAGAATAGAATCATTAAACAAAGGAGGAAAAAGGCAGCACAGAATGAAATGCGAATGACAAAAATTAAAATAATTTGTTATTTATTTTAAATATTTAAATAGAATTGTAAAATTATCCCACAGCAAGTTGTCCCATGGCAAGTTGGCCATACTGCGTTGGCCGTGGCAAGTTGTCCCATACTGCTTTAGTGAATAATGTTAATTCAGATTATGGATGAGATCTATACCAGGGCTTTTCAACCTTTTCACCCATTGTACCACTTTTAGGATATGGCAACATCCGAGTACCACCAGTCGCCTAGCAAGGTGTCAAAAACCTGATGACCGCCCCCCTGCCAAAAAAGGAAAAATGTGATGAAGTACAGGCAGTCCTCGATTTACAACAGTTCGCTTAGTGACTGTTCGAAGTTACAATGGCACTGAAAAAAGGGCCCCCCAAGCCACAGCCGAGCAAGACACCTGCCTACCCACCCACTGGTGCTCTTCCTCCTGTCCAAGGTTTTCATTGTTGTGAGCATTTCTGTTGCGGATTGGCAGTGGGGGTGGGGTAGGGGGGTGTTTGGTTTTTATTCCCCCCCATCTGCTGGGTGGTTGCAGCAGGTTTTGGTCACTTCACATGACCCTGGGACAATGTGACCGCCATAAATATGAATCAGTTGCCAAGCATCTGAATGTAAATCACAAGACCCTGTAGATGCTGCAACATTCCAGCTGACTGGCACTTTTTCTGGGCTCAGCGGAAGTGCAAGGATCAGCGCCGAGCTCCAGCTGGAGCCTGGCACTGATCCTGATGCTTCCGCTGAGCCCTGACAGCCCTGCAGCTCCAGCCATCTCTCGCTCAGGCTTGTGCGATGCTGCCACCGGTTCAGCTCATTCCCCTCTCCTGCTACCACTTTTCTAGGATGGTCGCGTACCACCTGCCAGGTGCCAATGTACCACAGGTGGTAACCGTACCACTGGTTGAAAAGCGCTGATCTATACAAATCAGGGGATTACACATCATTGGAGATCTCTCTCTCTCTCTCTCTCTCTCTCTCTCTCTCTCTCTCTCTCTCTCTCTCTCTCTCTCTCTCTTTCTCTCTCTCCTACCCCCCAATAAAAATTTGGTGCATCTTCTGGCCGCTTATAAAAGTGTGGATCTTTTCTTTCATTATTAATTTGACAAGAGTTCTGATACTCTACAAAGTAATTATCTGATCACCTACCGCATAATAATACAAACTCTATCTATGCTACTCTGAAGGACTGAAGAAGAAAAAAGAAATTGGGCAAAACTGAAACTTGAAGCTTCACCTCCTGAAACCCTCCTGAAACCCTGACCTCTTCTGGTAAATAAAAGTAAAACATGTGAATAGATGCAAGACTTTAGACCTGTGTTTAGCAGTACCATCTTAATGCTATTCCTAATAAATATATACAACCTGCTATTACTGGAGTATCAAGATTCACTCTAAACAAAGATTCTAGTCATCCAATTTAATAATTACTCATTTTGGGTGGTAGAGAGGAAGCACTAGGAGAACAAAGATGCTACAAGAAATGCAATGAGAATAAGAATCACCATTACATAGATTAGCAGGTAGGTTTAAAAGTGAAAAGGAATATTTGTAAAGAAGCTTATAAACCATGATAGAACACAAATACAAATACTATATTATGCAAGCAGACGGGGGTTAACTTACTCATTCTTGCATTGAATCCAAGTATCTTTGTCTCTGCCACAGCTACCTTTCTCTGTTCCTTCTATATTTAATCTTTCATAGCAATATTTGTCAGCAGCTGTCACTTCTGCACGAAAAATATATTTCAAAAGATAATGATGGGTTGTTGGAGTTAGAAATTCAACATTGTACATGTAAATATTCACGTTAAAGCCCACAAATTGTGTACTCACAACTATTTTTTCTTACAGACGTATAAAAATAAAATATAAGAAACGGATAGAGCATAAAAAACACACAACAATTTGTATCTTAAAAAAGAAAGAAGCTGTCTAACTTAGCCTTAGCCAAACTGATATCTTTATTTGGATTCAACTTAATGTACCATTATGCCACAGTCAGCGTGCCAAAAATAATGAAAGGAAAAGAAAATGAAAGAGAAAATGCTTCATCTAGTTCAGGGGTAGGCAACCTCGGCTCTTTTATGACTCATGGACTTCAACTCCCAGAATTCCTGAGCCAGCTTGGCTGGCTCAGGAATTCTGGGAGTTGAAGTCCATGAGTCATAAAAGAGCCGAGGTTGCCTACCCCTGATCTAGTTCTACTGAATTTATTTTTCACTCCAGTTTAAAGTGTTTTATAGGTTTACCTGATGAATGAAAGTTGTCTGGTTCCACAGACAGGTAATCCTCCACTTACAACCACAATTGAGCCCAAAATTTCTGCTGCTAAACTAGTCATTTGTTAAGTGAGTTTGGCCCCATTTTATGACTTTTCTTGCCACATTTGTTACGTGAATTGCTGCAGTTGTTAAGTTAGTAACACAGTTGGTAAGTGAATCTGGCTTCCCCATTGACTTTGCTTGTCAGATAGTCACAAATGGGGATCAGATGACCCCTGGGCACTGCAACTGTCATAAGTATGAGTCAGTTGCCAAGTGTCTGACTTTTTATCGCATGATCATGGAGATGCTGCAATGGTCATAAGTGTGAAAAATGGTCTAAGTTACTTTTTTGAGTGCTGTTGTGTCTTTGGATGGTCACTAAATGAACTGTTGTAAGTTGAGGACTACCTGTATATGAATTTTAATAAACTCAGAACATAGATAAATAGGTTCTCAGTTAGGGGACTTTCATGGGAAAAAGAACTGAAGAGGGAGGAATTTCTAAAAAGAGGGTCTAAATACACAATTCTAATAATTCCAATTAGACTAAAAAGAATAGAAGACAGAAAAAGCCAACACGCTTAAGGAAGGCTCAAACAGTATAAAGATCAACAGGTCATGAATAACGTTAGCCTGGAACTGCAGGATGGCATCAGGAAAATGAAATAATTTGCTGAGGTAGCCAAATGATGCTAAGAACAACAAGGGCTTCTTTAGATAAGAACTTTCTTAAATGTTCTTTAGATAAGATAAGAAAAACAGAGAAAAATTCATCAGTTGCTCAGAGACAACAGCAAAATGCAATAGATAGGGACGTGCAAAACTCATCAATTCCGAAATGGAACATTTTGGAGAAATCCAGATTATTCCATTCTTCCCTCCAGACTATTCCATTTTTGGGATGGATAGGCAGCTCCTGAAAGTAAATTCTCCAATACGTAGTGGTTTGAGGCAGTGTAGAAATGGTGTTGCAGATGAAACAGGTTTGTTCTGGGTCTCAACTGTCTCCAGACCATTTCAATTAACTTCCTTTTAAGAGAATCTACTTCCAGGAACTTCCATCTCTTGAACAATATTATCCTGAGGAAATCTGTCAAGTTCTGGAAGGGCACCAAATTTTGAGAGGAAGAAAACACATACAATATGTATATATTGTGCACCTGTGAATATATTCAATAGCTACTGAACAAGTTTTCAAAAGAAGCAAAAGCATTCAGTTTCAGAGTTTAAAGATATTACTCACTATCTCCCCATATGTATTTACACTGTCTATCTCTTGTTTTGCATCTTCCTCCAAAACAAACGCCCTAAAGAGAAATGTTAGAAAGTAATCACCATATTTTGTAAATATTCATTCCATAAACAACCATTGCTTATCTATTTTATACCCATTAAAGTAAACATATTCAGACCTGTGTTGTCAAAGTCAGTTTGATTGTGTTTAGTGAGATTCTGACTTAACATGGGTTTATAAATTGTTAATTTCAAATTCTTATAGATTCAATACAAAACACTACAACATCCATAAAAGTGATTTATTTAATTAATTTATATGTCCCTGTTCTCACAACTCTGAGTGGCATACAACAAGAGTAGAAAACAATTCCCTTTCTCTACTTTTTGTTATAGAGGAACAGAAATGATATTGGTCTCCATACATAGGTATTTCAGTGCTTTGAATTTTGCTTAAATGTTATTCAAAAATTAAAGCTCCATGTTTTCATTTTCTGGAAAGAAACAGTGGAACTGAGAACAAACTATTGTAAATTCACAGAACAAGAACTGTAAATGCTCTAAGGACTGTAATTGCTGTTATTGATTGGATTTAGGACTGAGTGCTCTCACTTACTAATTCAATTCTGGACAGTTTCCCAGAAACATAAATATCTAGCACAACATATCTGATTGTAACCTTCTCTCCTGCCAGTAAACTCATTTGGTTTTGAACTGATAATTTTTTAAAAAGAAATTAATAATTACTATCTTCTTAATATATCAAACAGTTCACAACAGTATCACGCTTTCAAGAGATATTCAGTTTCCCTATATATATTTAGCTGTTTTTTTTCTTCAATGGATTTAAAGCAATTAAACAACCAAGAAATCCATAAAGCTTACTTTATTCATCCTTCTCATGATTTTGTTCTAAGAAATCCTGTTCATAGGTTTTTCTTGAAGTCTATCTGAAATCCCATAATTGTCCCAAAGTCGAAGTTTGGTATTTGGAAACTCTCTTTTATCCCAACTAAATAAATTTTCAATATGGCACCTAAGAGCAACAACATGCTTGCCAATATATTCTTCAAATCTTGTGTGAAGAGAATGAAACACTTTATTATTATTTTTAATTAACAATAACAAATATGTGTTCATATGCTATAAAACATCAGTGCCAAGCAACTGTCGCTGGGCCAAGTGGCAGTGAAGATGTTTATTGCTTCTGTTCCATAAATCAAAAATGAGATGAATTGTTCCATCTTGTAATTGCGGGTTAGTAGATCCTATACTGAATATCAGAACCTCTCCCCTTGGACAAGATCAAGAAAATATGAACTGCAGAGATTTTATGTTTTTTAATGCTAATGTCAAAGTTCTGACTGACAAACCCAACCAATCAAACACTTTCAAGACATTCCAATCTCTTAATAATATAATTGTACCTAATCGGGCAATGTGACCCATTCATGAACAGGAGGGGAAATTCTATTCTTTTACTATAGAGGTTTCGGCTGGGGTTTGCCAGAGCTGGTTTTACTTTCGTATGTGCCAAAATGATGTACTCAATAAAGTTTTACTTTAAGACAGACATGTCAAACTCGCGATGTCACGTGACACTGTGCAATGTATCGGGAGAGTTTTGCCATTGCAGGCAATGGGTTGGGTGTGACTTCCGGATGATGTATCTGGCCCACAGGCTGGCATTTTGACACCCCTGCTTTAAGAGATCAGAATGGTTGGATTTGTCAGTCAGAATCTTAGCAGTTAACATTGTATGAGGAGTCCCTTTGAATCATTTTAAAAAATATTTCCAGTTCTTGTTGCCTGGCCTGAGTTGTCTTTATGAGATAAGCTGTGAATGGATTGTCTTCTATTTTTGATTATTTGTCTGTTCTTTCTTCAATTTTCATAACCTGTCACAATGGGGACTGCTAAGAGATCCATTCCCCTTCATGGATTACTGCCTTGTTGTGGCAAAGGGGCTTATGTAATTCAATGAAACTATGAGCTATGCCATGCAAGGCCACCCAACATGGACAGGTCATAGCAGAGAGTTCTGACAAAATGTGATCCACTGGAGAAGGAAATGGCAACCCACTCCAGTATATTTGCCATAAAAACCACATGGACAGTACCAAAAGGCAAAAAGATATGACGCTGGAAGATGAGCCCCTCAGGTCAGAAGGCATCCAATATGCTACTGGGAAAGAGCAGATGGCTAGTACTAGTAGCGCCAGAAAGAATGAAGTGACTGGGCCAAAGCCAAAAGGACGCTCAGCTGTGGATGCATCTGGTGGTGAAAGGAAAGTCAAATGCTGTAAAGATTTATTCTCCATAGGAACCTGGAATGTAAGATCCATGAATCAAGGAAAGCTGGACGTGGTCAAACAACAGATGACAAGACTGAACATTGAAATCTTAGGAATCAGCAAACCATTCAATATCACAGTAGTCCAAGTCTATGCCCCAACCACAGGTGCTGAAGAGGATGAAATTGACCGGTTCTATGAAGCCCTACAGCACCTTATAGAACTAACACCAAAAAATGATGTCCTTATCATCATGAGGGATTGGAATGCTAAAGTAGGAAGCCAAAAGATAACCGGAATAACAGGCAAGTTTGGCCTTGGAGTACAAAATGAAGCAGAGCAGAGGCTGACAGAATTTTGTCAAGACAATGCGATGGTCATAGCAAAAACTCTTTTTCAACAAACCAAGAGACGGCTCTATACATGGACATCACCAGATGCTCAACACAGAAATCAGATTTATTATGTGCTCTGCAGCCAAAGATGGAGAAGCTCTATACAGTCAGTAAAAACAAGACCAGGAGCTGACTGTGGCTCAGACCATGAGCTTCTTGTTGCAAAATTTTGGCTTAAACTGAAGAAAGTAGGGGAAAGAACTAGGCCAGTCAGGTATGAACTAAATCATATCCTTGATGAATATACAGTAGAGGTGACAAATAGATTTAAGGAATTAGATCTGATAGACAGAGTGCTTGAAGAACTATGGATGGAGGCTCACAACATTGTACAAGAGGTAACAACTAAAACCATCTCAAAGAAAAAGAAATGCAAGAAAGCAAAATGGCTGTCTGAGGATGCTTTGCAAATAGCTGAGGACAGGAGGGAAGCGAAAGGCAAGGGAGAAAAAGAAAGATACACCCAATTGAATGCAGAATTCCAGAGAATAGCTAGAAGAAATAAGAATGCCTTCTTAAATGAACAGTGCAAAGAAATAGAAGAAAACAATAGAATAGGGATGACCAGACATCTCTTCAAGAAAATTGGAGAGATGAAGGGAACGTTTCATGCAAAAATGGGCATGATAAAGGACCAAAATGGCAGGGATCTAACAGAGGCAGAAGAGATTAAGAAGAGGTGGCAAAATTACACAGAAACACTATACAAGAATGAGCTTAATGTCCCTGATCACTACGGTGAGGTGGTCACTGACCTCAAGCCAGACATCCTAGAATGTGAGGTGGGCCTTAGGAAATCTAAGCAACAACAAAGCTAGTGGAGGTGACAGTATTCCAGCTGAGCTATTCAAAATCTTAAAAGATGATACAGTAAAAGTGCTACACTCAATTTGCCAGCAAATTTGGAAAAGTCAACAGTGGCCACAGGATTGGAAAAGATCAGTTAGCATTCCAATTCCAAAGAAAGGCAGTGCCAAAGAATGTTCAAACTATTGCACCACTGCACTCATTTCTCATGCTAGTAAAGTTATGCTCAAAATCCTACAAGCTAGACTACAGCAGTATGTGGATCGAGAACTACCAGAAGTATAGGCAGGATTTCGAAAAGGCAGAGGAACTAGAGATCAAATTGCCAACATACGCTGGATCATGAAGAAAGCTAGGGAGTTCCAGAAAAACATCTACTACTGCTTCATTGACTATGCTAAAGCCTTTGATTGTGTGGATGACAACAAACTGTGGCAAGTTCTTAAAGAGATGGTAGTACCAGACCATCTTATTTATCTCTTGAGAAACCTATATGTGGATCAAAAAGCAACAGTGAGAACTGGACACGGAACCACTGATTGTTTCAAAATTGGGAAAGGAGTCCGGCAAGGCTGTATACTGTCGCCCTGCCTGTTTAACTTATATGCAGAGCACATCATGAGAAAGGCAGGGCTAGATGAATCAAAAGTTGGAATTAAGATTGTCAGGAGAAATATCAACAACCTAAGATATGCAGATGATACCACTCTAATGGCAGAAAGTGAAGAAGAACTAAAGAGCTTCTTGTTGCGGGTGAAGAAGGAGAGTGCAAAAGTTGGCTTGAAACTTAACATTAAGAAAACCAAGATCATGGCATCCGGTCCTCTCAATTCCTGGCAAATAGATGGGGAAGAAATGGAGGTAGTGACAGATTTTATTTTCCTGGGCTCCAAGATCACCGCAGATGGGGACTGCAGCCAAGAAATTAAAAGACAATTGCTCCTGGGAAGGAAAGCCATGGCAAATCTAGTCAGCACACTAAAAAGCAGAGACATCACCCTGCCAATAAAAGTGCGTATAGTCAAGGCTATGGTCTTCCCAGTTGCTATGTATGGCTGTGAAAGTTCAACCATAAGAATGGCTGAGCACCAAAGAATTGAGTCCTTTGAACTATAGTGCTGGAGAAGACTCCTGTGAGTCCCTTGGACTGCAAGGCAATCAAACTGGTCAGTCCTAGAGGATATCAACCCTGATTGGTCTTTAGAAGGCCAGATTCTGAAGTTGAAACTCAAATACTTTGGCCACCTAATGAGAAGGAAGGACTCACTGGAGAAGAGCCTAATGCTGGGAAAGGTTGAGGGCAAGAGAAGAAGGGGACGACAGAGAATGAGGTGGCTGGATGGAGCCACTGAAGCAGTAGGCATGAGCTTAAATGGACTCCAGAAGGTGGTAGAGGACAGGAAGGCCTGGAGGAACATTGTCCATGAGGTCACGATGGGTCAGACATGACCTCGCAACTAACAAAAACAAAAGAGATCCATCACTGGACTTCTAAAGAATGCAATTGTATTCCTCAGAGGTCAAGTCATCTCCATTTACCAAAATCTCACTCATTGTGGCTGAGTTAATATGTTATATAGATGTGTTCCACTGTGAGGGATGGTGTGTTTGCCTCTGCACAATATAGAGGATTTTCCATCCCCTTCATCAGCTGCTTTGATCTGCTACCTCCCTTTCTCCTGATGTGAACTTTGGTGGTCACACTGTTCAGCCTTTTAGGGGGAACTTGCCCAAAAGAAGTCATGCTACTTATGGTTCCAGGAGGTTTATGGTCCTTTAGGCTTTGTCCTTTCCAGATTCCCTGGGCTATTTAACACAGACAGCATATTCTCCTCCCAAGGCTGGCATCTATGGTGAATTGGGTCTAGAAAGAGGATCGTATGTCTCTACTGTCCATGAGAGAGAGATCATTGTCTTTGTTGGAATTGCTAAACATCGTGAGGTTTTCTGAGGTTTTAGGTACTGGAAGGAGGTGAGTATCCACGGGAAGAGGAATGGAAGAGAAATGCCATCCACGATATTGAGTTTATGCAGATGGTAAACTAACTTTGGAACTTAATGAGACTATGAGATCTGATCATCCGAACGTCAAGACTATATAACCTTTAAAACTAAAAGAGTAAATTCCTGGACAGATATATAATGAACCAGTTAAATCAGTCTCTTTCAAATTATTTTTTTCCCACAGCCCTCATATCTGGGCTGTACTGTCACTTTTCACATCCACTTAACTAATCCTTCCTCCTTTCTTCCCTCAGCCTCGCATACAGATGACAACCTGCAGGATGATCATCTTTCTATCATTTGGCAGAATGAACAGGTGTGTGTGTGTGTGTGTGTGTGTGTGTGTGTGTGTTCATAATAATGGTTAGGCTTTGTGCTGGTTCTATGTTCATCTCAAAAGGTTTAGAACCACATTGATAGAGACATCTTCCTTTATGTGGGAAGAGAAATGGTTATGAATTCTAACATCCAATTTTGGTCAAATTGCTGAATGCTAAGGCTTTGAGAAGAATTTTCCATTTGATCAGAAGCACACAGGCCTGTTAGTTATGTGCTAAAAGCCTGAAGCTATTTACTAAAGTTGTACTGCCATCTGATGGTCACCACTGATTTATAAATCTTTCCATTGTAAGCGGAACCAGTTTTAAATTTCAACAGGCCCAATTTGTTCAGCTTTTCTATTTTTTTCATATAGGCATTTTTTTTAAAAAAAAGAAACATTAATCATTAAAAATCATTAATGCATCAATTTTGTAAAGCCAACATGCATAATGAGTCCTCCATATTTAAGACAGTCTCTTAGTTTAGTGTCACTTAGCAAATGAAGGGGTATTTTTTCTTGGTTACAGACCTTGCAGACATATATTTTGCATTCTAGCTACAGCAAGAGAAGCAATAATAAACATGCAGAATTAATTCAAACAATGAAGAAGCAATAAGGTAGGATCCTGAAAAATGAGGGGAACAAACTATATGCAGTTAACTGAAATTTTGTCTTCAGCAACAGTCATGGAACATGACATTCCTGACCCAATATTTAAACACAAGTCACATGTTTATTCTTTTCATTGTAAGAAGAAAATATCAGTCTATTATTGAAGGTTCCCATTGTACCAAATTAATCACAAATAGGACTCTTTGATGAAAACTATGACTGCAATAGCCTTTCAAAATCTCAGCTTGGTCTTAGGATAAAGTCTGCCTTATATTCTGATAATACAAATTGAATGGAATGATACATTATACATACCTGTTCATTATCACATGAATACCCATCTATTTTGTAGAGATTTGGAGAGCACTAAAGATAAAGCAGAATGAATTAAATAATCAACTGGTTAGTGAGATAATTGTAGAAGCAAAACTGCAGTATCTAAAATTAATTTTAAGTTTTCCAAATCTTGCTCTTCATTAAATGTAGGCAGTCCTCAACTTACAATAGTTTGTTTAGTGATTGTTCAAAGTTACAACGGCACTGAAAAAGGTGACTTATGAACATTTTTCACACTTATAACCATTGCAACATCCCCACGGGCATGTGATTAAAATTCAGACATTTGACAACTGAGTTATGATGGTTGCAGTGTCCCAAAGTCATGTGATCACCTTTTGCGGCCTTCTGACAAGCAAAGTCAATGGGGAAGCCAGATTCATTTAAAAACCATGTTGCTAACTTAACAACTGCAGGGATTCAGTTAACAACTGTGGCAAGAAAGACCTTAAAATGAGACAAAATTCACTTAACAAATGTCTTGCTTAGCAACAGAAACTTTGGACTCAATTGAGATCATAGGTTGAGGACTACCTATATAACGTGTCCAAAAATTATATTATTCCATTTTTTTTAATGAGCTTTACCTGACTGGAGTCCCCTTTGCATGTCTCTGGAATGTCACAATCATTTACAGCTTCTCTGCAAACAACACCTTTGAGTTCAAACTGAAAAATAAGAATTAATATGTGGGACCATCTATATATTTGCAATTGTTTGAATATAAATATCATAAATAATGTTTTTACTTCTAGTTTACTGAAGCTTCTCGATACCACTCACATAATTTAAGAAATTATTCTCAAATGTTCATTTTAAGATTTTCATTGTTAAAAAAAATCAGGCTATTGATTGGTAATCTGCATTAACAAGATCAACACACAATGCTGATGTTGTTACAACAACAACCATATGTTTAGAATAGTATTGTGGTTGTAGAGTTCTTGTGTAAATAAATTGTTTAATCATAAATAAACATATTTGTCAGTCTGAAGCTAACTTTGTCCCATTTCAATTTGCCTGGGGAAAAAAGACATTCTTTTAAGGTATTTTACACAGAAAGAAAAGGTTTGGCAGTTATGTGGTTGGTTGTTTTCTTTCACAGCCTTAAAATGTATCCATCCAATTTTTGTGAATTAATTTAGATAAATTTTTACTCTTTTATTACTAGTTTATCAGTAACTTCCTTAGTCTGATACTTCTATATTTTTGTTATATTCATATAGTTTCTATCGTTGAGAAGATCTTCTCTACATAGTTTACAAGGTCAATAAAGTTCAGTTAACACAAAGTTTTATACACCAGAGTCATAAAAACAGCCAGTGCTGTTTTTGTAGTGTAATGATTAAGATATTAGACTGGTGTAACACCAAAGCTTACTGGATGACTTTCAGCCAGAGTACTTGAACAGACCTGTTGTGAGAAAAATTAGGAGGAAACACTATGTATAATTCCTTGAATTCTTTTTTAAAAAAATGGATGTATATCTAATACACATAGAAATAAAAAGTTAAAAAGAAACTTGATTGCCCCTTTGAGATTTGTATGGTAGAACTTATATATTTTGGCATTGTACTTAATGAGATTATTTTTCAATCAATTCATCATCTCACTTTTTCATTTTCGTTGCCATGTATTTTGAGAGTCAGGAAGGTGTACAGACAGGAGCTGCTAGTTCATTTAGTTCACACTTTCACACTAACCAGGGAAAACCATGAGGAGGTGACTAGCTTCATTCCACAGCCGGAAGATTCAAATCCAGGAAGCCCCCACTGGCACTTGCACAACACCTGCCCAACAACTGGTACAGAATGCAGCCGCGAGAGTTGTATTGGGAGTTTCCCGATACTCCCATGTCACACCTTTGCTCCGCGAGCTGCATTGGCTTCCAGTTGTCTTCCGAGTGAGGTTCAAGGTGTTAGTAATGACCTACAAAGCCCTACATGGCATGGGTCCGGAATACCTTGGGGAGCACCTGCAGCCGGCGTCAACTTCCCTCCATCCAGTACGCTCCCACAGAGAGGGCCTCCTCAGGGTGCCACCGGTCAAAGAATGCCGACTGGTGGCCCCCAGGGGGAGGGCGTTCTCTGTGGGTGCACCGGATTTATGGAACCATCTTCCAGTCGAGCTCCGGATGGCGCCCGATCTCCGCTCCTTCCGGCGCGATCTTAAAACCCATCTCTTTAAACAAGCTGGCCTGGCCTGATGGGACAGGGTGGGATTTTTATAAATGGACTTCAATTTTTAATCTGTATTAATTTATTATGGGCATTGTTTAATTACGTTTTAATAATTTTTAATTTTTGTATCTAGTTTTTATGTATTGCCCTGTTCACTGCCCTGAGTCCTTCGGGAGAAGGGCGGTATATAAATTAAATTAATAAATAAATAAATAAATAAACTTCAACATTGATTCCCAATCGAAAGCCAAATAGGTTGCCGAATGTCCAGACTTAGGAAGACATATAAATGACCCCACAAAAATGGTGTCAGGCTTTGAACTACCACCTCAGCAATGGACAATCCTGAATAGGATTTGCATCTCACATGGGGTCTGCCAGGATTCTCTGTGTGAATGAGGCATATTATGCTTCCTTCAGTGTGATTGTGGGGTCCCATGTCAAACTGTAGATTACATCATGACTAGCTAACCTGAGGGCATGTACCAGTCCAGTATCTGGTTGTTTTTTCATATAAACAATACTGCACTTCAGTGGTTAGATGGCCTACAGATTGATATTTGAATACAGAACTTTTCAACATTTATATTTTATTGTGTTTAATTAATCTAGATAAAATGTTAATATATATTACTGATTCATGTATGATATGCCATATGCTAAATAAATAAGTAAATAACCTCACATAATTCCTTAAAACAAGGGTGGGGTGTTTTTTTTGTCATTTCAATACATACCTGACATTTTCTACAACAAAGTCCATTACTGCATTGAGAGTTAGCAGTTAGAATGCAGGAATTGCAGCAATCTCCACCTTCAGCCGTACATTCCTGGGTAATGAAACCAATCGTGAAACAGCAGTTTGACAGAAACATGCTGTAGCTTGACCAGAAAACTGTTGAGATTCTTGCTTTTCAAAATTTTACTTGCCTCCCTATTCTGGGCATAATGCACATTTCAAATTACAAAGAAAACAACAATGGCAGTATTTTGATAGCATAGGGAGAATGCCAGAAAAGAACATAGGACATAGAATAATAAGTTTGGAAGAATCTTGGAGGTCTTCTAGCCCAACTCCCTGCCCCTACAAGGTGATCTTGTACTATTCCAGACTTTCTTTAGGCTTGATGGGATGGATACATGGGGTCAGAAAAAAATAACAGAATAACAGAACAAAATTATACAGCTGGAAGGGACACCAGATGTCCTCCAATCCAACACCCAACCCAAGGAGGAGACTCTTTATTTCAAACAAATGGCTGTCCAATCTCTTCTTAAAAACCTCCAGTGATGGAGCACTCATAACTTCAGAACATAAGCCGTTCAACTGGTTCTCAATGTCAGAAAGTTTCTCCTTAGTTCTAGGTTGCTTCTCTTCTTGATTAGTTTCATCCATTGCTTCTTGTCCTGCCTTCAGGTACTTTGGGGAATAGCTTGACTACCTCTTTTTTGTGGCAACCCTTCAAATATTGGAACACTACTAACATGTCACCTCTGTCCTTTTCACTAAACTAGACATAGCCAAATTCTTGCAACCATTTCTCATACATTTTAGTCTCCTGCTCCTAATTACCTTTGTTGCTCTTCTCTGCACTCTTTCTATAATTTCAACAACTTTTTTATATCATGGCGATCAAAACTGGACGCAATATTTCAACTGTAGTCATACCAAGGCATTATAAAGTGGTATTAACAGTTCACAAGATCTTGATTCTATCCCTCAGTTAATGCAGCCCAGGACTGCATTGGGTTTGTGTGTGTGTGTGTGTGTGTGTGTGTGTGTGTGTGTGTGGCTGCAGCACACTGCTGGCTCATAATTAAGTGGTTATCCACTAAGGCTTCTAGTAACTTCTAACAGTTACTACTATTGAGTAGTATTCTAAACCTGTCATTTGGGTTCCCTAAGTGTAAAACCTTACTTTTCTCACAACTGAAATTAATTTTGTTAGATAGGACTGTCAGGTTCAGGTCTGTCAAGATACTTCTGGACCTTGAGCCTATCTTCTGGAGTGTTGGATATCCTTGTCAGCATGGTATCACCTGTAAATTTAATGAGTTCCTCTTCTATCCCTTCATCTAAATTGTTTATGAGATGTTGATGAGTACTGGAACTAAGACAGAACCTTACTTCCCTCCATGTAGATGCAGTGCCATTAAGGACTACATGTTGAGTGCTGTTTGTCAACCAGCTTCAAATCCTTCTGGTGGCGATGCAGTCTATCCCACATTTTTCTAACTTACCGAGTTAGGTTAGGTTGTAGTCTACAATGTCAAATGCCTTACTGAAATCCAAGTATACTATGTCCACATCATTTCACTGATCCTCTAATTTAGTCACTTTGTTAAAGAATGAAATAAGATTTGTTTGGTATAATTTCTTTTTGACAAATCCGTGTTGGTTATAACTATGCTTGCTTTTAGGTGTTCACAGAACTGTTGCTTAATTATCTTTTCCAGGATCTTCCCAGGTACTGATGTCAGGCTGATTGGTCTGTAGCTTCCTGGATCCATTTTTTTTTCTTTTTTGAAGAACTAAGCAGGCAAGCAAGCAAGTGGCACATTGGAGTTCAACGTGGCATTAATTCAATTTTCATTTGTAAGCTAGGACTGAATGAAAAGTAATATCTTCACTTCCATAACTTTAATTAGGACTATTTTAGAAAAAAAGGAAAATAATACTTTCAATAAGTTTTTAATTATGTGTGCTTACTTCTCCATCTAATCATATTTGTTACATTTCACATTGTTACATTTCTTGCACACTTCTGCAAATGATGGACAAGCTTCTAAAAGCTATCCTAAAATATCTCCAGACTATCTCTTTAGCCACGACTTGACGATCCTTTATAATTTTTCATATGTTTCAGTCAAACAGATGTCCATGAAGGGAAAATTTTGTGAAATGCATGGCACAAAAACTGTATAATACACAGAATAACACACTGAGCTCCAGCTTTGCAATTGCTTCTGGGAAAGCTCATGAGGTGTGAGATCTTGTACAGTATTGTCATACTGCAGCAAAATTTTCTTCTTGCACTTCTGCTTAAAAATTGTCTCAAAGTTTTGAGTTTTGAAATGTAGTACCCTTAGTTGATAATAGTACCAATCTCCAAGAAATCCATCTGAATAATACCACTTGCACCTCAAAAAATGATAACCATCAGTTTTCCTGATGAATCCTGTTTTGAATTTTGTTTCCACAGGTGAAGCTTTGTGATAATATTTCATGGCCTGCTGCTTTGCTTCTGGATCATAATGATGAGTCTATGTTTCATTCACTGTCACAATGCTGTGAAGAAAATCCTCATTCTGATTTTTGAAGAATAATTGTTTGCAAATTGTAATTCTTGAAATTTTCCTCTCTACCATTAGAGTGCAAAGAACTAATTTTGTACAAACTGTTCAATATTAAAGAACTTATTTAAAATCATTAGAAAGAACCTCTTAACCAAAATGGATTGCCCCTAATTAGCTATGTAATGTTGAATTTACCGATGCACCTCCACAATCGCATTCTTCCCCAGTTTCAACAAAACCATTACCACATTCTGGGGGATCCAGGAGCTACAATACAAAAATAAGAAAGCATTAAAAATGTAGCACATTAGCATGTTGCCATTCATGATGACAGATGGTAGAGGATCATTATTTCAATGGACAGAAAAGATGTAAACCTAATTATAGAAATGGGTGCTATACACCTCCTTATGTACAAATCCTGATTTTCACATTTTCATTTAATGAGAAAAAATGTTCCAGGGCCACAATAAGCCATTGTCCCTGCTGTAATGCCGTAACACAAAAACATTTTTTAATCAGGCTTAGCAGGTAATGATTTAAGAATGCAAGTTTATAATATTCAAATAATATCAGTAACTGCCAAGTATAACATCCAAGCCATATTTATAGTGAATTCAATCTTTATTTTTATACATATATGTTTTATAAAAACCTCCTATTTCTGAGCTGAAAATTTTTACTTTGTTAGTCTGGTTTTAGGATATTTTCTTCTGATCTTTTTAATATTAGTCCTCACAAATTAGCGTTGGATTCTTAATAGGAGAATGGATTGCAACTAGGGTTTTTTCTGTGACTAATTAATATTTTTGCATAGCTACACTATTCAGAGATAAAGTGTCATTCTTGATCAAAAGAACTTGAGCATCTTAATTTCTAAAATGCTTTGAAAAATCAGTAATAATAATAATAATCTGAAACCAATCATAATAAGCATTATTATAACAACTTCCATATGTTTACTATCAAGCATGTCAATCAAGCATTTCAACACAACTATCATGAGACTGTTAAATTAAGAAATGAAAGAGAAAAACTTCCAAACAAAATGATTTTTGTTTTTACCTTGGAAGGCTTGTTGAAAAGGCAGGCTCCACCACCATTATTTAAAAAATCATGGTATTCCTCAATATCACATTTGGAGAACTTGGTTGGAAGATAATAACTGTGATCAAAAAAGAAAAAAGTCAGTTCATTCCTACAGAATTAAAAATGAATTTCATTCTGCAGCTGGGCCACTAAGTTATTTCATGACCAAATTTAAAAAAAGAATTATCCATAACTCTGAATTTTCTGGAACACTAGTCTAGATAATTTTAAGAACACTAGTCTTCTTTTCTCTAATTTCATATATGCAAATTATATGACAAATTTAAAAACATGTTAAGTTGATGCAGAATGTAGTTCCAATCTTCACCTTGGGCTTTATTAATACACATTTCTCTAAGCTCTCTAAATATTCAAAGTTATACAGCAAATACAATGTAGGCTTTTACCTGCCATTAAGATATATGAATACAAGTGCCCAGTCAAACATCATTGAGCAAATGTTATTTTCATAATATAGAATGGCAGTTTAAACTTCCACTGTATTTCGCTATGGGAGAACTATTAATATTAACAACACTGAGAGCATTTTAGGCATACCGGTATTTGTTTCTAGGCTAGAATCCTCAGTGTCTGACAACAATAGTGGCATGTCCTTTATATGTCAAAAATTTGTGGAAATGATATCTTTTCATATACTGAGACCAGTATTGAGAGAATTTGACAGGCTAATATATTATCTTCTGAGAATCTATGATAAAGGTAAAGGTTCCCCCACACATGTGTGCTAGTCGTTTCCAACTCTAGAGATTCTGAATCTAGAGACCTTCATGTCTTCCAGATTCAGATCTATGCTGCTTCTGGTGTAGCCCTGAATCTGGAGGTTTCAATCAGTTATTGTAATTAATAACTTTTGAGAAGCCTATGCACCATAAATTTATCTAAATTCTTTTCAATTTGTCTATCAGGACCCAAAGTGCAAATTTCTAGGGAAGGGTAGTCTAAATATCCCTCTCCAGATGATGAGGAATTACTGTACATGTCCCAAATTCTCAGGAGTGAAGATGCCAGGAGTTATATCTGGAGTAACATAGATTGTCCATTTATAAGTGTATAAGCTTGAGCCATATTTTTATCCTGTATCTTTTTTTTCTTAGTGTAACTAATAATCAATCACTGGGATTCATAATCATTTCTACAACTTTGATATTAAAACTGATATGTAAAATATTTATTTTTGTGTTTTCAGATCACTCTTGACTTCTGGAGAGCTGCACACAGTTTTCATAGCCACATTTTTATGGACACAGTTTTTCTTCTTCTCTGAAAGAAAATGACTGGGTCAAAATCACCCATTGGGCTTAGTCTAAGTCAGAACTGGAATACACTGTCCTCCAGTTCCTAGCCTGGTGGTTTAAACACTACACTAAACTGGCTCTAAAAGCTAATTAAACATGCATTAATTGATTAATTCATACAACCATGTCAGCTGAGTAAAATGCATATCATTTTTCTGTTAACAGCTTTGTATTTGTTTCTTCTCTAATACCTTAAGCAGCCACATGTTTTTGCCCAATAACTATGTGCTAATTTACATTTCTTCTGAATAGAAATCTCTGAAAGAAAACCTCTTACCCAGTATCTCCCATTATACACCCGGACCATGTATCTTCACATTTGCATTCACCTAAAATAAATAAAATAGGCAAATCACATTACAATATATAGGAAAGCAAGCAATCACATATCAGATATGTTAAATAAAGAAATGTAATTGAATAATTAATAAATATTGTCGTACAAGCTTGTAACACATAATTGTATGAGTCTATATTTTAATAGAAAATGAAGCATTGTATCCATACAATTATGTTATCACAAATTTCCTAGTATTTAAATTTGGTGCAAGTCATTGTTTCATCATGGAGTGCCATCTATTGGGAACTAGATAGCTTTCCTTCTTTTTTCATGGCACCTGCCCTCTGGGAATGAGATCCCCTAAAATCCTTGGGGTTCCCATTCTCTTGGCATTCTGTAAGTAAGGAACACAGGACTAGTTGTAAGCTCTTGTTGGATGGGTCTATATTTTTGTGTAGACTGAATAGATATCTTCTTATTTGTTTTGTATTCTGCTTTTTTGCAGTTTGTTATATAGGTAGTCTTCAACTTACAACATTCATTTACTGACTGTTCGAAGTTACAAGGCACTGAAAAAAGCAATTTATGAGCATTTTTCAAATTTATGACTGTTGTAGCATCCCCATGGTCACATGAACAAAATTCAGCTGCTTGGCAACTGACTTATATTTATGACGGTTGCAGTGTCCCGGGTCACATGATCAGCTTTTGTGACTTTCTGACAACCAAAGTCAATGGTTGACTTTGACTAAGAGCCTTGGTGGAGCAGTGGGCTAATGCCTCCTTAAGTAACACCAGCTGCCTGCAATTAGTGCAGGTTCGCATCCCACCAGGCTCAAGGTTGACTCAGCCTTCCATCCTTCCGAGGTAGGTAAAATGAGGACCCAGATTGTTGGGGGCAATTAAGCTGACTTTGTAATAATGCCGCTTGGGTGTGTGTGAAAGCCCTAATAAGCAGGCATATACATAGAATGAAGGCTACTGCTAAGCTTGTAAGCCGCCCTGAGTCTTTGGAGAAGGGCGGGATATAAATGGAATTAAAATAAAATAATAAATAAATGGGGAAGCTGGATTCACTTAACAACTATGCTACTAACGTAGCAACTACAGTAATTCACTGAACAACTATGGCAGGAAAGGTTACAAAATGGGACAAAATTCACTTAACAAATGTCTTGATTAGCAATGTAAATTTTGAAGTCATTTATGGTCAAGTCAAGGACTACCTGCAATACAACATATACAATTATTCATTGTTTATTTTAAATCTTTGTTCCAAAAATATGAATAGCTCTTTTATGTATTTATAAATACATGTATCTATTTTCATAATAAATACATAAATACATGTATTCAGTATATCATAGTGTGATACAAGTGTATCACAGTAGTTATGTCTTATGTCTTATACAAGCAGTATACAAAGGTGTTTTCCCCAAAATACATTATTATTTTTATTACAATCTCATAAATTGATTAACATATCCCTTTATCTGTACAGCCTTTTAAGAGGTTGAAGGAATCTGAAGGATTCCTTTCAAATTATTCAAGGCAGAGTAGAAATGATTCTCAAACTCTTTTTGCTTTTGCAAAACTGGTATAAATAATTTATATGAGGTCAATTTTAAAATCAACATTCCTATGACATAAGCCATAGATAATCTCAAAACTTCCCAGGAACCTTTTCTTAATGTTCTTATATAGACAATGCTATATTCATATTTAATGTTTAAATGCATGAATTATTTAGATTTTCAATTTAAGGCAAATTGGAATTAATAGGTGCTAAAAATCTCAGACTGTAATACAAATAGAACTGAATTTCATCTCTAATTCTGTGCCTGTTTTTAAGGTTCCTTTTCAATTAATTCAACTGGTTTCCTACAGACATTGCAAGTAATCTTTTTAAAAAAAGAAAAGAAAAGATATTTAATTACAAAAACTGAGAATGGCTCTGGTAAAGTTAAAAAGTATGAAAATACCTTTGCCAGAAAAAGAATCTATATTGAAACGTCAACATTTCTTACCACTCTGCAACCTTCTTTTGTCTGAAAAGATCCCAAGATTATGTCCCAAGGACTGTGCCAATGTAACAGCCATTAAATCTGGCTTTCCAAACTGAAAAACAAGACAATGACTTTGAAGCATTTCCATTTTAGAAATTTTAAATTAGCAAAAAATGCTGAACCATCCTGGAGCATTTATTTCCCAAAGTATGCTTTGAAGTACAGATGAGTAATAAACTAGCAGAAATTTGCAAAGCACTGTTTAAAACAATACAGACGAAGGCAGTTTAAATATTAAGGCTAAATATAAGTTTGGTTCAGAGCCAAACATATTATGTTATATAAGTTTTTTTTAAAAAAATAAATATGCCTTGTATGCCTGTAATAACCTCTTTGGGTTAGGCAATTAAGTTGTAACTCTGTGATTGAGTTAATTCTACTGGTAGGTAAGTCCCCTAACATAACTTTTTCTCACTATTTGTTCTGATTATTTATTATATTGGTTTGATTTTGAGGGTTCTTAGTCCTCAGGAACTCTGAGTAGCTTACAATTGGAAAAAAAAAGGAAAATATATGAAAAAGCCAGCTAGAAGTGTCTAGGACAATTTGCCACAGCCAACTCACCACAGTCAACTCACTGTTACTAACTCACCACAGCCAACTTGCCACAGAGCAACTCATCACGATCAACTCACCAAGGGGCAATGTGCCATGGGACAATTCAACAGTGTATTAATTATTTCATTCAGTTATAATTTCATCAGAATTATTCTGGACTGACTTTCTTTATTTTATTATTATTGAGCACAGTTCCATCAAAATTAATTTAATTTCTGTATTTCTGAATTGTCCCTTGGTGAGTTGTCCTGTGGCATATTGGCCACAGCAAGCTAAAAAGGGGTAGAATAAGAAGTTTTAACAAAAAAAAAAACAATGGAAACAGCAGGGGTAAAGTTGTTTTTCCACAATAAAATAAATTAAATTGAACCAAAGTAAAAAAAAATAATAATATAAAACTCTAACCAGGCTCATGTTAGGAGGCAAAATGTTAAAGCCTTCCGTCCTCAGCCAATACACATTTCTGCAAATGGATTGATGCAGGAAAATTGCCAATAGCATTCCCTTCCCTCAAAAATAAAATTTGAAAAGTATGTTGTAGTCTAAAATGCATATTCTATGAATTTTTTCAGCTCACACTATTTATGGAATCCCAGACATTTAAAGGAAAGACCTGGCCAATAGTTGCTTTTCTTTGGAAATGACAGAAAGCAGGAACTTAAGGGAAATCTTGTAACATGGGACTGCAAAGCATTGTATGAATAAAAGCTGAAGTAGAAATAATTTGACAATTATGGGACTCTCATTTTGTGTTTGAGAAATAATGCAGACATACTTCATTTACACCACCACCTTTCAGCAGTGAACAAATGCCACCAATAAAGGCTGCCCCGCTACGGCTACTGAGAAATTGGCTCCCCCTTTTAAAACAAAACAGAAACAGCAATACAGTTAATAAAATCAATAGCATTTGGGGAAGTACAATATATTTTCAACCAAATAAAAATAAATAAGGGTATTTATGATAGAGTTATAATAAAAAAAGGAGATGCTTCAGTGAGGATAGCAAGATTCCGCAATTTAATACTCCTCCACCCAAAGAAATCCTAAACATTGATATGTGTGTGTTTGTGTGTGTGCAAGAAATAACATGTTTTTGTACAGACTGTGTCAAAATACTGCTTGCTATATAGAATACTACAGTTCCATTAGAGTGATCTGCACAAATTTAACTTGTATGAATCAGATGTTTGAAAATAGAAAAAAAACAAAGCCACCTTGAAGGCAGGACATCATCTCTTAATTTAAAAACTAATAATTGAAAAACTCAGTTATCATTTGGAAAGTAAAAAGTAAGAAGTTTGTAGTCCTAAAAATGTTATCCCAGGCCAAAATGTTTGAGGATCCAGTTAGGCTGCAATGTTATGAGACTTCAGTTTCAGAATTACTAGAATAATAGCAATAAGACTCATATACCACTTCACAGTGCTTTATAGCCTTCTCTAAGCAATTTGCAGAGTCAGAGCTGTAGAGTAGACAGGAAAATTGAAAAATACATGGCAAACCAGTTCCATAATGTTGTCAAGAAAACAAGACATATTCATGTAGTCACCAGGACTTAAGGACAACTCTAAAGACACAAATATACCACTGGAGACAATATTCTGTTTAAACCAGGGAGAGGCAACTGGGGGTCGTTAAATTCCATTTTTTATGATTCTCCAAACACACTCTTTCAGTGAAATCTCAACATGGGCAACATAGTTTCCTGTTATGTTCAGCTATGGCATTACCAAATTATAGCCCAAACCTTAAAATATATTCTGGGGCAAAAACCTACCGCAGAAAAAATAAGAAAAATTGAAAATTCTAAAAACAGCCCTTTGCAAATAATTCAGTCCCATTCGCCTTGCCTTTAGTTTTCCAGCCAACACAATGTTGGTGATGCTTAGTTTAATTCAAATGTTGAGAATTTGTGAGGAAGAGAATAGAAATGTTTCAATTCCCTGTCTCTTTATCTCTTTAAAATAACTTTGTCAATACACGTGTGCAAATTATCAATCAATACCAAAAATATCAGTAAAATGAAATACAACTTTATAGCTCTTACAAATATTGCTATCAGAATCAAAAGGTAGAAATTAAGTACTGTACATGAAATAAAATTACACATAACTAAACTTCATTCAATTTAACATTAATTAAACTGTAATTGAAATTTTATCATCTTTAGCTTTCTTTCTGATTACCCATTTTTGTCCCTGTGCATTTTGAAATGTTGTGTGCCACACCTCACTCAAAGGTTAAGTGTGGACTCAAGTGGGGGTTTCCAGTTTAGCAATATAAAAACCATAGATCACCACATCCCTTTTGGTCATTTCAGTATCACAACAAGGGAAAAAAACGATATATTTTTTATTCATTTTCAACTAGTGATGGATACTCATACAAGGCATAGTTCATTTTAATAGTGCCATGGAGAAATAAATAAATTTCATTTTTTTTCCTAAGCCACACTCATAGCTCATTTGAATATAAAAGTAAAGCATGTTTAAATAAAACCATTTGATGTCCTTATGGTTATGAAAAAGGAATTAGATAACATACAACCATTTCTATGTCTCAAATTACATTTTCAACAAATTCCTTCATGTCTAATAATAACCAAACAATATAAAATTACGTACGAGAAAAGATGAACTGCATCACTTTTCTCTTTGATAAAATCTCTCCTATATTTCATAAATTCACGTAGAGTTACCAGTGGATTTTCAGATATGGTGAACTTGTTATCAGTACCCCAGGTTTCCATGGCTACCAAGACTATTCTGGTGTTCAGTTGTTCTTTGTAAATCTAGCACATTAGGAAAATGAATGATTACAAAGTAATAGTATCAATATTGCTTTGTTAAAAACATGCAGGATACAAAAAAGTGACTAAAGAAAAATCCAATATAGCGAATACTCACATTAATCACAATCATATACTGTACCTAACATAGGAATGTCCAACCCATGGCCTGCAGGCCATGTGTGATCCTGGACAGCTAGCAATTGAAGCCCCACAATATTGTAAACTTTTAACATTATTATGTGATTTATCTTCATTAACTAATTATATAGTTTGTATGCATCCCAAAACAACTTGACCCAAGCACCCCAAAAGTTTAGACAGCAATGGTTTAACAGATTAAATTTATTGTGAAAAAGCAATGCTGTTTTAGAGTTATTCTTTTGAAAGGTGAAGTGCATCAGAACTGACTGGAGCTTTGATAGAATGCCAGGTGAAACACATATATAGCCAAAAACGCAGTAATGTTTCTACTTGTTGTTCTGCTTCTGTTGTTCATTCATAAATATCTATGAATCAAATTATGTAGATGCTGAACAATGAATTAACACTTTCTTTTGTCTTCTTTGACCTTAAAATGGCATTCCTGTATTAACATTGCCATACTGTATATACACATAGACACAGAGAGAGAAACACACACACACAATGACTCTATGACATAAGAGAGAGTGAGTAGTGAGACGGTGGTTTCTAAATTAAAAAGATGATAGACAGTCAGTCAGACAGAAACACAGGTAGATAGATAAGCACATAGATAGATAGACACACAGACAGATAGATAGACACACAGACAGGCAGACAGAGGAAGATAGATAGATAGATAGATAGATAGATAGATAGATAGATAGATAGATAGATAGATAGATAGATAGATAGATAGATAGATAGATAGATAGATAGATAGACAGACAGACAGACAGACAGACAGACAGATAGATAGATAGACAGATAGATAGATAAAAAGATAAGAGCTTGAAAATTATTCTTACCATATCTGCCATATTCACTACTGATTTTGCAAAGCTGTTTGTGTGACCAACTGATAATCGGTGTTTTTTCAGCTAAAAAAAAAACAGACAAATTCCAAACATCTTTCTGAAACATCATATCCTTTCAAGAGTGACTTCAGTCAAAGATTACCTTTTCTCTATGACCTCAGGTACGCGGATATACAGATTATTTATTCAAGTATAAGTATTATTTTTTAAAAAAATCAGTATAGCACCATAAAAATTAAAATACCAAATGACTGCAAAGGACTTTTTTGTTTGGTCAGCTGCCAGCAGCACAAAGTGGTATCTAATATCTATATTCTGTGGGGTCAGCTTTTATACACATAGGAGGAAAGAGGTGCCTCTAAGATAATGCAAATGTCTACAGAACAACAGCACTTTAAAAATCCAAATTAAAGGTAATACCTTTATTACGATCAACCTCATAACCTAAGACTACGTGCATGCCTTCAAGCTCTTTTTATATATGCAACATGACATACATCAAGCTTAAATTGCTGGTAATGGATATGCTAATGTATAGAGTTAATTTATTCTGCTATCAAAACTGCACTGCTTTTGTCCCCACAGATTTATTACCTTTAATTTTTCTTAACAATTATCTGTCACAGTAAAAAGCTGCAGTAAATTAAAAAGCAGAATCATATGTGCTATCAGTAGCATGTGTAATGTGTTTGGGATATAATCAGGCAAACTAATGTTCTCTTAAGATTTAAAAAGGTGGACCATCAGATTGAATTTGGCTATAAAAGCTGCATGGGGTCTGAAAAATTTTGAATCATTCTTCATTTTCCAAGCTGAGAAAAACATTTTTGAAGGCCAGGCAGAGCATTCTTCCCTCTGCACTGCTGCAGTGTAGGTATTCTAACATCCAATTTAACTGACCATCCCTGTTCATGTAGATCCAAGGACATAGAAATAGTTTATCATATACAACTATACAGGGATCTTTGGATTATATTATATCTGGCCATCAATAGCCAGAAAGAACAAGTAATTGTGTGATTCACCTTTTCTTGGATATGAAATTATCATCCATATGGCAACTAAATTCTATGTTGTCACAATAAAAAAAAGGCAACAACTGATGCTAGTCGGAATCACATGTCTTTCCTGTATCATTAATTATTTGTATGGAGCTTGCTAGTGCTTTATCAAAATAAAATTGATTGATTGAAACTCCTTTTGTGTGCTCTTAAATATAAATATATATTAATTATTTTTTAAGACTGAATGGCAACATCAAAAGGAGGGTCAGAGGGTCTCTTATATATGGTACCTTACCAAAATAAAGTGGCTTGGACCATGACCTCAATGCTGCCGATTGCAACAACCTGATCAGATGACAGCTGAATGTGCTTACTGGTCACCATTTTCTATTCTATATGTGTCATATGCCATTTTCTACATATTATTACTCTTCTGCATTAGTTTTTGCCACAACTAAAAGCAAACCAGAGTTGTTCAGATTATCTCTTAATTTGTACTTGTAAAATGCCAGTCTCAGAAGATTCTTTATCTGTATTTCTGGAAATAATTATAGTTAAATAATTTAAACTATATTATGCCTCTATGATACAATCATAATTATAACCTTCTATGTATTCTATATTATACTATTAATTACTGAAAGGAAAGGTGGAAGGAACATGAGAATAGTATTGTAAAGCAACCACAAACTATAAAATATGGTAGAATAAAGGAAATATATGATAGGACAGTAAAATACTTGGCTTTTTGTAATATATTTTAACTTCTGTTTTGATAGCATTTGATTTTCCTTAAGGATTAGGCCTTAGATAGCCAAAAGAATATTATTAACACTAGAGTCATTGGCCTTTGATATAAACACATTGCACCCTCTGATCTTTTGTACTTGTGATCCCAAATCAAACACAATTATGTAAGTCATACACGTATATAACAGTGTTATATGAGCCCATGGTTCATCAATCACACACACACACACACACACCACACACCTGTGCCCACTAGATCTTAATCACTAGACAAATTATCCTTTGGAAGGGCCTATTCTAGCTATGGGGTCTGGGTTATTTTCCCTTGCCTACCCTTTAAAAAGACCCTGATCAGTACTCAAGAAGGACATATATTGGCAAATTTAAGTTAAGAGCCTCCACTTAGCTTAGTTTTACGCTTAGGGACTCCAACTCCAACTCTCAAGCTATTCAGGGTCCTCCAAGTAGTACAGGTGAAACTCGAAAAATTAGAATATCGTGCAAAAGTTCATTTATTTCAGTAATGAAAACTTAAAAGGGGAAACTAATATATGAGATAGAGTCATTACATGCAAAGCAAGATAGTTTAAGCCCTGATTTGTCATAATTGTGATGATTATGGCTTACAGCTCATGAAAACTCCAAATCCACAATCTCAGTAAATTAGAATATTGTGAAAAGGTGCAATACTCTAGGCTCAAAGTGTCCCACTCTAATCAGCTAATTAAGCCATAACACCTGCAAAGGGTTCCTGAGCCTTTAAATGGTCTCTCAGTCTGGTTCAGTAGGAATCACAATCATGGGGAAGACTGCTGACCTGACAGTTATGCAGAAAACCATCATTGACACCCTCCATAAGGAAGGAAAGCCTCAAAAAGTAACTGCAAAAGAAGTTGGATGTTCCCAAAGTGCTGTATCAAAGCACATTAATAGAAAGTTATGTGGAAGGGAAAAGTGTGGAAGAAAAAGGTGCACAAGCAGCAGGGATGACCGCAGCCTGGAGAGGATTGTCAGGAAAAGGCCATTCAAAAGTGTTGGGGACTTTCACAAGGAGTGGACTGAGGCTGGAGTCAGTGCATCAAGAGCCACCGCACACAGACAGATCCTGGACATGGGCTTCAAATGTCGTATTCCTCTTGTCAAGCTGCTCCTGAACAACAAACAACGTCAGAAGCGTCTTACCTGGTCTAAAGAAAAACAGACCTGGTCTGTTGCTCAGTGGTCCAAAGTTCTCTTTTCTGATGAGAGCAACTTTTGCATCTCATTTGGAAACCAAGGACCCAGAGTCTGGAGGAAGAATGGAGAGGCACACACTGCAAGATGCTTGAAGTCCAGTGTGAAGTTTCCACAGTCTGTGTTGATTTGGGGAGCCATGTCATCTGCTGGTGTTGGTCCACTGTGGTTCATTAAGTCCAGAGTCAATGCAGCCATCTACCAGGAGATTTTGGAGCACTTCATGCTTCCTTCTGCAGACGAGCTTTATGGGGATGCTGACTTCATTTTCCAGCAGGACTTGGCACCTGCCCACACTGCCAAAAGCACCAAAACCTGGTTCAATGACCGTGGGATTACTGTGCTTGATTGGCCAGCAAACTCGCCTGACCTGAACCCCATAGAGAATCTATGGGGCATTGCCAAGAGAAAAATGAGAGACATGAGACCGAACAATGCAGAAGAGCTGAAGGCCGCTATTGAAGCATCCTGGTCTTCCATAACACCTCAGCAGTGCCACAGGCTGATAGCTTCCATGCCATGCCGCACTGAGGCAGTAATTGCTACAAAAGGGACCCAAACCAAGTACTGAGTACATATGCATGCTTATACTTTTCAGAGGTCCAATATTGTTCTATGTACACTCCTTGTTTTATTGATTGCATGTAATATTCTAATTTTCTGAGATTGTGGATTTGGGGTTTTCATGAGCTGTACGCCATAATCATCACAATTATGACAAATCACAGCTTGAACTACAGTATCTTGCTTTGCATGTAATGAGTCTATCTCATATACTGTATTAGTTTCCCCTTTTAAGTTGCATTACTGAAATAAATGAACTTTTGCACGATATTCTAATTTTTCGAGTTTTACCTGTATAAGGATCCAGTTTATTTTCATATAGTTCTTGTCTTTATATATATTTTTTATAATCCATTGTAATTTTCAATTGTCAAGTTTTCAGTAAAATCAATGTTTTATAAGAATTCTTTCTTTCAGGAGTAAATTGTCAAATGTCAACCAGTCAGAATTGCAATTCAATATATTTAGCCATCTTAAATCCTTCCTGTAACTTTCCCTCTCAAAACCTAAATCATAGATCAAAGTTTTTAAACAATGTATAAGTTTAGGCCAGCGCCTAGCTCAAGCAACTTTAGGACTCATCTAGGGTCCGCCTGGCAGGGTGAAACTAGTTGTGGAGAGTGGAGGTCTGCTCTTGCATGGCCATGTGCTACAGGCGCAAACTGGAAGCCCAAATTTATTATCAAATACACATATGTAAGATATTACTATTAATTATTTCATCTTCCATGTGCTTTGATGGTTATAGTCAGGGCTTTTTTTCTCATAGAATGCTCAGAACGCAGTTCCGGCACCTTTTTTGGATGGAACCTTGTAGGGTAGGCAAGGTGGGTTGTATGACATGTGTGAGTTCCGGCACCTTTTTCTTTTACAAAAAAAAGTACTGGTTATAGTGAGCGATTACTGCAAAGATGCTGCCTGTCCTTTCAGATCACAGCTTTGCATACACACTTTTTAAATGTTCTGCTTATTCCTCTTTCAGTATTTTATAAATAGCTACACTAAAGATTCAGAACTAGAATTAGAACTAAATCTCAGCTTTTGGCAATGATGGCTAAAATTTATAACCATTTTCACACATACATACACCTTTCTATGCTTAGCAGTTCCAAGTATGGATAGCTCTATAAACATAAAGACAATCAAAGAGTCTCATATATGGCACACAATAAAATATGAGTACTTTCTTTCCTTCTCCTTGAGGAAACAAGAAAATAATCTATAACCTCTTCCTCTGCTAAGAGGCACCTGATATAATGGTTTAAATGAGATCTCCTCCCCCTTTTACTGTAGCCTAAATGAAAAAATATTATTCCTTTGTAATGGAAATTCCATTAAAAAGAATCTGGAACTGAGGGAAGAAAAAAAGAAATACTTTCTGACTTGTAAATAGATTCATATAAGGACAATCAATAAGTGAAAAATTATATTATAAGGGGTTGGTTAATAACTGTTATGCAATTTCAATTAATCTACTGATAATACATTTTCTTTTTAACTTTGCCTGTATTTGTTTCATTTGTGCTCTATTTTTTCAGTTGTTGGGAATATCTAAGTATTTTTTCTTGGACAGAATCCATAAATTGTACCAATCCATAATTTTTTTAACCATGGTTTATTAAAGCTATTTTATGCTTGTATATATTATAAGAAAAAATAATAATATATATGTAGGCCAAACATACAGGGAACCCTCACAAAGAAATATAAAGTTTGTTTCAACAAGCCAATCTATAAATTCATTGCATGACAAGAGGACATGATCCATTCCACTTCAGCCTATCACATGACATATGTTCACATGTTCAAACACCAGTATTTCCAATAGAATGCTTACAAGAGATTTGTTTACTCAATATTGCTCAAAGTCATTCTTGCTCCTGAAATAAATATACTAGCATTAGATTCAATTCACTAAAAAAAATTTGTACTCACCAGCAGTTTCAAGAAAAATCTATTGACTTACCTGTGTAGCCATGCCTAATTTTGGCCAAAATATATCTAAGTCAGCTTTGCAAAGTAACAAAGTAATGTATATATTTCAAATTTTTGTTCAATAGCTGAGCTCCCTGATGCTCCAGACTAAGTTCCAGACTAAGTTTTTTTAAGAAGGTGGTAGGCCATAAAACAAAGTATCACCTTCTAGCATAATCTGCTTTTTCATGAATGCTTCTGACCTCACATAAACCAGACATCTTTAGATTTCAATAATTGCTGCCTAATGTTTTGTATAAACATGATCCCATGACTAGAAAAAAAGATAAAGACAAAGCCATAGGCAGCATCATATATGGAAGACAGTTTGTGAACAAGGAGATGTCTTCCCATTAGTTTATAAAGGGACCTCTAAATGTTTGTCAAATTCCAATTTATTTACTGACCAAAAAATTGTCTATATGTGGTGTAGATAGTGTACTACCAGGGAGAATATAATCACAAGGGAGAAGGATATTTCTTAGTCCAATCTCTAGTGTGATGCAATGAATATACATACAGAGGGTCCTCACTACAAAGCTATCCAATGTTTACCTCCAGAAAAAGGTAGCCTACCCACTCAATACTTAATATAAACAGCTCTTAAAAATCTGTGAATGAATTACAAAGCTAAATGTGGTCTTCAGGAAAATAATTCAGAAAAAAATATATTCTGAAAAAAAAGGCAAGATCTGTTGTAATTACCAATCTTTTCTTTGCTCTTAGATGTCCTGTTGAGTTACTTCCAGCACAGTTCCAGACAGCCCGACTTCAGTGGAATGATTAGAATCATTTTGCAATTGGTACATTATTGTTGAATCTATTATAGACACAAAGCTATGCATGCATTATTGATAACTTTCAAAAAGCCTTGTTTGTAAAACCTCACCATGAGATGATCGTTTACAATCATTAGCTCAACATATTTCGTTTCATCTTCAACTCTAGGTAGATTCAGTTGGACCTATAGAAAGAGGAAGATGCTGTATATATTTAAAAAGGTCAGAAACAAACACCTGATTGTAGACTAATTATTCTGAGCTGATTTCTTTCCTTTATTGCACTTAAAAATAATTCATAATACCAAATTAACAAAAGAATATGTCAGAATTTCTAATATTTGAACGACATAAAATGTTTAGCAAATCTAGCTGTAAGGTAAGGTTAGAAGAAATATAACAGATAAATTTTATATTGCTGTATTGACCATGAACAGCATATGGATTTAAGAAATAAATAAATTTAATAAGTAATTTTCCAAATATGGTTTGATAGATTCCCTCATTTAAGGAACTCCTATAGCCTTTAACTTCATTCCTCTATGCATTAAATGTCTGCAAAGCCAAATATTTTATTAATGGGTGATATTTATATTTGTGTTTTTCTCATTTTAAAAAAATATACATCTCAATATGCCTCTTCTATGTGATGTTATTTTCTCAAAGGTTTTATATACTTAATAATGCCCAGAAGACTAGACCCAAATGCAGGGCACAGGAATACTTAAGAATATTCTGTGCTTAGTTCAATGTTTAGGCAAATAGTATCAATTGATACTTATTTGCCTTTCTATTTCTTTTCAAAAATGCAAATGTTCAAAATCTCATAAAACAGTCAACCTTGAAATTGCTCTGTTCTTGACACTTTGGGCATTTATCTTTTTTAATAAACATTTTATTTATTTATTTATTTATTTATTTATTAGTTTTTATAAACCGCCCTTCTCCCAAGGGACTCGGGGCGGTGTACAGAGGAAGGAAGGTCTACAGATGAACAATAAAAAGTAATAAAAACAATATTGAAAACAAACTGGGACCCCAATTAACGCTATCATGCCAGGCCGGACTGCTGGAACAGGAAAGTTTTTAAGTCGCGTCGGAAGGTACGGAGGTCGGGGGCCATCCGGATTTCGGTTGGTAAGCTGTTCCAGAGGGCTGGCGCACCCACTGAGAATGCCCTCCCCCTGGGGGCCACCAGCCAACATTCCTTGAGCGGTGGCACCCTGAGGAGGCCCTCTCTGTGGGAGCGCACAGGACGGTGGGGTGCTGACATCGGCAGAAGGTGCTCCCGTAGGTAGTCCGGACCCATGCCATGTAGGGCTTTGTATGTCATTGTTAGCACCTTGAACTTCACACGGAAGGCAACCGGAAGCCAGTGCAGCGCACGGAGGAGAGGTGTGATATGGGAGTATCGGGAGGCTCCCAAGAGTGTCCGTGCCGCTGCACTTTGCACCAGCTGAAGCTTCCGAGTGGATCTCAAGGGCAGCCCCATGTAGAGAGCGTTGCAATAGTCTAGGCGAGAGGTCACAAGGGCATGGGTGACTGTACGTAAGGAATCCAGGTCCAGATAAGGCCGTAGTTGGCGAACTAGTCGTACCCGGGAGAAGGCCCCCTTGGTCACAGCTCCTATGTGGTCTTCTAGGGAGAGCTGCGAGTCTAGGAGGACACCCAGGTTGCGGGCCCTATCAACAGGGGGTAGTAACATGTCCCCGATGTTAAGCGATGGGACATTCTGAATATCCTGGTTTGCCGGAACGTACAGCCATTCAGTCTTGTCCGGGTTCAGTTGAAGCCTGTTCCTCCCCATCCATTCCCGGACCGCTTTCAGGCAGCGGGACATCACGTCTAGGGCATCACTGATATTGTTTGGAGTTGAGATGAAAAGCTGGGTGTCATCAGCATACTGATGGTACCCTACTCCAAAACTGCGAATGATCTCACCCAGCGGTTTCATGTAGATGTTGAACAGGAGAGGCGAGAGGACCGACCCCTGAGGGACTCCGCAAGCGAGAGGCCTCGGGGTCGACCTCTGTCCCCCTGTCAGCACCGACTGCGAGCGACCCTGGAGAAAGGAGGAGAACCAACGCAGAACCATGCCTCCCACTCCCAGTCCCCTGAGGCGTCGCAGCAAGATACCATGGTCGATGGTATCGAAAGCCGCCGAGAGGTCTAATAAGACTAGGACAGAGGAATGGCCCCTGTCCCGGGCTCTCCAGAGATCATTCATCAGAGCGACCAATGCCGTCTCCGTGCTGTAGCCCGGCCTGAAACCCGATTGGTACGGGTCTAGATAAACCGCTTCATCCAGGATCTGAGGAAGTTGGTGCGCCACCATGCTCTCAACAACCTTCGCGAGGAAGCGAAGATTGGAGACTGGACGAAAGTTATTCAAAGAGGATGGGTCCAAGGTGGGCTTCTTGAGGAGAGGTCTCACCACCGCCTCCTTCAAGGCAGTGGGGAAGTGACCCTCACTCAGAGAAGCAGAGATGACCGCTAGGAACCAGCCACGTGTCCCCTCTCGAGCTGCATAGGCCAGCCAGGAAGGGCACGGGTCCAGTAAGCATGTGGAGGAGCTCAACCTTCTCATAATCCTGTCCACTTCCTTAGGAGTTACAGGATCAAATTCTTCCCAGATGACGTCGACAAGACTGTCCATGTCTTGTTCTTCCATCTCAGCCCAGTTGGAGTCCAGGCCAGTTCGAATCCGAGCAATTTTATCCAGCAGATATTGACCGAATTCCTCGGCTCGACCCTGCAAGGGTTCCTCCCTCACCTCTTGGTTTAATAGGGAGCGAGTCACCCTGAACAAGGCAGCCGGGCGATTATCTGCGGACGCGATGAGGGTGGAAAAATAGTTGGATTTTGCCACCCTTATCGCAGCGAGATAAGACCTGGTGAGGATTCTTAGTCGCAATCGGTCGGATTCGGATCGGCTGGATCTCCAACGGCTCTCTAGGCCCCGTCTCCGACGCTTCATCTCCCGGAGCTCCTCGGTGAACCATGGGGCTCGCTGGGATCTGCGCCGGGTCAGAGGCCGCAAGGGTACAACTCGGTCCAGAGCCTCCATGGCTGCCTTTTCCCAGGCTTCCACTAAGGCATCCGTCGAGCTGTGAGCAGGGAGTGCATGCGTGTCCCTAAGCGCTGCCTGGAACTTATCAGGGTCCATTAGGCGCCTAGGGCGGTACCATCTGACTGGCACCATGCACCCACTGTGGGGGGTGGCAAGGGGGAAGTCTAGCCGCAGGAGGTGGTGATCGGTCCATGACAGGGGCGTAACAGTTGTGGTACCCCCACCGATATCATCACGCCACCGTCCAGACAAGAACACCAAGTCTGGGGTGTGGCCTCTCTCATGAGTCGGTCCAGAAATTATTTGCGACAGGTCCATGGCCGCCATGGAAGCCATGAACTCCCGAGCCAGTTCGGACGATCCTCCCAGGGACGGTAGATTAAAGTCGCCCAAGACCATGAGTCTTGGGAATTCAACCACCAACCCTGAGAGGGCATCGAGTAGCTTGGGCAGGGCCGCCGCTGCACGATTAGGTGGTAGGTATGCCAGCAGCAGGCCCAACTGCGCCCCTGGGCCGTATCTCAGTAGGAGAGACTCACACCCGACCATCTGAGGGACGGTGGTCTCTCGCAGGCTAAGGGATTCCCTGATGATAACTGCCACTCCCCCACCCCTCCCATGAGCCCGAGGCTGGTGCAGCACCTGGAAACCTGGCGGGCAGAGGTCAACCAGAGGAACACCACCCTCTGGGCTCAGCCAGGTTTCCGTGATGCAAGCCAGGTCCGCATGCTCGCTCTCCACTAGGTCACGAATGAGGTGAGCTTTGTTAGCTACGGACCTTGCATTCAGGTAGACCAGCCTTAGCATGGGAGGGGGCGCACCTTTGCTCCCGGGTCCTCCGGGGGAGAACAGAGGGTTGGAGCGTCTCACCGCTTTTACAGAGTGGAGATGACACTCCCGGTGACGATATGGCCCTCTGTCTGTGCACCTTCTGCCATTCCCCACCATCCTAGGGATGGGATGTTTGTCACTACGCCACTGGGTGTTATCGGCGACTGGTCCTCGTTGTACGCCGTCGCGAACAGTCGTTGGCCTGGCATGCATTATGGTGGCTGGAAGGCGTGCCTTTCCCGCGCAACCATAGTCTTCTCCCTCCCCCCTCCCTAACCCCACAAAAAACTTAGCTAAGAACTTAATCAGGGGCCTCTTGTTGGGCTTATGCTGGAGGCCCCTGACCCTGCCCGGCCATCTCTCAGAGGCCCAGTGGTTGGGCCCGTCATCGAGATTGGATGTGATGCAGGCGGGTCGCACCCAGGAGAGTGGGGAACCCCTGAGGGCGTGTAGTACTGTGCTGGAGTATTGAACGAGCATAGTCACAAGGGGTTCCGGGAAGGCAGTCCCCTGGATGGTGAATTTGTAGGAGGGTCGAGTCGGGTAGGTGCGTTCCTGGTTCGTCGCCCTGCCACTGCCACTTGGCTGGGCGAACCCCCAGAAGCAGGCCATTCCTCATCCTCTCACAATGGGTTGTGACTCTGCTTCCGGGGGTGGTCCAGAACGTACTCTGGGTGAAGCATACCCCATAGAGCTCTCACCTCTATGGGGTTGCAGGTGTAAGGCCAAGCCACTCTGCCACCGTGGCTTGCACCCAGTCCCGTTATGTCCTGTGGGGAGAGAGTGGGCAAGGGTGGTTGAGAGTGGGTAGAAGGCAAGATGGAGGGATCCATTAATCGGCGTCAGCTCTGGTGGTTCAGCCGCCCAAACAGTTCTCTCCCTGATCCTCTGGGCGTTGTTCCTGGCCACAGCTCCATAGGCCCCTATTGGTTGGGGACCGTCCAGAGCGTGGCCTCCCAGAGGTATGGGAGTCCCTGGTGTCATGCCGATGCTGTTGTCGTCTCCGATCAAGGTGCTTCGAAGAGGTGGCTCAGGGTGTGAGCCGTAGATGCCTTGCCTCCGCCGCTACCGCCGCTGTCAGAGGGCCCTGGGCAAAAACGGTCGACCGGGGCCCGGAGAGGGTGTCACCGCCGTCCTCGCCTCCGTTGCCGCCGCTTCCGCCGTATAGGGCATAGAGGAGTCGTTGGCACCCATTCGCTGCCGCTACCGTCGTAAAGCTGGCCTGCGGCGTCTCCTTGATCACTCGGAGACGCCGCCGCTATCCGGGAGTAGATTAGGCAGCCGAGGCAGAACAGCAACTCTGGCCCCGCTCAGGATGGTTGTTTTTATCTTCTTAATATATATTATTTCTTCATATTTTAGTTCCTACAATATTAGGTGAAATTGTATGGTAACACCCATTCCCTGGACTGATTGTAGACCCATAGCTTAATCAGTTTCAGATCATGATATTAATAGTCATCAAAATGAAGATAAAATACCTGTAGCATGATACTGAAGATGTGATCACTAAACCACTAAGAGTAAATTCTAAACACCAAAGATTTAGTTTGATTGTCTTGAACAGCCACTGGTCAAATAGCGTAGAAATTTTTTGTTGCTGTTGTTGGTTTTGCAACAGGCAAAATGGAAGAGGACATTTGCCTTCCTCGTAGCCTCTGATGAGGCTTTTCTCTTTGGATTGTTACCTATTTCAAAGAACACCATTGTATGTTCTCAGCATGAAAAAAGGGCTTATAATGGAGATGTGGGAAAGCAGGCAAAATCATGTAGCCTGAATTTACTGAAAAAGGAAGCCTGAATAATACGATTTTTAAAAGATTGCAAATAGAAATAACAGGATAAGAGGGCATACCTGCCTTTTTCTTCTTTTATATTTTGATTTCACACCAATTTTTTGTGATGTAGTATTCATGTGCCAGAATTCTGAATGGGACACACATTACAATCAGTTTAATGACAGTTAAGCAAGACAAGCACTTTCAGCAGCAAAATGAACAAAGCACAAGGTTGAATAAATACCTATTTTAAATATTTTAAAAATTACTCAGAACTCAAGCAAATATACAGGGACAGTCATATTATCTACTGCCACAAAAACAACATATTGAAAATTCATCAGTGCAAGGGTTGGCATTTCCACCAAAAAACTGTTTTGTAGCTGTTCACCCTTAACAAGTTCATGAAATTGATGAGTGGTTTATAGAGCGATGAAAGCTAAAGCAAAATACTTTTTAAGGTATATTGAAACACTTCAAATAAAATTAAAGGAAAGATTAAGGAAAGGAAAGAAACATAAAGGAAATATAAACCCTCAGAATGGTTTCTTGCATAATGTATTCTTGAACTCAGATATTAGCCCTGGGAAGGCAAGGTATTTTTTTCATTAACAAATGAGAGTCTTTTTATATATAAAGCTTTTGACCCAAGCTGCCATAAAATAGAATGAGTAGGAGCCACACAGGATATTCAATAAAGAAGTTATGAAAATCCAAGCCCAAAAAATGCTGTTTAATAAGTACATGGTTTATATAGTGGTGCTGTCAAATGACACTATAAAACATGATAAACTGTATGAAGCCAGAACATTGATCATACCTTGACATTAATCTTGTTCAGGCAAATTCATCTGTGGCAAGAATAAGAATTTTGCTACCTCTACATGCTTGCACACATACTGTACCACATACCCTCTATGCAACCATAGTGAAGTGTCTCTATCTATAAAGGCTCTCAATGCAATTTAGAATCCTGATTTCCAAGGTTCTAACTTTCATGGAGAGCCTCTTAGAGAGAAGAGTGGCTCCAGTTTTCCCATGCTCTGTTTTTAAGAAAACTGGAATAGAGAAAGGTGAAGAAAAAAATAAGACTTGCTTATTACAAATCAGTTTTGCGGAGGAAATTTATGAAAGTCAGTTTTCATAAATTAAAAGTTTTTGCTAGAACTGATTAAAATCTTACGGAACTAAAAATATTCTCTTGAAATGTTCAGCATTTGGGTAGCAACTGACTTTTAACAGGCTAGTTTTTATATCAGCTCCATTCCTTAGTCTCTTTTGACCTACAAAGACTCTTCTTTAGAAAGCCAATCATTGAATTACTATTGCAATATTAAAAGTTTACAAATCTTTTTTGGAAAACGTGTTTTTTCTCATTTTCTAATCCTGTGTTTGGAGGCTTTTATATTATTAATAACAACAGAATAAAAATAACCAGCAACAATTTAACTGCCAAATAAATGCAACAATAAGAGTATTAAAAATATACCAGATGGAAGATAATCCAAAGGAAATTCAAATAATCTGGATTTGTATACAGAGTGTACATGGAATTCCTCCTAAAATAAAAGATATCTAAATTTAGTAAATCATTCTAAGGCTGATACTTTAGCTAGAACTATACATTTTTATATCCAAGAAATTGCAGATCATAGTGTTCTGAATATATACACATAGAGACATGTAAGCACCAATTCACATACACACTTGCATACTCATATACATATATGCAAAAATATACATTGAAGAATATTTTCTAAGCTTATTTTTATTTCTGAACTCTCACAACTAGAATCTATGTAAGAAGTGCAAGTCATATATTAACTATATAAAGAATAATCTGAGGATAATTGTATTTTAATTCTACAGTACTTACTTGAGATGTACAATTTTCTTCTGGCTCAATAAGATATGTGTGATTCCCATCATAGAACATTCCACTGTTAAAAAAAAGGCAGCTATCTGACTTGCATGTTATAATTTAACTAAGTACATATAATAATACTACATGTAAAAGAGAATATCATGTAGAAAAGGGCTATTAGTGCCCCATAATTTTTGATCCTTCAACTAGCTCAGGAAGCTAATTTTAGTTGTTTCCTGAGATAAACCCTGAGGAATGTCCTCTTCTCCTCTTATGTACAGCACAACTATTTACTACCTTCCATACTATTATATGATATACCTGTTGCAGAATTCTTCACACAGAAAAGATCCTATCAAACAATTATTGACCATAGTAATTTTGAGTTTTGGTTCTTTACACTGGCAGCGGTAGTGCCTATGTTTTGCCACCAGTGGGCAGTAAAAACTGAAGCCGGTAAAAATGTCTTAGAGTATTTATTTTGGGATAATTAGGATCTTGTTTTAAAGACATGCTTATTAACTACAATAGTTTCAAGGAACGTTTCTTTGTAACTATCTGTAATTTGCAAGTCTGCGACAATATACCTGTTGCAAGTGAACAAAATATGCTGCCAATGGTTTGGAAACTAATTTTTAGTACTGTATGCAAATGAGATAAACAATGTTTCACATCTCAACAATATATTTTCTATATATTGTCCTTGTACAGAAGAACAGTATACAGAAAGTATATTGTCACATACCAGAGGTTATATTTGAGAATTCTTGCACTAAACCTTTGTTTCTAAATGATTTATCTTGAATACAGAGTGCCATTTGTAAAATAATATTAGCACGTCTTTCAGATCAAACATGTCCATAATGCTATCCCACATGTAGTAACAATGGTTGCTAAATCCGCTGTAGTTACATTTTAGAGTGATATCATCCCATCGATGATGAAAGCAATTTGACAGTGGAGCCAATTATTTTAGAGGAGGTTTAAGCTCCCCCAAACTGGCTGGGTTCAAGCAGAGCCCAACTTGCAATTTGCAAGAGATATTCTGTCCCCAGAATTCCTATATTTGTAATGCAATCAGAATAGAGCTGGAAGGGACCTTGGAGGTCTTCTAGACCAACCTCCTGCTCAATCAGGAGATCTTATTCAGTTTGAGACAAGCGGCTGTCCAGTCTTTTCTTTAAAACCTCCAATGACAAAGCACCCACAACTTTTATACAGGCAAACTGTTCCACTGGTTAATTGTCCTCACTGTTCTCCTTAATTCCAAGTTGCTTCTCTCCTTGATTAGTTTACATCCATTGTTTTTTGTCTTGCTTTCTGGTGCTTTGGAAAATAAGTTAATCCCCTCTTCTTTGGGCAGCCCCTCAAACACTGGAATACTGCTATATATCGCCCTTGATCCTTCTTTTCTCTAAACCAGAGGACTCCAACTTTTGGGCAATACCGATCAGTTCATGTTTTTCCATGGAACAGAAGCAGCGTGGTTTCACATGCTGCCTGCATCCTGTGGATGGGGCTTTGCTTGTTTGCACAGACTGGTAGCTGGCATGTCACAGACCAGTGCTGGGCCATGGACCAGGGTTTGGGGATCCCTGACCTAGACTAGTCATATTCAGTTCCTGCAATCATTCTTCATATGTTTTAGTCTGCAGACCTTTAGTCATCCTAGTTGCTCTTCTCTGCACTCTTTCCAAACATTGTTTTTGTAACTGGATGCAGTATTCCAGGTGTGGTCTTACTAAGGATTTATAAAGCGGTACTAATACTTCACATGATTTTGATTGTATACCTCTGTTTATACAACCAAGGATTGTATTTGCTTTTTCGACTGCTGCCGCACACTGCTGACTTATATTTAAGTGATCATCCACTAGCACTCTAAGGTCACTCTCACAGTTACTGTTTTTGAGCCAGATTTCACCTAATCTGTACTTTGATTTTTCCTGCCTAAGTGTAAAACCTTGCTTTTCTCCACATTAAATTTCATTTTGTTGGTTAGAGGCATTGTTCAAGTCTGTGAAGATCTTTTTGGATCCTGAGCTTGTCTTCTGGGGTGTTGGCTATTCCTGCCAGCTTAGTGTCATCTGAAAATTTGATGATCTATTCTCTTATCTGTCATTTATGAAGATACTGAAGAGTATTAGGCCTAAGAGGGAATCCTGTAGTATGCACTCCTTTCTTCTCTCCATGTAGACTTTGTACCTTTAAGAACTACTCATTGAATATGGTTTATTACAAATCCATATCCCACATTTTTTAGCTTACCAAAAGGTAGACTGTGGTCTACTTTGTTGAATGTCTTACTGAAATCTAAGTATACTAAGTATACTAGTCCATAGCATTTTGCTGGACTATTAATTTAGTCAAAGAATGAAATAAGATTGATTTGGCATGATCTGTTTTTAACAAACCCATTCTGGCTTCTAGTTACAACATTATTTGTTTCTAGATGTTCACAAATCTATTTTTTATTATCTTTTCCAGTATCTTCCCAGATATTAATGTTAGGCTGATTGATCTATAGTTTTCTTGGTCTGTTTTTCCCACCTATTTTGAAGATGGGAACCACATCAACTATTTTCCAATCCTCAGATAGTTCCCCGGTGCTCCAGGATTTTTGCAAGATATGGTACAATGTTTGTGAGATAACATCTACCTTCAGAACTCTGGAATATAATCTGTCAGGTCCCGGTGATTTATATTTGTCATGCTGTCAAAGATCTATATTGTGGTAGGAGTGAAAAAGAGCATAGTAGTCCTATCCTTTTTCAGATTTTGTGCTGTCTACACATCAACACCTCTGGATTTGATAGAGTCCAGAAAGCCAAATGTTTCCTGCATAAAAAGAATAAGATTCAGCTCCATGCTTGGCTATTCAAAGTAGGACAGGCTATAAGTAAAAGAAGAAATTACAGATAGTGCTTGTTTATAATGGAAATTGGGACTAGAATTATCATCACTAAACAATATAGTAATCATTGTGATTCCTCACCAGCCAGTGGATCCGGCAGCTGAGTCTGAGGAATCTGATGAGGAGGAGGGGCCTGGAGTGATATTAGAGTCAGAGGAAAGCTCTGAGTAGCTCCAAGTCTTATAGTTGGACAAGGAGCCTGGCCCCTCTACTCACGTTCAGGCTGAGACACAGCTGTCCTGGGAGCCTGAGTTGGACAGTGATGAAATACAGTTGGGACAAATCCTGGATGCACAAATGTGTAGGCAAGAGAAGCGAGTAGGACAGAGGAATGCAATGGGGTGGCTCCAAAGGCAAAGGAGAAGGCATTAGGAAGCCATGCCTTGGCTGAATTATAAAAGGGAAGGTGTGGAAGGTGCTGGTTGCCAAAGGCAACTGTACATGTTGAGGATCAAGTTTCTGTGGACTGTGTTTGTTTGCCTTGGACATTCACTCAGGTCTGTGAGAATAAAAGGCGTTGGTTTTTTCTTGCGGTTCCTGCCTGTTTCTTGGAAGTGGGGTTTCTCCTTGTAAGCCTAACAAGGACTCATGGAGGCTGGGACAGAACAGTAATAAAGCAAGATATCATCTGACTGCACTGCTTCAAGCACTCCTGGTTTCCATTGCTAAATGAATCATCATGGATCATTAAGCAAAGATATCATATGGTTGTCATTTGCAACCTCCTAACTTCCCAATTCTCTTTCCTTATTAGAAACCAGCAAAAAAGATCATAAGTGGTGACCACATGACCATAGAGAGACATTGTGACAGTTGTAACTTTGAGAACCAGTTGTAAGTGCCACTTGTTCTGCATGGTCACATGTTTGAACCATCACTGAATCAGTGGCCATAAATTGAGAACTATCTGTAGACTTGTGAAGCCAACCTGGAGGACAACATCTGATCTCAGGAAGGTTTTCAGATTAGTGTGCCCAGGTTCAGTATATTAGTAAAGTATTCATGAGGTAGTTCCTCTTATGCGTACTTTATTGAATAACTTCTATCACTTTAATCTCACATACAGCTGCTTACATTCCCATATATAACGTTACTCTCATTTCACTGCAGATATTCCTTAAAAAGTTCAATATGAGCAAAACAGCAGAATTGCACAAATTTAAATTTAGAAGATTTACACTCTTAAATTTCAGAAACTTAAAAAAAAAGAAAAAATATTACTATGCTGTATTGTATTCTACAGATCAAAAACGTTTTGAAGGAAAAGCTGAAAATCAAAATCAATACGAAAATTTAAACAGTTTATTTATATAGCATCAATTTTCCAGAACATGTACACAGGTAAATTACAGCAGTGCAATAATTGCTTCCCCACTCATGTCTTCTTTTGCATTTACTGTAGATCATTTGGAGGACTAAATTTCTCTTGGCCAAGTATTTTTAATACTTGGATTCTGACCTTGCACATATAACTGGCAAACTGATTAAATAATGTATGATACACATTAGGCTATGGCAGGTTTATATACTGCATTCTCAGTGGGATGGATTAAAGGAATAACTAGCTCCTCATATATTCCCTGGAGACTACATTTGTTATTTTAAAAAATCAATACCTGTCTGTAGAGTTGCAATGTTTTTTTTTTAAAAAATCAATGCATATTTTCCATCAAGGATCCTTTTAGGCAGATTTTTATTCATTTGCATGTACTTACTATTTAATATGAATATATTATTTGTGCCACCTGGTTAATCTAATTACTGCTTTCTGATTGTTGTTAAAAGCTGAGTTTCAATTACTTGTCTTGATTTTTTATAGAAACAGTTATCTAGTACATTTTTTCTATTTAATCTGATCACTAATAGTAATATGGAAGTTTAAAGTATTCATATTTTTCCATACGATCACATTTATATGAGTATATTAGGTACACAGGCAGAAATTCACCAGATTTCATTCTCTTTTGAAATTTAGTTTTTGTTGTTGTTACAGATTTATATTTCTTTTTTTAAAAAAAGATGTTATATGTATTTTCATTACATGCATACATGCATATCCATCCCTTTATTCCCTTTCAGGAAATATATATATATATATATATATATATATATATATATATATATATATATATATATATATATATATATATATATATATATATGTGTGTGTGTGTGTGTGTGTGTGTGTGTGTGTGTAGATCTAGAGTCTCGGGTTTCTTCCCGCGTTCCTTTCATCTTCAGAAAGTTGTGGCGACTAAGTACTTTACATAACATCAAAACCGCATTTAACACTGACAGAAAGATATCAACCATCCTGAGAAATCCCAAAGACAAAATAGAACTGGAAAACCAGGGCATATACCAAATCCCATGCACCTCCTGTCCAGCAACATACATCGGACAGACTAACAGAAGAATAGAGGTACGTGTAGAAGAACATAAGAACTCAGTACAGAAGAAAGATCACACATCTTCACTAGTACAACACATAAACACTACGGGACACAACATCAATTTTGAAGGTACAAAAACAATCGCCAAAATAGAACATCTCAACAGCAGAATAATCAGAGAAGCCATTGAAATAGAAAAACACCCAGACAGTATGAACAAGCGAGACGACACCTCCCGCCTACATGCCATTTGGAAACCAGCATTGATAGAGAAACGAATTTCAGCAAACAAGGATTTAAAAAACCAACAAACAACCCCAAATGCCACCAGCCCCAGCAAGACTCATCCACACCCAGAACAAAAACTCTCCCACACAGAAGACAGAACAAGTCAAGCAAAAGTGCCATCACCCAAGCAGAAGAATGCACACACGAACCTGACTGACCCATACCAGAGATACGTAGCAGGTCCTCGAACTCGAAGCCAAACCAAAGCTCTGGAGGCCACTACACAGCCCACTCCTCAGGACACCAAATCACAACACTCAGGATATCACAACACAACAAAAAACCCCACCCATTCAGAACACACCCCACCCAAACAGAAGACAGCCACGCCTCCAACCAATCAGAAGACATCCACGCATCCACCCAATCAGAAGACAGCCACGCCTCCACTCAATCAGAAGGCAACCACGCCTCCACCCAGTCGGAGGACACCCCCACCCAATCAGAAAGCAGCCACGCCTCCTCCCAGTCAGAACACAGCCCCACCGGCAGTTGGAAATAAAGGAACAGCCAGACCACGCATTGCTCCTGGAAGCAGCAGGAGGAACACTCCGGCCTGATGATGACGGATGGGATTTCGTTGAAACGTCGCCACAACTTTCTGAAGATGAAAGGAACGCGGGAAGAAACCCGAGACTCTAGATCTACACATACAGACACCCGCGAGAATCTACGAAAACATATATATATATATAAAAGGTAAAGGTAAAGGTTCCCCCGCACATGCTAGTCGTTTCCGACTCTAGGGGCCGGTGCTCATCTCCGTTTCAAAGTCGAAGAGCCAGCGCTTGTCCGAGGACGTCTCCGTGGTCATGTGGCCGGCATGACTGGACGCCAAAGGCGCACGGAACGCTGTTACCTTCCCACCATAGTGGTCCCTAGTTTTCTAATTGCATTTTTACGTGCTTTCGAACTGCTAGCTTGGCAGAAGCTGGGACGAGTAACAGGCGCTCACTCTGTTACGCGGCACTCGGGATTCGACCCGCCAAATCTAGGTGCTCTCTCTCTCTCTCTCTCTCTCTCTATATATATATATATATATATATATATATAGAGAGAGAGAGAGAGAGAGAGAGAGATTTTCACAGGTACAGGTATGTAGGTCTTGGCGTATTCGAAGACACCAGCCTGAAGATGATGAGTGGGACCTCGTCAAAACGTCGCCAAGACACCCTCAATCTTACACGGGAAAAGACCCGAATACGCCAAGACCTACACACACACACACACACACACACACACACAGATATATGTGTGTGTGTGTGTATATATATATATATATATATATATATATGTATACTATATATATATACACACACACACTTGTATATAAACTTTATAAAAACATAGATAGGGTAAGTAATGAACAAAAGAATAAAAGTCAGAAGAAATGAAAAGGAAATCTGAATCTATTTTATACCACAGTATTCATTATATTTCCCCATAACTTTCTACCCTTGCAAATATTTGTTTTTAATCTAGTTTAAGTTATGCATTTGGCTTTCAAATGGATGGAAATTAGTCAAGAAAAGAACCAACCTAGAACAAAGGAGAAATTTCCTGGCAGTTGGAACAATTAATCAGTGGAATGACTTGCCTCCAGTAGTTGTGGGTGCTCCAACACTGATGGTTTATAAGAAGAGATTGGACAACCATTTGTCTGAAATGGCATAGGGTTTCCTGCTTGAACAGGGGGTTGGACTAGAAGAACTCTAAAGTCCCTTCCAACTCTGCTATTCTGTTAACCTGCCAAAAATTTACACAAGAATATGTGTATTTGGGTGGGTGGGTCTCTCCACACACATGTGGAGAGAAAGAGACAGATAGGCAGACAGAGATCACACATACAAGCTTGGTATAGTGGTTAAAGTATCAGGCTAGCAACCTGTAAGTTCTAGTTCTGTCTTGGACATTAACTCAATTGGGTGACCTTGGGCCAGTCACTTTGTCTCAGCCACAGGAAGGAGGCAATGACAAATCATTTCAGAAAAACCTTGCCAAGAAAACTACAAGTAAATGTCCAGGCAGTCTCCAAGAATGAATGGAAGAATATTATTATATATTAATCCCTTTGTTTTACACACACACACACACACACACACACACACACACACACACCCCAAACTGAGAAGAGGGAAAATGGACAATTTAAAACCCACACACATATACTCCTACATATAACTAAATACCATCCTCAATTCTGCAAAATATGTACATAATGATGTTTAAATGTATTTTGAAAAGTGATACTGAAAGAATTAAGCCACCAATCAATGAAGTTCCTCTAAGATAAGTGCCAGCCTTTCAGGGAAATTGGAAGAAGACAGAGAATCCTGAGATAAGTGCACCTATTTATAGCAGCAGCATCGCTCACTTGACCTTAGAAGTAATATCTTACCAGGATGAACATTCTGGTTTGAAGCATAAGTATGAAATATGCATTTGAAATATAAGCATATGAATGCATATTGTATGAAATATAAGCAAACAAATAAATAATCATCAGCATTTAGAATATATTAAATGTTTTATATACATTAATTTATATACATTAATTCAGAAATTATGGTACTGCAAAACAGTGTTCCCAGTGCTAAAGATTAGGTAAGAGTAGAACAACGCTGATATAAGGGCCTGCCTAAATTCTGTTTATGAGTTTGCATACGTCTGCGGTTGGGCTAAGGTCTGAAGCACAGATTTCACACAACTGGCATACAGGTAGTCCTTTATTTATGACCATTTGTCCAACAAATTACTATGACACTAAATGAAGGGACTTATGATCCCTGATTGAAATTATTACACACTAAACCACTCTGGGGTCACAGTTTTAATCTAGGTGCTTGAAAACTCATTGACATTTATAGTTGGTTGCCAAGTGTCTCAGAATAATATGATTACTACTTACAAACTTCTTTACCAGTTCTCCAGAAAGTTAATCCAGGGAAGGCTGAAAAGTCACTGCTGCCTGCCAAGAAGATTCCATCTAGTCTCTGGGGGCTGGGTGAAAAAGGTCCATGCCGAAATCCAAGCAGGGTTTTCAGTCACAAAGGATTTTTAAACCAGAGTGTAAAAATTTCTGAAATCTTTCATCTCTGGGGCTGAAAATCTACTGTGACTGAAATCCAAGCAGGATTTTCAACCCGGGAGGATTTTCAGTCCCAGAATAGAGAGCCCAAGCAATTTTTCAGCCTCTTGACCTTGGGGCTAATCTAATTTAATACTGTGTAACAACATCTGCAATCAAACCCAACTGTGAATTGATTCTAATAATGTGAATATTTTTTCATAACACTGTCTAACCTCTATTCAGAAGAAGTAGACTTACTTGTTAGCAGAAAATTAAATTTCAAAACCATCTTGTTTCCTTTTAATCATTTCATTTTATCTTAAGAGAAACTTACTGAAGTCCATGGCAGGTGGACAGAGCAACAAATGAATTTGGATTCCCTCTGATATGACCTTGATAATAACAGTGTTCTCCTCCCTGCAATTAGAACAAAGACTATGAATTTATTTTATTTCCACCATGTCACAAAGATGGTTCTCAGTCAAACCACAGAATACGTTGTAAAGTCAGATAAGCTGAAATAAATGGGTGAATGATATAGCAATATTGTCGATGGATCTAATGAGAATTAAATAATTCTTCTATGTAGGTTTCATTTCCACATACTTTTTTCACAAAAGATTATAAAATTTCACAATAAATGTTTGCTACTAAATTGAGACAGGAAATAGTTCTGCTTGTCTTCAAGACAAATAGATCTTAGGTTGAATACGGTCAATGGATTTCACAACTTAGCTCCACTGAATATGTATTTATTTTGAAAGCTCATATGCTTTATCACCATATATGGTTTAAACCAGCATTTTTCAAACTTGGCAACTTAAGAGTCAGTAGGCTTCAACCTCCCAGCAAGCTAAGGCTTAAAGTCAACACATCCTCAAGTTGCCAAGTTTGAAAAATACTGATTTAAATACTTTTTGCCTGCTTGCAAATAATGACTTTCCAAAGCAACATTCTAGCACAATCTTTGCTTATAATTCAAAAATGCATTTATCAAATCAGCTTTGCAGGCATGTGTGATTTTTCAACCACTTTTTTTTCAGATAACAAAAACTACCCTACACAAGCAGAACCCATTGTTATAATAGAAATATGTTAATTTTGGTTTCAAATATATTAACTTTATCACTAGTTAAATATTTTATCCATGCTCTAATATAGGCCAATCTTCATTGGATGTGAATACAGTGAAATATAAGCAAACCTTAAATGAAACAATATTGTCACAAAAGTATTCATAAAAATTAACTAAATGCATTTAAATTAACTAAAATTAAAAACTAACCATATGCATTCATACTATAAAGGTAAAGGTAAAGGTTCCCCCGCACATGCGTGCTAGTCGTTTCCGACTCTAGGGGCCGGTGCTCATCTCCGTTTCAAAGCCGAAGAGCCAGCGCTTGTCCGAGGACGTCTCCGTGGTCATGTGGCCGGCATGACTAGACGCCAAAGGCACACGGAACGCTGTTACCTTCCCACCGGAGTGGTCCCTATTTTTCTACTTGCATTTTCACGTGCTTTCGAACTGCTAGGTTGGCAGAAGCTGGGACGAGTAACAGGCGCTCACTCTGCTACGCGGCACTCGGGATTCGACCCGCCAAACTGCCGACCTTCCGATCGACAAGCTCAGCGTCCTAACCCACTGAGCCACCGCGTCCCATTCATACTATAAGAGGAATAAATCTCTATTTCCCTAGAACACATTAAATTGCAATAAATAAATATCACATAAAAAGCTCGCTTTCCAAGTTAGGTCTTCCTGTCCTAAAAACCTCACTTCCAGATGGAAGTAAAATGTCACTTTCCATCATTCTTATGTAGATGTCCTTTAACAATTTGTTATCTCAAGGAAAGCAGAGGCAATCAGTGACATCATCTGTTAGTCACAATGATGCCCTAACCTAGTCAAGCTAATGAGTTGTCTGATATTTCTGAAATACCAACAGATGATTAACCTTTTTATCTCTTAGCAGGCAGCCATTTCAAAGGAGCTGGGTTGAGAAAGCATTGTTCTCAGCATGTAGGTAAATTTTATTACCAATTATTAAAACATCACATATTTCAATTGGCAAAAAGATAATGCAACTTTCTCAAGCTGCACTGAGGCAAAGGTTACTAGTACACTGAGAAAAAAGGAAAAAACAAAAGTCATGTGTGTGTACACAAATAATATTGTGGCATTTATGAAATGAACTTCATTTGTATGGCCTAGAAACTCCGCATATTAGGGAAATATTATTCCACTCCAGTTAAACTTCAAGACACATCTTGAAGAATGCAGAAATGTAGAAAGAGGTGGCTTATAGAAACAATCTTTAAGAAATCAGAAAGATGTTTCTTAATTGTTGGCTGGCATCAAGAGAAAAAGTGAATAGAGTTGTGTTCTGCTGAGAAGCTAGTTAGCCATGTTTATTAACTAGCCCTATTTTTTTATCTTTTTCTATTGATTTTTTTCATTGGGTATAATTTGGGACATATTTAAGACTGAGACGGATGAATGGGAATTTATGTCCTTGCACAATAAATAAGATCAAAGAAAGATGCCATTTGATAAATATACACTTGTTGAAGTTATTTTGTGGCAATCAAAAAGGGAATGTTCAAAATGTATGTGTGTCATTTCAGAATTTTATTCCCTTCCAATTACAGATGGTGCAAAAATTTATTAATTGTTTATGCTAGATGACAACCTACTAATTTACCTGGTCTTTTGACTGAATGTATTCTACTGTTTGGTGCCTTGTTTTATAATACAGTTCCATGGTTCTAATTTTTGTAATTATGTTATTACAAAATTACATAACTGAATAAATTTCTAAGTAACAATGTGACAAGTAGATCTCTGAGACATACATATATAATCACAGATATCTCAACCATATCTTTCAGGTATTTTGAATGAGAAGAAGATATGTAGGGAACTGCAACGATTGAATGAGATATGTGCATTGGTTTTTATTTGGAAAGTCATATAGTTTTTACCAAAAGCATAATATATAAATCATTATTCTAAATATCAGATCTGGAAACAAGGTATTGCCAACTGAAATCACAGAAACAATACAAATACTGCATCAACTCTAGAAGTGTCTTTAATGACAAGGGAGTTCTGTGCTATTGGTACAATGTTTTATGCATTCAGCTGCAGGGCATGGAAAGATGGCTTTCTGACATCTGGCAAGAGAGATATGAGAGCATTTGCTCAGAAAGCTGTTCCTTGATTGCTTCGCTTAAGAGCAAAGAAACTGGCTTTGAATAGCACCTACAAAAAGGGGAGAAATTTAGGGACTTTTTTCTTGCCTTCTTGATTCCAAGCAAATCATAATAATTACTAGTAGGAAATGCAAACTCTAAGGCAGAATTCTTGACTTAATTTACTCTCTCAACTCTCTGACATAAGTCACGTGCACAAATGTGAACCTATTTACATCGAAACGTATTATAGGCAAACATGTATAACCTAACAGGATCTTCTCTGAATTTGTTACAACTCTAAGGTAATGCCAGGTTGAAAAGCCTTCTAACCAAATACAATGACTTTCTTTTTCAGAAAACAGTCCTGGGTATGGCCCAGTTGAAAATGAAAAAAAATTGGAAGTTGCTTCATCTTTTTTCTAAGCCACTTCTATTCACCAACTTTTGTAAATTCATAAATTAATCTTCTGCTTTTGGTTTAGAACAAAACTAAAAGAAAAAAATAAAGAGTAGAATTATAGGAGAAAAGAAGGGCTAAGGGGATCGCAAAAGGTTTAAGCATATTCATATTAATTCACCATGATGTAAATTATTCCAAGATTGCTTTTTCCCCTTAGGTCATTTGTTATACATACTAAACAGCCACAGTGAGAGAACTTCTGATACAACAATGGAAATTTCCATTACCTTATCCAAATTTTACAACTGTAATACAATTGTATTATAAAACAAGGCACCAAACAGTAGGGCATCCGTATCATTTCCATAATACCATTATAATTCAAATGACACATAGAATGTCATTTGCATCCATTTATGCACTTAAACCAAAGTGGAAATATTACACAAAGTGGAACTATAGATTAGGATTAAAGTTAACTGGGCAGAGGGAGTTTTTGAAAAGAATTTTTGCTAGGATAATGCAGCTACAGAGAGAGAAGAAAATTCATGCTATTGCTAAGTCCCCTATATACCTACTTCCCAAATCAACTTCTCCCAATTTTGACTTCAGAACTTTCCCTAAAGAGAAAAGAATCGGTGGCTGCAACAAGCAACTCTTCTTTGTTACCTATTTGCTATGAAAGAATTAAGTAGGCAATGTCTACAAGTACCTGAATAATTTAAAAATGTTGAAAAACAGTGTAGTTTATTGCATAGTGTATTTTATTGCTCTTCTAGTACATTTTTGGAAAATAAAAAGTACTGAAATACACAGAATATTTTTTTTCTATAATACTGTCTAAATTGTGTGTGTGGCTGACTTATTTTTGGAAAAGAATCTTTCAAGACAAAATAAAATAAAATGGCAAGACAATAATCACACAGTTTGCTTGCAATGGAACACTACTGTGATACTGGAAGCCTGGACCCATTTAAGAACAAAATCCAGACACTTAAAAAAAACAAGAAAATAAAACAATATTGTTTGTTCTGAAATCTTTATTTACGCTCTCCTTTACAAAAACTCCTTTACTATTTTATGTGGATCCAAATTTACATTGAACAAAATCTAATTCTTTGTGTATATTACCCTCTTAAAAACTGCAGTGTAGTTAATATATACATTATATATACATCAGGAAACCAAAGTGCTGCATTACTCTACCGAAAACAACTGCAACTTTCTTTGTCCTGGCTACCCTTCAGAAGCATTGTATTTGAATGCCATTTAGAAGATACCAAATCAAAAAATTCAGTCTATTGTGATTGCTGTTTCATTTATTTTACATTCTTCTACAGTTTCTTTTTAATGAAGATGCAAAGGAGTATATGCCAGACATATTCTCTACCAAGAATTAAGATCTTTCCTCAAGAGCAACAGAAACTCAACACAGAGTTAAATGCACGCAAGACTTTAATATTCATCTTATAAATACATCTCCTTGAAGAGGGCAAAACCCAGTACAGAGTTGAATGTATGTGGTACTTTAACATGCATTCATTGTGATCTGATAATTAAAATATTCTTGACAAGAACATTATTGCCGTATAATAGTTTGTTCTTGCTAGGTCTTCATAATTCCTTATTATAATATTTACTTTCATGTGGTTCTGTTTAAAGCCAATTTCAAATACAAAGTGTTGTGAACTTGCCATATAGAACTAATAAATGAACAAAAACAAAGGAGGTATATATGTGACTATCTAATTGCATTCCTTTTGTGCACAGAATTATGCACAGTATTCATTACACCACATGAGCATTTAGCATCAGTCCCAAATCTCTTCAGTATTACAAAAGTCCCTAGAATGGGTAGGGAGCTTTGCACTGAAGGAAAGAGAAAAAAATGGGAGTTCACCAAACAACTGGCAGCAGAATACATCTCCATGGAACAGAAACACATTGTGCACTGTACTTTAACTTTAAAATTCTAATTGGGCTACCCTAGGAGAAAGTGAATTATGCAAGTCAAGAACCTGAATAGTTTACCTCCTGGGAGGAGGAAATGGGTGGGAGAGAGGGGGGGGGGAGAAACTGATTTCCTGAATCAATTTCTTTTCTGTTTCTGAGAAAGGACAATAATATTCACGTTTTCAATTGTCAATTTGGCTTAACTTAGCAACTTGCAAAATAAAAAAGAAAGCTTATAGAACTCTATTGAATTTGCTCAGTACTAACTGGAATGAGGAATAGTTCCAACTTCTCTCTCAGATGGAAAGAAGAGGGGGTAACATTTGAACTTCTTTATTAGCCCATTTTGATAATGCAATTACCCATACAGTGAGTTTCTTAAAGGCACAAAGCACAGGTACATTCTCACAGAAATGCTGCAAAACTACTGTAACAAAGGCTAGTTTAAATATTTTTATAGCATGCAGAGATTTAGAAACTGGTCACTACTGTTCAATATGTGAAAATCAGCTTAATTTTTGCATATATAGTGGCAATATAACTGAATAATGAATTGCCATTTTAGTGTGTGAATGGAAAATTGAGAGAGCTTTCACATGGGGTGAATCAAGCTAAAGTTTGATTGGGAAAAGCCTAGAATCATGCAAAGGCAATGATGATGACAAGAAACAAGAGAGAAAGAAATTTATGGTCTGCATTGTAAAAAGATCTTTATAAGCTTATTAAGGCAAGACCTGATTTCTGAACCAGCTGCTGGAAAAGGAAGAACTAGTGAGAAAATTAAGGCCCTTTAGATTATAATCTTCTTGAGGCAGATACTAGGCCACAGAAGAGGCAAAATATCACAAACATATGGGAACATTTTTTCTGAGAAAAACTTTTGAGAATAAAACACAATAAGGTGACAAAGTTTCCATAATAGTAATATTATCATGTTCTAGTTTATTCAAACAACAAATAAGGATAAACAGGATATCTTCTCAAATATGCAACCAACAAGGACAGAAATAGACAGGAGTAGAAATCTATAAAAAGAATATATAAACAACAAATATGCTGGACCTGACCAAAAATTAGAGAACATAATTTCTCCCACTTTTTCTTCAGAAGGTACTTAGGATGTGAGTGTTTGAGAACAAATAAGTAGCATCGCTAATGCCTTACATAATAAATATATATCCTGGAGCATTTGTTGGAACAAAGATCAATATTCCATTTATTCTAAGAAACCTTTCATATTAAATGCTTTCCTATCTAAGTTACTTACAGTAGATAACTTAGATAATTTACACCAATAAAAAATAACAACATTGTATCTGTCTCTAAAATGTGGATGTAATATTTGTTTTGTCTAATATCCTCTTCTAATGATTCCACAGACAGGACCACTCTGCTTTATGTTACAAATACTGTATACCATAAACACATGCAAAGCTTGTCTTCGGGTCACTACCACCTGTCCCTAAAGTTGGTATTGTCAATTCTTGCTGGGGGGAAAAAATCATGGTAAAACTTGGGATCAGAGCCAGAGAATAAGATTTCTCTACAATAAACAGTGAGAGAGATGTCAAGTTGTTTCCAGTTACAACAGCAGCCATGAAACATTAGGCTTACCACAGATATAATACACCGAGTAAAATTGTGGCATATTTGGAAAATTAGAAATAAAAATATGTTGATTCCAAGCTATGGAATAAATTCCCTCAGGATCTGCTCTCAGCACTTTCAAAAGGTAATCAAGATCTTTTTCTTCAGCTATGCATTCAGTGAGCTAGGTTAAACATGATTTTTAATTGTTTCAATGATATTTTATAGTACCTTCCTTCCTTCCTTCTTACTTATCTACCTACATACCTACATGAATATCAAGCCTTGATAGAAAAAACAAATATGCAAGCTAGTGATATGGTCTTGGAATTAAGCATATAGAAACTATGTACATTATAAAGGGGAGATAACAGACACAAAATAGGTGTCCTGCTATTCTAGCCTAACCTGTAGATAGATCTCAATTTTCTCTTTCTTAAAGTTTATCCTGCTAGGACTTTTTAGTAAGAAACCAGTGATTATTTGTGATATAAGAGTTCACTAGAAACTGAACAAATCTCAGTGGGGCATTTAGAACAAATGCTATTACATCTGTTGAACTGCTAGTATGCTTATTAAAAGTAAAGGTATGATTTTAACATGCATACCTCTTTAGGAGGCATTTTACATGCTTTTGCCCTTTCTGTGATCAAATATGAAATAATTTTTCATGAATACTTAAAACCACACTGGGAAAATAAGAGATAATCTGGAGGTAATGAACATTAAATAAAGTGGGCTGGTTTTGACTAAGCTATATCTTAAAATGCACACAAAGTTATTAAATACGGTAAGTCAAAGTCAAGACACAGAAATGCATCCCAGAATGTATAGCTTGGGAGTTGGCACATACAGAAAAACTACAATATACTACAGAGATTTAGGCATTATGTATTAAATCAAAATATGAGTGGGGCAAAGAAAACTATGCACTAAGCCAAACATTTAACTCCTGTCTGTCTGTCTGTCTGTCTGTCTGTCTGTCTGTCTGTCTGTCTGTCTGTCTATCTATCTGTCTGTCTGTCTATCTATCTATCTATCTATCTATCTATCTATCTATCTATCTATCTATCTATCTATCTATCTAATATCCCACTTTTCTTTTAATAAATAACTCAAGGTCCTTCCTCCTCCAATTTTTCCTACAACAATAACCCTGTGAGGTGAGGTTAGGTGAGTTGAGAGAGATTGCCCCAAGGTCACCCAGTTGGCTTTCATAACTAATTTGGCACTAAAACATCCAATGTCCCGGTTTCTGGCCTGGTCTCTTAACCACAAGACCAATCTGGCCCTTAGTGAATGGATTATAATGGATAACAGATCTCATTTTTTAAAAAGGTAGTTCTCATGACCAAAATATTATGAGAGGAACAACTAAGAAATAAAGTAGACCTGGTTATTCTTTCTACGAAAAAAAAAAAATGTCCGAGTGTCAGTACTGAAAGATTGCCCAGTTTCCATAATACTTAAGGAGGTACTTCTTCATATTTGAATCATTGTCTTGTCACTTTACAGCCACAAACCAAAATTTAAACAATAGATTTTAAAGAACACTACATTCTAGCCAAAGTTTTTGAAGGAGGCCACATAATCAAGGAATTGTAATGCACAGTCTAGAGACACCATGGCATATATGCTGTGCCAGTAATATTCTCATGTTTTCCCTGCCCAAACATTAATATTGTGGGGTTTTTTGAAATTTACATTTAAAAGGTCAGTTATTTTGAAGTCTCTCAAGATTTGCTTATGTAATAAAAAAACATTTTAGCGTTTCCCAGATCACAGGAAGAAAAGTTTTGACTAAGTATTCACATTCCATACCTACCTTTCAGCTTGTCAAAAGTAGTTTCAGTGGCTTTTTTAGAATAAAGTGAGAATCTAACTGGATTGGATTCTAGATATTGGATGCTAGATATCCAATAAATAGACATTTAAATCCCCATTCTTCTTTAATACCAACATCTTTAGTGTTTACACTTTGGAATAAACAGGTTATTTAACCTATATTTATTTTAATGAGTACTATTACAGTTTTTTTTATAAGAAAAAGATTTTGGATTTGAACACGGTGATCTTCGAGGTAGCACAGAACTCCTTTTAAATTTATCATAGCAATTTAAAAAATTGGCCATGAAGATAATTCATATATATCTATTATAACTTGTCTAAATTTATGTTGGCAGGAAACAAACATATCTCATCCTCTTTGATAGCAATCTACAGTTAATCCTTCTGTTGCCTAAATAACTGGAAATGTCACCTAATAATGTTTTACAACAAATTGAACTGTGTTTATTATACATTAAGGCAAATTGATGTGGAACACCAGAAATGTACCTTTTTCTTGGATCAGTTGAGTGTAAAGGTATGGAAAATTGCTTTGCCATAAAAATTAACAAAATCAAGAACTTTGAAAATTCTACATTTATTCAATATAGATAATTATTCAAATTTCCAGATAGATTGTGTATACAAATGCGATTCTGCAAAGAAATACTGAATAAATGTTTAAATATTTTTATTTCTCTGTGATAAATTAAAGCAAAATTCTATACCCCAACTATTTATGTTCTTAATATAAATAATTATGTGCAGCCAGCTGCACTCAGAATTCCCCATTCCATTCAGATTTCTTCATGCCAACGCTATGAAGTAAGCATGTACTGAAAGCATTAACATGAGCTAGTTTATATTACAACTATTATCAAAAGTTCATTCATGGTGGAATTGTAATCATCAACATCCAGATATCAACTTTTATTATGAGAGGTAATCCTTCAACAGAATTACAAAACACAAACACATATTGTACCTCTCTAGAATATTACAAGGTTTGCATGCTTAAAAGCAACTTCAGTTGCCTAGAATCAGAGTTTAACAACAGGATTTGCAGTACATCTTGATAACTGAATCGCATGCATCAAAATAACAATATAGCAAAAATAAGTGTCAGCATCTTACTTTAATTTCCACCATCTTCCCATTGTGGTAAGTATGCCTTTCAAGATATTCTGAAGACAGTAGATCACTGAAACAACAGGGAAAAAATATTTATCAAATCTACAGTGTATGCTTCTCAACTCCTGAGAAAAATTACACACAGAGAGACAGAGAGACAGACAAACACACACACACACACACACACACACACACAAACACACACACATTATTTTCCACTGTATCTCTGTGCTAAGCATCTAGTTAAAAGTACCATTTGTGGAGTACAAACCTGATAGAAACTATTTTGTATGTGTTCATATATGTGCTAAAACTTTTGACAGGTAACTCCACTAAGCTTCTGATTCAAATGCAATGTTTTTCTCATCACAATGTATACAACACCTATATTTAAAGGCAACTCGGTTGCTTTTTAAAATATATAAATGAAAGCAAGCCCTCTATTATACAACATAGATTCCACGACTGCTATCACTGTCTCACAAACTCTATTATCTAGAAATCAGTTTGCCAATAAAATGTATTACTTTTTTCTAAATATGGCAAAGCAAACAATATGTGGCAGAACTCATTTCTTTTTGCCTTTGGCATTTTAATCCTCTTGTATGTATTAATAGATTATAAAACATATCTGCGCAACATCGTCTTTATTTCAAATATTCTCTCATTGTTATTAAGGTGATTAGCTCTGTGCAAGTAATCATCCCGTTCACATGAGGGATTCTGACATGTTATAAACCAGGGGTCTTCAAACTCGGCCCTTTTATGATTCATGGACTTCAACTCCCAGAATTCCTCAGCCAGCGTGCCTGCACACAACTTTAAAAGGGGATAAGAGTTCAGGGCACAGGCATAAAGGGTTTCTCAAAATTCCCAGTATAATGCCCATGGACATTAGGAGGCATGGGCAAAACATTTTGAGCTTAAAGCAGTTATTTTGAAACAGAATTTTCAACCCTTTTGAAACTCAAACTATCTGTTGTGAGGTTGAAACAGTGCTTCAAGTTCAAAATGGAGTCTTTTGAGCATAAATGTCTTAATTTGAAACCTTTTGTATCTCCTAAATATTAGCAAGTTTGCAGGGAACCCTATTTTCTGACTGTGACATGTGTCTATAACATGTGCCTAAGCAAATTCATACAATATCTAAGTGCACAAGAGAGAGGGTATTCTGCAAAGGAAAGCACTCACCCACACACTTTCTTTATTTTAAAAAATTATATCTAGGTTCTACAGAGAGAAAATTACAAGGAAATGCTTTTCAAAGCCATGATTAATGCAATCAACAATTACCGTAGTTTGTGAATACAAAGCACAGAATGTGAAGCTCACGTCACACAGGTAAGAATCATCCTGACATTTTATCTAATATCACTTCAGGTAGAAGTATGTAACAAATCAGATTTCTAGAACCTTTTAATGCAATGCATAACATTTCATTCATTTTTATAAGTGGCTGGACAAACAACAACACAATATTTGTTCTGATGAACTCTGAACCTAAATGTACACATAATGGCCAGTTTGATAAAATTTTAAGCAAATAATATATAAATAGCAACTCACCTATTAAATAGCATGATGAAGCTGGGTACATACACAGAGGCACACAAAAACAGTTTAAACCACTCAAGACATCCAAAATATACACTAAATTGTGAGCAGCTAACGTCTAATGGTTCCTTGCTATCACATAATTTTTGGCAACATTATATGCAACAAAGTCCCTTTTATCTAACAACAAGGTAGAAACATAAAATCATCCTGACTGAATTGAAAAATGCAAGACACCAGGGTAGGAACCAGAAGACCGTAGGCACAAAAGCATGTGGAAGACTTGAGCCAATCACTCTCTCTCAGCCCTAATGAAGGAAGCAATGGAAAACCACTTTGGAAAATGTTGACAAGAAACTGCCTGGATTTCTTCAGGCAATCACAAGCAATTAAGTCATGGTTTAAACCAGGGGTGTCAAACTGCCGGCCCATGGACCGGATGTGTCAGGTGGAAGCCGCACTCACCCCATTGCCGGCAATGGCAAAACTGTCCCGATACATCACACGACATCACATGACGTTACAAGTTTGACATGTCTGGTTTAAACTCTGCTTTCTGTGACTGCTAATGGAAACACATCAGCTATATTCTCTCTGTCTTTCCTATCTTTGGGGAATAAAGGAAATAGCTGGCAGATTTTCTTACATTTATATAGAATTTACAAAATGCATGGGGGAGGAACCAGAAAATCTTGGCTCTACTATGTCCATAACTCTATCCTGACCAGCTTTATAACTGTCATCCCTCTATAGATCTCACTGTATTTTAAATATTAATGCCCTTGGGTCAAGAACAATTTTTTCTGTTGTGACTTCTACCATTGTTAGTATGGATAAACATTTAAGGATTAACAACATACAGGTAGTCCTCGATTTAGGACAGTACCTGGGACCAGAATTTCCATTGCTAAGCAATATGATCATAAAGTGCAAGTCATGTGACCACGTTGCTTAATAATGGAAATCCCAACAATCTGCATTACTGTTGCTAAGTGAATCCCACCATTTGTTAGATGAGGACCGAAGCAATTTTTGGCTTGTTCCTTTCCATCCACAAGGCTTGGTAAGATAAGGAACTGCCTTTCTTCAACTAGCCTCAGTCACAATGGCTCAAAAGGAGGCAGCATCAAACAGCGATCTGGTCAGCACAGTAGTGGGATGCAGTGTCATGGGCACTGTGGCAATCGGCAGGGTCAGTTGGCAACATTGAGAAGAACAGCAGCCAAAAGGCGGTTGTAAGTGCAGGTGAATTTAAGTGGGCTAAGGTTTGCTCACATGAGAACAGGGAATAGTCAGAGCTTCAAAATGGTCCTAACTCTCGTTGTTGAGCCCCATTGTAACTTCAAATGGTTGCTGAACAAATTGATATTAAGTGATACTAATTTTTGTTAGAACTGCTTTCTGGAAACTGTTATCCATTCTGTTTTATCAAGAAATTGGTGACTTAACTTGCTCCAAGCACTATATCATATTAATGATCTGCTTAGTTTAAGTTATCTAATTTGGTCTAGAGATTAAGCCATTGAGCTAGAAACCAGGAGACTGAGAATTTTATCCCATCTTGGGCCTGAAGCTGACTAGGTGACTTTGGGTGACTTACACTCTCTTAGTCCTAAGAAGGAGACGATGGCAAACCACTTCTGAAATCTTGCCAAGAAAACTGCTGGGACTTCTCTAAGGAGTCATCAGGATTTAGCAATGACTTGAAAGTACGCAGACACACAGAAGGAAAGAGGGAGGGAGGGAGGGAGGGAGGGACGGAGGGGAGAAAGAAGCTATCTAACTCAATCCAAGAGCTGACTGGATAGAATCAATACAACACAGTCAGAGACTAATCATAGGTAGCTAAATTTCTTTGTAGTTGCTGAATTATATTAAATATTCATCGGTTGCTGGACTACAATATTTAAAAATAAATTCTTGATACGTCATCAGCACTCTTGTCAAGAAAGAAGAAAGGACATGTTTGTTTCTTCTTAAGAAGAACCAGAGTTTTTTTTTAAAAAAGCTGAAATACAGGAATAATTTTCAGTAGAGTAGTCCTCCAGGAGAAAAGCTTTCTTTGTGGTTTCCACAACTGAAAATCAGAGGATGAGAGAATCCTACAGCACAGCTGCTATGGAGATGAGTTACTAGGCAGAAAACATGTTAAAGAATGAAACACACCTGTGGTTTAGTTCTTTGAAACATAAACCCATTCTCTGGATAAAAATGATGGCATACAAAACAATATACAATTAGGTTCCAAAGAGTATTTTATAACAAACACATGTGAATTTTTACAAGGGAAGTCATAAATGTTAATAAAATCCAGAGCACTATTATGTCTGAGTTCTTACTTAAACCCATAGAGAGTTTAATGTATAAATATACTGTATTACTTATAATTTTATTTTGAAGCTTCATCAGTCAGCCTTTGCATTCTAAGTTCTCAACTGAACTGAAGCAATGTAAGTCATTTCTTATGTATTATCTTTGCCAATACATATGTTATTCATATTATGAATGTTTAAAATTGTTATTAACAAAACTTTTTCTTCTTTTAGTCATTTTTGGTTTTTATCAATGGTTTAATTTTCAGAGCATAAATACAGGGATTGACAATATAGTGAGATCAAAAATGCCTCGAGAACACCCTTTGGAGTGGCACCAAAATTTTTCGCCTAAACAAAATCCACTTTTCAGCTAATTCAACAAGCCAAAATAGAATGTTCTTCCTGCGCCAACTCAGAAAGTTCAGACTGCCCAAGGATCAGCTAATACAGTTCCACAGAAGAATTACTAAGTCTGTTATTTGTTCCTCACTAACTGTCTGGTATAGCACAGCAACCAAACGGGACAGGCACAGACTTCAACAGATAGATAGGACTGCAGGAAAAACAAATCGCAACCAGCCTGCTTTCCATTGAGGATCTATATGAACCAGAAAGAGGGCAGACAAAATATCTACAGACCCATCGCATCCTGGACATAATCTATTTCAACTTCTCCTCTAAGGATGTTGCTATACAGCATTGCATGCCAAAGCAACTAGACACAAAGATATTTTTTCCCCATGCTATCACACTGCTGAACAATTAATTCCCACATTTCTCATCTTTTCTCATCTTCTCATCTCTCCCACTATCTTCTCCCATTGGTTTCTTATGATTTATCAATTGTTATTTGTAAATTATGATTAATGATTATAACTATGATTTATAATCTATTACTACTACTACTTGCTGTTTATATGTACACTGAGCTTATACACTGGACACAAATTCCATGTGTCCCATCACACTTGGCCAATAAAGAATCCTATTCTATTCTATTCTATTCTATTCTATTCTATTCTATTCTATTCTATTCTATTCTATTCTATTCTATTCTATTCTATTCTATTCTATTCTGCTGAAATACAACATGGAGAGGAGAATTGAGCTGATCTTAATTATCTAACCACAAACCCCACAAGAAGACCATAAGACCTTAAGCACCTACCCATCAATCACCTTTATAGGCACACATTTAATTAGAAAGAACCAAAAGCAAGCAGTTTGACTAAAAAAAGTCCCAAAGGAAGAAACAATTGTTAAAATGCCTAAACATTGTGTTGCCCAAAAGCATTATAGCTGAGTCAAAATAATTAAATGACAAAAAGATGGGTACAACATACTGTGCCCATTTTTTGTGTGTTATATCAGACACAAGTAAAAAAGGGGTGGTCAATCCTGGAAAGACTTCTGAGGCATTTAAGAGCCAAGGACTCTTTTCAAATTAAAAGTTCCAGACAGCTTCACCCTGAGCTCAAACAAATCCAGGCAGGCACTGCCAATTGCTTAGTAAGCCACTCACAAGCTGAAGATGGAAAATAGTTGGTTACTATTATTGATTTACTGGCTACAAAATCATTCCATCAAGAAAAAAAAGATAGTGACAAAATGAGAATCAAATGAGTTTGCTAAAAGTGAACAGAGCAGGAGTGTCAAATTGCTAGGCCGTGGGCTGGTTGCATCATACAGAGGCCACGCCAACCCCAGTTCCAGCAATGCAAAAAAAGTTGCAATACGTAGTGACACATCATGTGACAGCGAGTTTGACACCTGTGCCCTAGAGGTAATTGTCATTATTGTGAGGACATCGGAAACTGTTTTTTCAAGATGGTGTAAGCTTAGAATCATGATATCAATGATAGTTTCATGACTTCTGCCAACAAGAGACAAAAACAAATTGACCTGGGAGGAATAACGTGAAGCAATTCAAGACAAGGTTACTGATTTCAGCTTTTGGATTTTCTGGCACAGAATTCTGCAAAAATTGGTGGTCTTGTAAGATATGTACCGGTAACTGTTGATAGGCATGTACTATTACACAGAATAATATTACTGTTGATTAATGATATAGAGAAAGAGAATCAGGAGGGGAATGGCCAGAGAAGAGATGGTTTATTGTAGGCTTGTATTTTATCTAGTTTTGAATGCATGTATGTTTTAGCTATAAGCATTTGGGGTACATATCTCCAGAAAGAAAGGCTATTAATAAATGTGATATGGCAGATGGAGCCACATCTACAACTAATGGGAAATCCTGAACTTATTGCCAGTCCTGCAACATCACATGGGTATAATTAAAGACTCTGCTGAAGGCTTCGGAAGCTCAGCCTTTTCTTTATAAATGCATTAACTTCCTTGATAGCCTCTTTAAAAAAATTCTGATATGAATAGCATATCAGAATAGCACCAGAAGTGAAAAGAGGAGAGGAGGGGGAGGGGGAGAGACGTTCAGTAATCCCAAGAAAGAGAAAGTCTATTATTGTATTTTTGTCATGATATTACATATTTCCATTTAAGCAGAATTTAAGGGTACAATCTTGAAATGATCCTCAAATGCCTTTCTGTCATATGGTGCCTCATATAATTTAAATTCTAAATTTAAATTTTAAAATATAGAGTTAAACAATACATAACTTTAAATAATTGTTTTAAAGTAAGTATCTGGTTTATCAAGATGAAGAGATTATGGTTAGTATTTCAGACAAACAACATTAAAGTGTTCTTTTTTCAGTTTAAGGGCAAGTATATAGAGAGAACCACATTGGCAATGGAAATAATCAGTTTTAAATTCCTTAGGAAAATGAAATCAGTTGAAATTTGTTCCTGCAATCTGTTCAGACCAAGTTTGGAGTTTATTAGATAACCCGTAAACCCTTGCTTCATTTTTTCAGAGACATTTCCTTACCAGATTCTTCAATATTTTAATCATGACACAGTTTCTACAGGTAGTCTTCAAATTACAACCACAAATAACATTGGAATTTGTGTTGTAAATTGAGGCACCAAATATGATTAAGCCCAATTTTTCAATCATTTTATAGTAGTCATTAACTGAATCTCACAGTTGTTAAATCTATTCCAATGGGTGTTGGTTTTTTTTGCTGGAAACTGGGAGAAAATGTTACAAATTGTGGTCAGGTAACTGCAAGATACTGCAACCAGTTGTAACTGTGAGTCAGTTGCTAAGCGCCCAAAATGCAGTTATGTGACAGGGATGGGAGATTTACAAAATTTTATGATAGTTGGAAGTGCTTTATGGACTGTAAAGCCCCTTTCTAAAGCCATCATAATTTCAAATGATCATTAAATGACTGGTCACGAGTTGAGGATTACCTGTAATATTCAGCCTTCACTGGAAAACAATCAGAGATATATCTGCCTTTAAAATAGCCCATGTCGAACTGTATAGCACAAACTTCAGCTCAGTTTTACCACATTTTGTATTATGTCATAAATTGTTTTATAATAACTTTTATGCCATTTTTCCCCTAAAATTTGTCATTTCCATTCTACAGGAATTATGGGTCCCAGATTTTGGACACATTCTGTAAGTTTGACATAACTTGGTTTAAAAATGAACCTTTAAATGAATCTGCATAAAGTGTATTAGCCAGATGATTTCTCAGTGCTCATAAGCAGCATTTGTGATTTGGTTTCCCTCTGCTAAGAGACGTCCTCTTCTCTCCCTATTATTTTCATCTGGTATTTCTCCCACAGATGGCAACAAAGCAGTTCAGAAAAATTCTGAATGTTCTTCCAAGAAAATCAATCTTTTTTGGCTAGTGAGAATCATTTCAATTGTATTTTTTAAAAAAGGAACCGTTTCCCCAAATAACTGCTGCAAGTGGCATAATTTTCATACTAGTCAGGAATGAGGAATTCAACTTTTCCACAAGCAGAATTTCGGAGCCATGCCAACATTGTCAAGGAGCTTTGCTTCCAAAACAGACTGATACTGGAGGCTGGATTTATCCAATAAGTAGGCCAACCCTCTAAGAAAACTAAGCCTCATCATCAGGGAGTGACATTTTCAGCGTCAGCAATGGTGAGAAGAAGAACAGAAAGGATGATGAGGGCCGCAGTGAACTGAAACCTATGGCACATGAGGGGAAAAATACTCTGCTATTCAATGTCTCTGTTCAGGCCTGTAAAACCTTCCAACCTTTCAAATGCATTTTGGGCATGAAACAGCTTTACTTCCCTGGAGAACCTTTCCTCCATCAAAGTGGGAAGGAGCTACCTACTATATTGTAAAGGAAATTTTGATCACTTCTTCAACATAGCACCTATTTCTGCTTAAAGCTCCAGCTTGCCATTGAATATAGCTGGTATTCCTCAACTAGATTGTTAAAGTTGATTTATTCAATATGTACCAATACTCCCATATCAGACTATGACCAAAGTGAAGAGAAATACATTTAAATAGGCCATTATTCCCATGATACTTTCCAGGACAACCTGATAGTCTCTCTGGTAGTTCCAGATGTAATAAATCTTATGAGATGGATAACTGTTAGCCTTTAAGGTAGGCTACATCAGGAACTGGACTTCCCACACATACTGGAAATTTTATTGATGGAAGCTATTGGAATTTTGAACACCTGATATTTGTTATCAAACAGAGTCAAAGTGTAGCTAAGTGTAAAGAGCAAGGAAGATGATCCCTAGACAAAAGGGGCTAGAAGATTTTTAAAGTTCAGAATATCTAGATAATGTTTGGGAGCATCTCAGAAATATACTTCCCTAATTCACAGAACTATAAAGAAAAAAGAGGCACAGCACAAGGTTCTGTTATTAGAACCAATCTCAATAAAAAAATAATTTAGACTTCCTGTGGAATTGTTTTCATAGTCTAGTGTACCAAATGGAGCTGATAGCCCTCTTAAAGGGGATTGCAGGAGCTGTGTAGCCTGGATCTGTCATAATATTGGTGCTTCCGATTGGTCTTTGCTCTGCTTATATAAATCAACATTCTCTTCCTCAAATGAAGATCCCTCCAATAAGGCTAAGAAGTTCCAATTTTATGGGAATAGGAGTAGACAAAAAATTAAACATATTTTATAGAATTTCTCACTACTACAAATCTCAAACATGAATCAACAATTAAAATCCAGACATGAATTATGTACAAATAACAAACATGTAATAGCAAACATGTAAAAATGTTTATTACAATCTGAAGTAGAAGAAAATAGATTAAAGATTGCATGACAAAGTGAGCTTTTAATTTTGGATATTTGGGACAGAATGTGGTTGAGTAGTTTAATTTACACTTTGTCATAATTATTTATAAAAGTGTATAATTGGCATATGACAACTGAAAAATTACCAAAATAGTCCAAGGTATTTCAAACCAGTGTTGCAAATGTGAAAAGATGACACATGACACCAAGCTGGCGGGAATAGCCAATACTCCAGAAGATAGGCTTAAGATACAGAAGGATGTTGACAGACTTGAACATTGGGTGCCATCTAACAAAATGAAATTCAATAGTGAAAAAGTAAGGTTCTACATTTAGGCAAGTAAAACTAAATGCACAGGCATATTATAGGTGATACCTTGCTTAATAGTAGTAACTGTGAGAGGGATCTCTGAGTCCTAGTGAACAATCGCTTAAATATGAGCCAGCAGTGTGCTACAGCTGCTAAAAAAAACCAACACAGTGCTAGGCTGCATTAACAGAGGGATAGAATCAAGATCACGTGAAGTACTAATACCACTTTACAATGCCTTGATAAGGCCACACTTGTAATATTGCATCCAGTTTTGGTCACCACGATGTAAAAAGATGTTGAGATTCTAGAAAAAGTACAGAGCAACAAAGATGATTAGGGGACTGGAGGCTAAAACATATAAAGATCAGTTGCTGGAATTAGGTATGTCTAGTTTAATGAAGAGAAGGACAAGGGGTGACATGATAGCAGTGTTCCAATATCTCAAGGATTGCCACAAAGAAGAGGGGGTCAAACCAGTGGTGGGATTCAGCCAGTTCATTTTGCTGCATTCGGAGAACTGGCTGGCTTCCAGAAGTCCAATCTAGAGGCCTGGAGGAAGCGTCCCAGGCCTAGAACGGCCCGCCGGAAGTGCATGGATGCCACTTCCAAAAGTCCATTTTAAGCCTCAGAGAACTCCCAGGCCTAGAAGCCTGCTGGAAGTGCATGGATGCCACTTCCAGAAGCCTGTTCTAGGCCTTGGAGGCCCAGACTGCATCGAATAAGGGAACCAATTGTTCAGATATTTGAATTCCACCACTGAGTCAAGCTATTCTCCAAAGCACTTGAAGGCAGGACAAGAAGCAACAGATGGATATTAATGAAATAGAGAAGCAATCTACAACTAAGAAGAAATTTCTGGACAGTTAGAACAATTAACCAGTAGAACAACCTGCTTCCAGAAGCAGACGTTATGGACAAGAAATTCAAAAATACTCACGGTAGGCTGAGTTTATGTATTATAACTACAGCAAGATTATTATAAGAATAGTGATAGGAGCAGTGCTTTTTTTTGTATAAGAAAAAGGTGCCGGAACTCACACATGTCATACAACCCGCCTTGCCTATCCTACAAGGTTCCATCCAAAAAAGGTGCCGGAACTCCGTTCTGAGCGTTCTATGAGGAAAAAAAGCCCTGGATAGGAGAATACTGAAATCTCTATAGTGGAGTAATGGATTTGACACTGAAAACATTCACACAAATGGCAAAACTGACTTGTTTAGTCAAAAAAACAACAAAAAATGCTTTTCTGAAAGACTGAAAAGCTTACATGGACTTTTTACTGAAAGAAGACATAAAATCTATGGATTTATGGATTTGAAGATAAAGGTGTGAATTAAATGAGGTGTTGAATTAACATATAATATCTAAGAGGGAAGAAGGATAATAAAAGTGAAGTTATCTATTGAAAAAAGGTCAGAAATCATTTATATATTATTTAACTTTTGTTTCTTTTTCTTTATTTCTTGTGCTATTTTTCTTTCTTTTCTCCCTTTCTTTCCTTCCCTTTTTTCTTTTATTCTATAAAATCTTTTTTTTCCTGAAACTTATTAATTAACTTAATTTTAAGCATAAGGTTTAATTAAAATTTAATTAAGAAACAGGAAAAAAATAAAGAAAAAAGGGGTCAGGAAAAAATGAAATTGGAAGTATAGGGAAGAAAGAGAAGAAAAATATAGAAAAGAATAACTTCCAACTTTTTTGGTACAAAAATATATAAACAAAAAATTAAAACACAGAACAGAAATAAAATAGTACAAAACATTACTCCTATGGTTCTTGGCCACTACAAATTATTAAACAGATGGATTAGTCTTGGGGACATGTGGTTGAAAAATGTAAGAAATATTCTCCCATGTCCATTCTTTCAGACTATACTTTTCTCCATAGCTTTTGCCATTTTTAATTATGAGCAACCATTACTGTATTTCCTAGGAGCTGTCCCTTGGTTCTTACTAACAGGGGGAAGCGATATGGAATAATGGGCATTAATAACAATCAGTACTATAATGGATTTGTAGTGGTTGTTGAAGGTAGGAAGTTACATAATTTGAAAATTTGTAATCAAGCAAGGTATACAGTCTAATAAGGGAACAGATAACATTTCAGATTTGAAACAATTTGAGCTCTAAATACTCCTTTTTTAAAAATAAATAGCTAATTATTTTTTGTTTTAGCTGATAATGGAGAGCTCCAAATATTTCAAATGCTTCTGAGATCAAAACAATCTGCTTGAATAGCTCAAAACACTTCAAGTGGCAACAGTTCATTTGAAACTCCAAAGAAGTATTTCAAATTTGAAATGGGAAGTTTTGAGCTGGAAACATTTCAGATTTAAAACATTCTTCCCATCTTCAAGTCCTGACTTCACTAGGGTTTTTTGTTTTTTGGGTTTTTTTAGAGAGACACAAATCTATTTTGAAACAGGGTCTAAATGCAAATGCTTTATACTTAAATTGGGCTGTATCACTTAATTCTGACAAACACAATGAATGAACAAAGCACCTGTAACAACTCTACAGAAGGGAATGTTGTAGGGCAAAATCAGTGATAGGATCTGATAGTGGCAGAGAAGAAGGTTTATAAGGTAGACGACAATTATACATTATTCCACCCAATCTCAAGTAACAGCAAGAGTAGCTTAACCTATCTTGCTGAGCACAAAGCCATGTGCAAATTAAATCAATATATACTCTAATAACATGGGTAGTGTTCTACAATTCTGTTTTACTTTCTGCAGTTATTAATCAATATCAGCAAATTACTAACCATAATGATTGGGATAATGTGAAAAAGAGAAAAGGCAAAGTGCACAAACTTAGCAACATAATCAATCTTTCCTTCTTGAGCCAAAGGCTTTTATACTGTTACCCGTACAACAATATTAAATATGTATGCAGGCTCAAAGACAATAGATAGTTTTTCCCCTTCTCCAATTGTCTCTTTTTTCATGGAAATTTTATTTACCATGATATACAGTTCACATGTTTCTTTCCCTGTTTAAAAAACACCCAACACAATAGATAACAAAATGCTGTTGTACAATCTGTAGCCATCAATTCCATTAACTGAATAATATATTCCACTGAATGGTGTTTTCCCATCTTTTTTTAAAGCAAAAGAATCCCAATATATGCAGATATTTAAAAAACAACAATAACAAAGTCTTCTGAGAAATTAACACAATTACATGCCATTGTTTTGCCTTAATTTATTTCAGGAGAGGGGGGGAATCAGAACATACTCTGTGCAATTAAAAGTACATTCCTGAAGCACAAAGTTGAATTGAAGGGGGGGAAAATGTCTTTACTCAATATGAACAAAGAACATCTGTGTCGTTTTAGCTTAGCATTGAAATGCTATCTAAAGAAACTATCCAGGATTACAGAAAACAATACTTATTTAATAACAGCCTTGAACAAGAAGCAAACCTTAAAAATCCTAAAGCTGATTTTTTTAATCAATTTTTTATTTCTTAATGAAAATACTTAGTAATTCTTAGCTGTGTTTCTCTATAAACAAGAATATTTATATGAAATCAATAAATCTAAAATGGGTCTTGACAAAAATACTTAGAAAAGAGTGATGAAAATACCATTAGGATTTATTGTGCAAATCAGGTCTCCCCCGGCTAGCATCTCCACATGTTGACCCATTCTAGTTGCTCTGACTCAGCTTTTTCTAACCTGGTTTATTTCAGATACGGTGAAGTCTAATTTCCATAATCCCCAAAGATACAATCTTTGGCTATGCTGCCTATGACGATAGTATTCCTACTAAATTGTATAACAGCATGAATGATGGCTGAGCTTTCTCGAATAATCTCATAAACAGCAGATCTTCCTTCAATCACAAGATTTTTTTTAATGCTAGAATGATTTGGATTTTCTCTTTCCAATACTTCTACCCTATTCCCTCTTCATTAAAGTTATTACTCTACTGGGATTATAAACTTTTTGCAATCACATAATATTGGATTTGCATTTGGATTGTCTTCATATTATTGAATTTATATCACTGCTTTCAGTTCTTTTCCTTTCTATTTGCTGGTTCTGGATGCTGCGGTCATTCATTCTCCAACTTTAAATAACATTTTATTTTGCTACTTTAACTCAATAATCAGCTTCATAGCTTCACTTAAATTATCAATGCTTGGAAAGGTAAATACAGCATTGCAGCTTTTACATTTATACAATGGTCCATTTTAGAAGTATTGTAGGAAAGATTTTGCTACAGTTAATTTTATGCAATGGTTGGATTAATTATTTTTTTCTCTTTTGTCAATGACTGAGAATAAGTTATGTTGTCTTAGATGACAGTACTGGCAACAATGTCTATTGATTTATGATGTTATAATGAAAATTAAAACATTTATTGCTCATGGATCACTTGGGCTTGAGCCATTTTTCTTTGACTCAGACTATTACTGTCACAGATACTAGATTTCTAAGAATCTCAAAACTAAGTATCTGCACAATATGTACTTTGTAAATTGACCTATGTAAAATTGGGCTGTTACAATTTTGCTAATCATTTTATTTCTATACCTTTAATTTTTATACGAGTTTGCTGTCTTAGTACATCTTTCTTTTACTTAACTCTCAATTTTGCTCTCAATTTAGCTGCTCTATCTCATGGTTATTATATCTGTTCCACTACTTCTTTGGGCCACTAGGCAATCTCTCGGCCCTAGGAAGAAGAAATTGGGAAAACTTGCCTGGAATCAAAACTGTTTTGAAGAAACATATTTCTTTTTTTTAAAAATGGGGGTAGAAAGCTGTCACCTTACTGTAGAACTCTTAGAATCTCTTACAAACAGCAATGCTGGCAATTACAGTACTGCAGCATCGATGGCTACAGCTTCTTTGCCTCCCAGCCAAATGCTAATGTACAATAAAAGTAAAAATTCCATTCAGCTGAGCTCAACTCCTAGTGAATACACATTCATAATAGGGGTTTTTGGCAGCAAGATGGTATTATTTGCTATTGACTGTTTTCAGGATGTTCTCTCAACTTTTTAGTTTAGTCTACTAGTTAGCGATTTTTCAGTAATCCCTATTCACCTATTAACCCATTCTGATCTTATTTAGGCTTTTTTCTTACACACACACACACACACACACACACACACACACACACACTGTGTGTTACTAATTATTTATAATAATAAAACCTAATACAAAGAAAATCTAAAGAAAATAGTGAATGGGTAAAAAATAAAAGGAAAAAGAGAGAACATGAGAAAAAGTAAGAATAAAGAAAAGAGAAAATATATGAATTCCGAGGTTCAAATATAATCAAATTTAACAACTCTTTCACCCTATCTAAAGTTCCAAACATGTATCTCTTCATTCCATATCTATAAACAAAATTAACAGTTTTTCAAGTCAGTAATTGCTCACCACTTGCTGAAATATGCAACACATTGGTGGAGCAGTGGGCTAATGCCTCCTTAAGTAACACCAGCTGCCTGCAATTAGTGCAGGTTCAAGTCCCACCAGGCTCAAGGTTGACTCAGCCTTCCATCCTTCCGAGGTAGGTAAAATGAGGACCCAGATTGTTGGGGGCAATTAAGCTGACTTTGTAATAATGGCACTTGGGGTGTGTGTGAAAGCCCTAATAAGCAGGCATATACATAGAATGAAGGCTACTGCTAAGCTTGGAAGCCGCCCTGAGTCTTCGGAGAAGGGCGGGATATAAATGGAATTAAAATAAAATAAAAAACATAAACTTCTCCAACTAGAATCCTCCCCTTCATCCCCTCTAGGAAGCATATCTCCAGGAAGATAAAATGGGATTTAAAATTTAGCATATTTGGAGGGACTATGATATCTAGAAATACCCTTAATTTTACCATAGAAATAACAGTTGTCTTTTTTTGTCCCAGGGGCTAGAGTATTGGCATGCTACAAGTCCCTTGATGGACTTTGTGTTCTCTGAGATTGACTGTTTTCTTTCAGACGTTTCATTATCGGAACTCAGTATAATTATCAGTGCTAGTATGATTTTATTACTTAGTTTGGTAATGAGGGGTCCGTGGTGCTCTCTGAGCTTGCTTGTTTTCTTGCAGGCATTTCATTACCCTAACTAGGTAGCAGCATCAGTGCTAGTAAGGAGTGCTGTTTGCTGTCGGTTTATATTCTGGTGTCTTGCCTGTCTGGGTGAGTGGATGGGGATGGTCTTAGGGATTCTTTGGTTGGGCTGTTTATTGATGGCTCTTTGGCAGTTTCTTGATTGGGAGGTATTGCTTACTTGATCATTGGTCTGAAGGTGACCTTGGAGTTAACCTATGCTGATATGAGTGCTGATTACTGGCGGAAAGATTCTGGAATCCTTTTCTCTTTTGGGCTGGTTGATAGTCTTTTTTGCATCTAATCTATAGATATTATTAATATCTATGTGTCTATTGATGGCTGATTTGTTAGAGTGCCAGGCTTCTAGAAATTCCCTGGCATTTTTGGATTTGGCCTAGTCAAGTATTGTCACATTTTACCAATTGAAACTATGGTTAAATCTGTCTATATGTTGTGAAATTACAAAATTTTCAACATGCCGGTTGGTGTTTATGGATGCATTCTGCCAGTCTTCTGCCTGTTTTTTCCTGCAGAGTGGTTATTGCTATTCTTACACTGTATTTTGTAAATGATGCCTGTTTTTTCTTCTGGAGTTGCTGGGTATTTTGGTTTGCTTAGGATATTTTGATGGGCTTTAGTTGGCTTCTGTGCTATGCTGATTCCATGTGGTTGTAGTAATCTATTTGTGGTTTTGGAGATATTCTTGATACATGGCAGTGTAATTCTTTATAGGGTTTGTGTTGGTTGTGCTGTATTGGGATGAGTGGTCAGGGACTTTGTGATGAAGTTGCGTGGGTATCCATTTTGTTGGAATGTGTTGGAATGTGTTTCCTTTTTCTGCTGTTCAGGGTTACTGCAGTGTGTTTGGGCTCATTTGAATAAAGTCCTTATACAGTTTCTCTTGTGGGAGGTTGGGTTGTTGCTTTGGAAATGGAGCACTTGGTTAGTTAGTTAGGATGTCCAAGAAGAGTAGCAAGTTGTTGTTTTCTTCTCCTCCTCTAATAAACCTGATTCCTTTAAAAATATTGTTGATGGTTCTGTGGGTGTTCTCTAATTGGTCCTTTTTTTATTATGGTGCAGGTGTCATCTACATATCGGAATTCTTTGGCTGGCCCTTCCAGGTTGGCCCACCCCAGAGTCAGTTTGCTCCGCAGAGTTAGCACAGCGGCTGTAGTTGTTGTGATTCAGGGTCAGCCTGTGGGTTCGGCAAGCCCCGGTACAGCAAATGCTTCTGCAGCTGGAGCAAAACCCCACACTATACTGTCCCAGAGCCCTGGTACCTGTCGTGGTCAGATCTTCTGACTGGCGATTCGATGGCCAGTTCCTCTGGTGACCTCTGCAGACGGGCACAATGTGGCCCATCTTTCCATAGGCCTGGCACGTGGCCATCCGGAACCTGCAGTCCAAGCATTGGTGGCAACCACCACAACCTGGGCATCTAAGGAAGGAATCTGCCTTGTAAGTGGCCTCATGTTGCTTGTCGCTGTTGGTCATGGTGTCTGTGTAGCTTGTCAACTTCTGTGTCATCTTCAGGGTCTTCTGTGTGTTTGGCGTCCTCGTGGTGGATGGCTTCTTCATGTTGTGCAGTTTTGGCGGTCCGCATGGCTCATACGACCCCACTGGCAGCTTTGTCCACCATGACTTCCTTCAGTGCATCCGGGAACGACAGAGTGTCTTTGGCGAAGAGCTTCTGCTGTAGCTCTCAGTTACAGAGAGTGCAGACAAGCCGGTCTCGTAACCTCTCCTCGATGTTGGAGAACTGGCACAGACATGCAGCCTGCCTCAAGGCCGCGATGAACTCAGATGCGGTTTCACCTGGTTGCTGGACTCTTTGCTCGAATGCATAGTGCCAAGCGATTACTGACAGCTTGGGCTGGAAGTGGTCTCCGAGCTTCTTCAAGTCCACAAACGATACGGACTTCAATGACATTGGTGCAAACAGGTTCTCCGCTATGTTGAACATTGCTGGGCTGCACACACAGAGGAGCATGGTGGCCTTCAGTCCGTCCTTGGTGACCTAGTTGGCTCGAAGGTAGTTCTTGACCCTGGACAGGTACAAGGACCACCCTTCTGGCTGAGTTATGTTGAATTCTTCCAGCTTTCCGACCTTGGCCATTTCTGCTGGTCTTCACGGCTGGTAATCAGCCTCTTCTTGTCCTGCTCCTCTGTTGCCCAGGGACTGGTCCTCTAGGCGCGTGGTCGTTAGCATGGCTGTGCTAGCTGACCATGGGGGGGGAATTGCTTTTCCCGCCAGGCATGCACTGCCTCTCCCCTAGTGACTCTTCAGCTCAGTTGGAGGAGCAGGATCCCATCCTCGTCGCCAGTGTTATGTACTGGGTTTGTTGCTTCAATTACGAGACGAGGTGAGTGAGTTCAGCAAAGATCATTTTTTATTGCTTGCAGGATCTGAACTGAGAAACAGGGCTGCAAATGCAGCAATTTATACCCTGGCCTCTAGGCGGCGGCCAATAGGTTTAAAGCAACCTATTGCCACCCTAGAGGCAACCAATAGCGGTGCTGGAGACGGGTTGTCTCAGGAGCTGGGAGCCGTTAGCCAGCCTCCCAGCTTAAGCAACTTCCAGCAATTAACCCACGTGGTGTTCCCTTAACAAAACAAAGCTCAATACATTACAGTTGGTAAATTTGGCCATCAAATAATAATAATAATAATAACAACAACAATAAAGTTGGAAGGGACCTTGGAGATCATCTAGTCCAACCCCATGCTCAGGCAGGAAACCCTATACCATTTCAGACAAATGGCTGTCTAGTGTCTTCTTAAAAACTTCCAATGTTGGAGCATTCATCACTTCTGGAGGCAGGTTGTTCCACTGGTTAATTGTTCTAACTGTCAGGAAGTTTCTCCTTAGTTCTAGGTTGCTTCTCTCCTTGATCAGTTTCATCCATTGCTTCTTTTCCTGCCTTTGGGCGCTTTGGAGAATAGCTTGACTCCCTCTTCTTTGTGGCAGCCCCTGAGATATTGGAACACTGCTATCATGTCCCCCCTCATCCTTTTCTTCATTAAACTACACATACCCAATTCCAGAAACTGTTCCTTTTATGTTTTAGCCTCCAGTCCCCTAATCATCTTTGTTGCTCTTCTCTCTACTCTTTCCAGAGTCTCAACATCTTTTTTACATCATGGTGACCAAAACTGGATGCAGTATTCCAAGTGTGGCCTTACCAAGGCATTGTAAAGTGGTATTAATACTTCACGTGATCTAGATTCTATTCCTCTGCTAATGCAGCCTAGCACTGTGTTGGCTTTTTTGGCTGGCTCATATTGGAAGTATGTAGTTAAGCAGAAGTTTATATGATCCATCAGATCCAAATCCAAAAACGCCAAAGGATTTCTAGAAGCCTGGCACTCTGACAAATCAGCCATCAATAGACACATAGATATTAACAACATCTATAGACTATGCAAAAGAGACAATAAACCAGCCCAAAAGAGGAAAATACTCCAGCACCTTCCCCACCAGTAATCAGCACTGAGATCAGCATAGATTAGCTCTAAGGTCACCTTCAGACCAACAATCAAGTAAGAAATACCCCAATCAAGAAACTGCCAAAGAGGCATTAGTAAACAGCCAAACCAAAGAATCCCTAAGACCATCCCCATCCACCCACCCAGACAGGCAAGACACCAGAATATAAACCGACAGCAAACAGCACTCCTTACTAGCACTGATGTTGCTACCTAGTTAGGGTAATGAAATGCCTGCAAGAAAACAAGCAAGCTCAGAGAGCACAACGGACCCCTCATTTCAACCCTGAGCTACAAATATTCTCCTTCATTGCTAGTTTGGTAATGAAACATCTGCAAGAAAACAACCAAGTTCCGGCTGCTTATTTGAACCCTGAGTTACAAATATCGATACTAGTTCCTTCTCTGAAGGAATGCCAGCTTAAGGAACAGAGGACATGCCTTAGCTAAGTGTGATTTTGGGAATGAGCTCACCCTGCCCTTCTCACCACCATCGCCATCTATTGTCTCACCACCATCGCCATCCATTGTTCAGATAGCCTTGATTTTATTGGCCTTCTATAGAGCAGTGGCTTTTCTCCCACATGCTAGATCAGGATGATAGACGAACCATCTGTGATGAGCACAAATCTGTGCTATTATAGCTAAACCTGATTGTATATTCAAGATTTTGGTTGCTGATTTTGGTTTGGTATTGTTTATTGTTGTTTTATTTTTTCCCCAGTTGTATTATTGTGTGCTGCCCAGAGGCAAGAATTATGTGAAGAGCAATGTTACAAATCTCTTAAAAAATAAATAAGTAAGGAACCATGCTTTTTGAATTTGGTTGTTCAAGCTACACTGACTAGAAATCTTTGCTATAAACACAGAAAAAAATCTTTGTTTATTACAGACGGAATTATATCATATGTCAATACTGGCTTCTCATGAGGGAAATAATAAAAGAGAATGAACAGAATGAGGTCATCAGAAAAATTTGTTCCTAATCTTTGGTATTTTTTTTTTAAGTGTGGGAAATTCTACACAGGTTTGTTTAGCATTTTTTCAGGTGTGTTCACTGTTTTCATTAGAAAGAAATACATCTCCTCAATCAGTTCTTTATGTTACCTAATGCTACAAGAATTACTTGTTCTATTATTCATCAATAGCCATAAGCAAGGCGGAATTAAAATATTTTCACACCTACTGTGTGATGTAAACGTTATCTGATATGTGATATGAACAATGCATTTTATGTCCAGAATTATAAAGTATAACAAAACAACTATATTTAAGAAGAGGGTGCATTTTAAGCTTCCAAAACAAGTTAGCATGCAATTTGCATTGATACTTGTAAATTAATTTATTATTTGGAATCAATGAGAGCTATTTACAAATATTATTTTTATAAATTTACAATGGTCTCAAAATATGTTTCTGATTAAGCCTAAATTCTGAATATTAGTTATTACATCTTACTCCCTAACTGATGAGAAATCCATCATTACTTCTCATCTTACTACTTTTGAACAAAAGAATGCTACCAGTAAAGGTGGCTATTGTAATCATATTACTTAAAAATAAGCTGGTAGCACAAAATACTTATGCTTCATGTATACTCGGTTCTTGCCAATTTCAGCTAAAAAATTTGTCAGTGCCCATCTCCATCTAACAACTAAGTGAAATTATATCCTTTCCATTAAGAGAAAGAAGAGAAAGAATACTTTGTATATCATATTAGTTTCTTCAAAAGGATTCCCAGAATTGTCATCTTAATCCATGCAGTATTTGTGAGAATAAGTAACTGATGTATGGTTGTTGACTAAAGATTCTTAAGAAATTAACAACAAAACAAACTCTCCTTCAAATATTTACTATTAAAAAGGCAATTTTTAAAAGAAGTAGTTGGAAGAATAATGCTGTGTATGCACTGATTATCTTTCAGCTCAACAGTGAAAAAGTAAAGACCTGCAGAAACCTATGAGTAACTTAGTTTAACTATACTAGGGCTGAAGATTTTTATTTTATTTTTTTTATTTTTATTTTTATTGATACAAGTGTCAATGCTGCTAACATTGGATGTTCTTGCTTTGACAACAGATGAAAATGCAGCCATTTTCTCTATGCTTTTAGAATCAGTTGGTGCTGGGAGGGGGGATTGGGATGAGAGTTCAGTTATTCATAATAATAATAACTCTGCATGGGAATCCAAGGACAAACTGGGTCCAGAGCTGATAACGTTTGGCGGGCTGGAGAGCTGGAAAGCCCGCACTTCAAGCTAATTGGGGAATGTGATTTATGACTGTTTATTGGGGGTGAGAATTGTATTTTGTTACTTTGTATACAGGGGAGGGGAAATTAGTTTTTGGGTTCAACTATGTAGTGCCAATGCTTTGTTTCCCAAATAAAAGATTCTTTAAGGAAAACAATGCCTCAAAGTTCTTTTGAAGGGTTTCGTCTGTTGGAACCATGACAACAAGAGTAAATATATTTTCTGATTAGTCTATGCATAAGACCACCTAATTGCAAACACCTCAAGGAAGCATATAAAAGGTTTAAAAACATACCATAAAAACAGAATAGAATCAGTAATACTAATAACATTATAGTGAGGAATACAAATATTAAAATATCAAATGTTCATATATGTTTACAAATTACTCTGGCTTAGTATCTGCTTACAAAACAGTTTTTAAAGCTCTTCTAAACATCAGCAAGGTCAAGGCCAAATAGGAATGCTCTTCTGAAACATTAAAGTTAAATTAGACTATTTTTTTTCTCTAGGCTTGATAAAATATACATTTAAATGGATTTTAATTTATCCATTTAATACACTCTCTACATGTGTACAGTCTATAATATTTTGTGTTTTTATGAATATCCTTACAATACATTCTCACTAATTTAAAAGAATTAGGTCTCTGTCTTTTCATTTGCTGATCCTTCTAAAAATACGTTAAAGTGAAATATTTTAATAAGGTAGTAGTATTAGGGATTTATGATTTTGACTAGACAAATCTTAATAGAGAAATATCCAAAACATTTGTGAAAGATTTAAATTTCCTAGGAAAACCATGACCTACATCCAGGGCTTTTTTTCTCATAGAACGCTCAGAACGGAGTTCCGGCACCTTTTTTGGATGGAACCTTGTAGGATAGGCAAGGCGGGTTGTATGACATGTGTGAGTTCCGGCACCTTTTTCTTTTACAAAAAAAGCACTGCCTACATCAGACATGTAGCCTTTGAATGGTATGCTATGGACCAAGGTCCAATTCATTGACTGGACTGTTGCAAAAAATCTGAACTGAATTAAATTCATTGTTACTTAGAATTAATAAAGATACTCTTCATGTATTTAAGGGGTTATCCATTCAATCACATTAAAAACATATAGATAATTCAACAGAACATGGAACTATATACAAGCACTATCTATAGCCATGAAGCCAAAGAATATGAAATTTTCCTTATGATAGTGATGGTGAGGGAAGCATATACACACCACTGATCAGAAGTAATGCTACTTTTCTGGGATCAATTCTTTTTCTCTGAAATTCTCGGAATAGGCATAGGTCCTAAATGCTCAGTCTAGTCATACATGCAATCACAGTAATTTCATGAATAGAAGACAATTCACTTATACTGGAGAGTATAAGGGTGTTTTTTGTTTATTTGTTGTTGTTGTTGTTTTCTTTTTGCTCATGTCTGATTCCCGGAGACTGCTAGACAAGTCCAGTTGTTTTCTTGACAAGGTTTTCTGAAAGTAATTTGCCATTGTCTCCTTCCTAGGACTAAGAGAAAGTGACTAAGCTAAGGTCACCCAGATGGCTTCCTGCTCAAGATGACACTAGAACTTATGGTCTTTCAATTCTTAGCCTGATATCTTAATTGCACTACACCAAACTTGTTTTTATTGCTTTCTAGATTAATGCAAATTTTATTACTTTTCACTCAGCATAAGTAGATCATTAGAGTGGAGTCACTGCTTCTGCAAAAGAAGGAAGTCACACAGCAAGAAGGACTTATGAATTGTAATATGTCTTTAAAATTCAGGTTCAGTATATTTTTAATTCCATTAAGACAATATGAAAATTCCCACTGGACACAATTGCAGAATTAATGTAAAAATGCAGAACAGTTCAGTGATGAAGGTTTCTTGATAAGAGTTTCTGAAGAGGGTGCAGAATACTGAAATGTTATTTTGCAATTGATGCTTATTATATGTATTCTTATAAATTAAATACAGGAAAATGAATAATTGGTAAAATAAAAAACACAATTAAAATTATAAGAAGACAAACAGATGTCTGAAAGTTTCAAATACATTTTTACATTTGTCTTATGAATTGTAAAAACCCAATGATTTGGGGATTGGAAATTCTAATTCTGACAAAAGTCTTTAAAAAATGATCAGTAAGATATAAGGAGTACAATATATTAATCCAGTTTAGGAATTAAATTCCCTTTAAAAAGACAATAGTCTTTCTTCCTTTAAAACCAGTTGGATTTAACAGAAGAAAATTAGGCTGAAGGTTTGTTCTCTGAGTTCGTGGGTTGGTTTCCAAATGTTTTGTTACCAGGCTAGGTAACATCTTCAGCAGAGTTTAGGAGATTTCAGTGTTGATGTTCTTCTGGGATGGGTCAGTGTGAGTCATCGGTGAGTCCTGTGATGGGAGGTTACATAAGGCAGGGTGATTGGGAGATGAACTGCTGGTTGGGGGACTTGCATGGGTTGGTTGAGGTTTGGTGCTGTCACTGGTTGGCTGTGTGGTTGATTTGGATTCTGAGATAGATGCCGGTTTCCAGTTCTCAGTTGTCTCCTTATGTCGATATTGAGGAAAGGGAGTCTGTTGTCTGCTTCCTCTTCATGTGTAAATTTGACCCCAGGGAATATGTCATTGAGTAGGTGGTGTTTTTTTTAATTTGGAAGAGTTTGATTATGATGAAGGTGTCATCAACCTAATATGTCCAGAATTTTGGTTCAGTGGTAGGTAGAACTATGGATTCAAGTCGTTACATGACTGCTTCTGCTATTAGGCATGATATGGATGATCCCATTGGGGTACCTTATATTTACTTGTAGATTTTCCCATTCAATTTGAAGTATGTGTTGAGGCATAGATCCAGGTGTTTCATGATGGTTTCTGTGGGCATGGAGTGTTTATAATGGCATCCTTTTTGTGGGTATGGTATTTAGTGAGTAGGTGATGTATGGTTTGTTTAGCCAGGTTGATGTCAATCAAGGTGAAGAGAGTGGTAATGTCAAAAGAGACCATAATTTCATCCTTGTTGATCTTGGTGTGTTTGATTCATTGGAGAAATTGTTCTGGGGAGTTTATTGAGTCTGGTTGAGTTTATTGAATGGGTTGACCAGGTGTCTGAGTTTCCTCTGCAGAGTTTTGTAAACAGTGTTCCAGATACACAGTTGAGTATAAGGGAATCCCATTCTTGTGAATTTTGGAGAGTCCATAGAACCTGGTTATGAAGGAGTCTTGTGGTTGCATGTGCTTTCTCTCTAGCAATGTTAGCTGTTTTTCTTTTTCATTTATCTTAGAGTGTATTTAATTCTACTCACTAGCTTTTTTGTTGGATCATTATGGATTATTTGGTAGGTGTTGGTGTCATTGAGATGTTTTTCAGCTTTGCTGATGTAGTCAGTTTTGTCCATTACTACTGACAGTCTGCCTTGGTCTGCTGGTAGGATGACAATGCTTTCATCTTGTTTCAGTGTCTTTTGGCTGAGTGTTTCATTTTGTCTATTGTGTTGAACATTGGGAATGATTTTTTTTTGTCTGATGTCTTCTTTTGTGCATTTATAGAATGGATTTGAGATTGGTGAAGAATTCAATGGGGTCAGCATCTTTGTGGTTTAAACCGAGGCCATGTGCGAGGACGGTCTTTTCATCGTCAAATAGAGGTCTGCTGGATAGATTTCTAATCCATGGTTCTGAGTTGTTGTGTTGTGATTTTGGAGTGATGGTATTGAGTTTCTCTAGTAGTACGTTAGAGCTTATTTTGCCCTTATATTTTGTTGGCCTTCCTATTTATTGTGTATTCTAAGGTTTTTGTCAGATCTTGTCTGATGGAGTTGAGGCATGCGATTTTTTGTTCATCAGTGATGCGTTAGTATTTTTCCAGGTGGTTGTGGGCATGTTTTTAATTTTTTTAATGTTTTTTTAATTTTTGTATTCTGTCTTTTTAACATGTATTGCCCTGTTCACCGCCCTGAGTCCTTCGGGAGAAGGGCGGTATACAAATAAAATTAATAATAATAATAATCAATTATCATGAATCGAAGCATTTGTGCCCATTTTGGAAGACCTGTTTCCATGCTTGTGGGTGGTTGATCAATGGTCACTAGCGTATGCTTTTGTGGGTTGTTTGTTTGTGGAGGCATTCATAGAGGAAGTATAACTGTTTGCAGGTCAACAATCATCTCATAGCAAAAGTCTCCCAGCAGTGGGCAAGTTTAAGCATTGTACATCCATGCAGAAGAAAATTAGTTTCAAAAGAAACCATCCAAAATTAAGAAACTATTTCTTGTTATTTTAATAAAGGCTAAGAATGTATATATCCCTTTTAAGACTTAAAGGACTAAGATTGATATAAAATCTAGGATTATCAATTTCCAGGGCTATTTATGTAATCATTTGCTTTGGTGTTTCTATACTTCCAACATATACCAATAAAATTTGCATTACTTATTTATTAATTACATTTTTACATGATTTATTTGGCCACCTGTCATATAGCAATGACTTTGGGTGGCATAAAAGGTAAAGGTAAAGGTTCCCCCACACATGCGTGCTAGTCATTTCCAACTCTAGGGGCCGGTGCTCATCTCCATTTCAAAGCCGATGAGCCAGTGCTTGTCCGAGGACATCTCCGTGGTCATGTGGCCGGCATGACTAGATGCCAAAGGTGCACGGAGCGCTGTTACCTTCCCACCGGAGTGGTCCCTATTTTTCTACTTGCATTTTTATGTGCTTTCGAACTGCTAGGTTGGCAGAATCTGGGACGAGTAACAGGCGCTCACTCTGTTATGCAGCACTCAGGATTCGACCCGCCAAACTGCCGACCTTCTGATCGACAAGCTCAGCGTCCTAACCCACCCTTGGGGTGGCATATAAGAATTAAAATCAAGCATAATTACATCAACAACCAAGCAACAAATGTCTGAGATTGCAAAAAAGCAATTCTAATATACAATAGAAAATCAATCAACAGAACTTACTTAACCTTCCAGCCCAAATGCCAGAGAGCTATGTCTTTTGTGCCTTAAAAAGTTTATCACAGTGTAGATTTCTGGAAAGATGCAGTTCCACAGGGAACAGAAAACCATCAATAAGAAAAAAGGCCCTCTTACATAAGCCATTGTAGCATCCTTCCTTAGGAACCACTTCCACCAACATTATATGCTCTATAAAATAATTGGGTTCCATCCAGCTTTTGCTTCCATTTCTGAACAATTTACAGATGGTGCTATTTATGTGCAATAGTTCTTTTGGGTTGGAGAAAAAGGAAGCACTAGCCATTCCTCCCTAGCTGTCATTTTCTATATGGTTTCCTAATGACTCAGGAAAAAAAGTGCTGATTTAGTCAGTCAGGTTCAGCTATTCTGTCCATATAGGATCTGGGGACTGGAAAAGAGAACAATACTGAAAGGATTAGGATGCTCAGGTATCACTGCTTCCTGAATTTGGATCACAGGAGGTGATATACATAAAATGTCCAAGTCAGCAGTCTTACAAACAATTTAATCAAAGAGCTATAGTTTGCATATAGAGTGGGTTTAAGAAAAGGGTGTTCAATATTTTCAGGCTAACTCTGCTGGCTGGTGAATAGAAGGCTAGCTATGCTGGCTGTATAGAAGTGTATAGAGAAACAGACACGGGGATATATGTATGCATGTATGCATCTATACACACCCACAAAACCTCTATTCCTCTCTCCTAGCAACTGTTCCCTGACTCCTACTCTCTGTTCTTCCTAAGTTGCCAAGGTTGTAGCTTTCTAATCCAATATATTTTGCTGATTTTCCAGAAAACTTTGTTTTTGCAAACCTCAGACCCTATCAAATATTTGTTTGTTTGCTTGTTTGTTAAATTTATTTGCCGCCTAATTCACTGTGGGGCTACTCTAGGCAACTTACAATAATAAAAAGTAAAAAATAAAAAGAGTGTAAACAAAAGAGAAGTAAAATAATAGAACAACAAAATAAGTAGTGAAAAATACAATGTGAATACATCAATATGGTAACAAAAAGATGGACAAGTAGAGAAAGAGAGTAAGGGGGGGACAGGTGTCTGCCATCAATCCAGCAGCCACCTCCAGAGTGGAACTCCCCCATCTGAACCACAGGCCAACTGGCAGAATCAGATCTTCTGGTGCCTGCAAAAGGATAGGAGGGTGCCTTTTGGACACCAGAGACTGGTTCCATGGTTTTTCCATGGACCGGAGGAGGCATGGTTTTGTGTGTGCTGCCTGTACCCCTCAGATGGGGCTTTGCTTCTTTGTGCGGACTGGTTGCTGGCATGCCACAGCCCGGTACCGGTCCATGGACAGGGGGTTGGGGACCCTGCCACCTAGAGCAAAGAGTAAGGCTCTTCTTCTGGATCCCAACAGTCAGCGTTCTTTGACTGATGGTATCTAAATAGGCCTTCTCTGTCGACATGAGTAGGATGCGCTTGTCCTGGTAGGATTGGCAAAAATATCACCCACTCCAGCTTCTGTTCTGAGAGGACTTTGTTTGTAATCAACAATCTCCCAGGAAGAAGAATATCGACAAATCCCACTCAGTATACAGGTGAGAATGTCTGACACTCTACTTGCTATACTGGGAATACTGTGCTAGATCATAAAGGAGGAGAGTCTTTCAAGAAATTGGAAACAGTAGTTACTGTAATGATACAGTGAGCAAGAGGCTCATTTCAAAAGGCCTGCAAAGTTACATTTGGGAAGAAGAACAATATTTTGCTCTATGGCACAAACAAAATATTCAACAGAATAACAAAATTTATGTGACTCTTGCCACTCTAAGATAGCTCTTGCTACAAGTTCTGAACTGTATTTTACCAGAGCTATAAAGAAATATCAGCAGCCGTGCTGGAATGCTTGTATATTCTGGCAAAAAAAACCCACCTCTTTTCTAATTACAAGGCATATGTACAATACTTGTTTTCTGTTTATATGGATGCTCTAAATATTCATATACTGCCAATTTCCAGAAACATATGAATATGTCCTTGGTGTTGATTAATGAAGAAATGGTAATGGTAATTGCTTTACAGTTTATTCATTACATTAAATTATGTTCATGTGAGTTATTTTTCCATCTTGCATTAAACAGTTCCATCTTTCCATTTGCCAGTTCCCTCCATATTCTTAATAATTCTTCATAATTGTATTATTTGGTCTCATCTTTTCTAACTTTTTCTAAACACCAGTGTTTTCCTTAATTATTATTTTCAGCAGATTCTTTCATCTCTTGATGTTTTGTTCGGCCTCTTTATCATTGTTATGTGATTAGTGACTGGAATCAAATAACCAGATCCAGAGATTTGGGTCTGATCTGCATGCAAATGTATCTCACATTCAAAAAGGAAGATCATCTACAGGCACTTCAATAAAAAGAGAACATTCCTACATGCAAAAACATTTATCTGCAATTTTTTTACATTACAATACATAAAGAGGAAATTCATATGAGGAATTTCTTGTATGTGCTGGAGCCTAGAGTTTCTTTGAAAGTGTACTGCTTATTTTTTGTTTTGTTTTTTTCAATTTATGTTGTCCGCTGTGCAACTTATTCATAAATATATAGTGTTGCTTTCTCTGACCCCACAGATCGTCTTTATTATAACAATTTATCAAACAATTAGACTTGCTTTCTAGGGCAGGGATTAAGCTTAGCCAGTACTATTGATGATGCCAATCTGAAAACAAAATAAGATGGGATTTAAATGTGTCACCATTTAAAGCAGATTTTCCAAATCTGGAGCTCTGTAGTAATGTTGAACTGCAACTCACAATTCTTTAAACCAGAAATGGTTTGACATACAGCATAGAAAAGATTACTTTAAAGCAAGGGTGTCAAACTGCCGGGCCGCAAGCCGGACGCATCATCCAAAAACTGCATCCACCCTATTGCCGGCAATGGCAAAACAGTCCCGATATGTCTCACAATGTCATGTGATGTTGCGGGTTTGACATGTCTGCTTTAAAGAATTCCATGGAATAAATAGACTTCTTCAATGTTGCAACATATTTATCAAAAAACCCACTTGATGTAAAAAAAGAAAGCTACAATTTATACAATATCAGTCCTCAATCTTTATTTGTCAATCTGAAGGCCATTCCACATATTATAAAGTTTAAAAATGACATTGTTGACAAAGCTTAAACTATGAGGGCATCAATGAATGACTATATCTCTCCTTTATCTGTTCATCCAACATTCAAAAATTCTATATATCAACTTTCTCCAAGAGTTCGTCATGTTTTACCATTTTCTAACTCACAAAGTCTCAATGTTTAAAATGGCATCTGGTTTAATTCATGGCATCTATCCAGCAAATTCTTTGTCAGCCTCATTTTCAAGTGCTTCTATCTATTCCTAGCATAGTTTATTTTTCTAAAGAATATGACTGCATGACATGACAAAAATAAGACAACATGAGGTTGTTAATCTTAGCTTCCAGTGAAATGTCAAGCTTGATGTAGTCTATAATCAACTTGCCTGTTATTTTTGCTGCTCAAGGTATACCTCCAAACCCATAATTCAAATGAGCCTGGTTTTTTTTTTCTATTCGCTTCTGTTGTCCGACATTTGCAATTATAGGTAGTTATAGGAAAAACAATCTCTATAATTATCTATAATTTATTATGGATGCCAATGTATCTGGAAACATATTACTTGCCAAAGTCCATCCCATCAGCTTTTATAATATTTAGATTATTTAAATTAGAAAAAAATGTCAGTAAGATTCAAAGCAGAGCAGTAGTCTCAAGTTCTGAAAAAACATTGAAAACAAAACTTGTAATGGGGCACAGCTCAATGTCTACCTGTCCCCAAAGCAAGATAGAAGTAAAAAAAATAAATTTGTGTGCTATGGATCCAGGAAAGAGGCATAACCTTTTATCTGTTCTGGAAACTCAGGGCAGTAAATTGCTTTAAGAGATTGAAGAAAACATTGGGAAACCAAAGACTGGACCAGTACAACAAATCGTTATTCAACCAGTGTAATAGAACACCCAGAAATCAAGTTCACTATATTTTTTTGTATAAGGAGGAGGAAGAGATCAGGTATAAGCAAAGTTGTGGCCAAAGGCTAATTGTATATTACAAATCACTCAAGTTTCAAGGAAATATAAAGCGGAAGAATAAAGCCAACCAGTTTTCATAATGTGATCTTGACATATACCTAACACTTCCAACAACAACTTTTAGGAACTGTTTTGAAGTCCTGAACTTTATTGAAAAGGAACAGGAAGAACTATCAAATGAAATGGAACAATTTTTAAGGTCAAGTGTAGAAAGAGATTGACATGAAACAAAGTAAATTACAGGTAGTCCTCAAGTTACAAATGTAATACAGCCTGCCAATTACATTCGTAACCCAAGGATTCATAGGAGTGAATCGGGTAAGTTGACCATGATCACTCCCTCCTTTTGCCCATGCATTCATTAATCGAATATTCAGGTTGTTAAGTGCACATGTGGTATCCCAGGGTGGGGAATGCCAGGGAGCCTAGTGATGGAAGAGCTTCACTTATCCTGTGAAGCTTTGTCTCCTCTCCAGCCTCTCTGGTTTTTGCCTGCTCCCAGTGAGCAGTGAGAGCAGAGGGATAGCAGGATGAACATGCCCTGCTCGGCTTCTCTGACTCACTGAGACTTCTGGAGTGGCAGCCAGCAAGTGCAAACACTTTTTGCACACAGATTAGAAGCTTCTGGGTGCCTTGATCTCATGCGAGTTCAAGCACCCTTTCTCTGCAAAACTGGATGGGTGCCTGACGTCACACGAGATCAGGGCACCCCAAAGCTTTCAGCCTTTGGCCATCAAGTGTTTATGCATCTATGGGGTGCTGCTTCAAAGAGCCCCATGGGGCTTGAGGAAGCCTTTGGCAACAAGAACAGAGGTCTGGAGGGATGCACGCTTTCATCTGGGCTCCCTTTTTATCAGCAAAGTGCTTGAGGAAGCCTTTGTCGATGAGAAAGGTGGCCTGGAGGGATCTCTGTTCTCCTCGGCAAAGGCCTCCTCAAGCAAAAACAGAGCTACCGAGAAAGGAGGCCTGGAGGGACGCATGCAGTTGTTTCAATATTTCAGGCTTTCCCTGCGTTTGAAAAGCCTTTTGCAACAGATTTCATCCAGGCCTCCATTTGCAGAGAATAGAGGCCTAAAGTACCGTGAGATGACGCAAGATCAGTAGGCCTCCATTCTCTGCAAATGCACCGAAGGCCTGAAGCACCGAGTAGGCCAAGAAATGAAAGGTTCCCTGGATCTTCGCAATGTGAGAATCCACAGACCTGGCACCTACAGAGACCCAGCAGGAAGTGGGAGAATAGGCAGGGCAAATGTTGCAGAGACTCTGCAGTCATTTGTATTTTAAGTGTGAATGACTGCCATCGTAGTGCAACATTTGTAATTTCAGCACTGTTGTAACTACTGGGGAGGGGGGTTAGGTCATAACATCGAACAGTCGCTAAATGAACTGTCGTAACTCGGGGATTACCTGTATATACCAGAATAAACAGTGAGAATTTCCAATAAAGAGAGACAAGCTAAAGCCAAGAAAGACAAAGATATGAAGAAACTTAACAAAGAATTTCAGGAAACTTAAGCAGTATTACAACAATTTCTCTAAATACACTGAAAACAGAAACAGGGAAAGTTTCCTTAAGGATCTCCAAATTAAAAGAATGCTCCAAACTCAGATTGGTACACTAAAAGATCCCTATGGATATTTAGTAACTGGTTCAAAAAAATCAGAGATGGAAGGACTATATTAAAATTCCTACAATAGATCTATTCCCTATATACAAGGGAATGACTTTAATAAAATGGATATCCCAGAGCACTTCATTGTCCTCATGCAAAACCTATACACAGGTCTGGAAGCCATACTCCAGATAGAAACAAACTGGTATCACATTGGCAACAGAATGAGAGAAGGCTGCATTCTCGCCCTTTGTTTTCAATCTATACATGGAATATATTTTGAGCAAAAGTGGACAGAAAGATGTAACCTTGGAGAAAGAAATATCAATAACTTGGTGTGTGTCAATTACTCTGCTCTGATGCCTGAAAATACAAATGACATGAAAGTTATAATAATGAAAGTCAAATAGCACAGTGAAAAATGGGGCTAAAATTAAATTAAAAATACCATATCATGAGAACAGGTAATGGCAACTAGACTTATAATTGACTGTGAAAGTATTATTGTTAGCTTCTGTTTTTACAATTCACCATTAACAATAAGAAAGCCAGAAGTCAAGAAATATATTTCAGACTAGCACTTGGTAAAGGTAGTAATGAAAGCTCTAAAAAATATTTTCAAATGCTGTGATGTGATTGTATCTACAAAAATTATAATTGTGGAGACAACAAATGTGAAAATGGTACTTTGAAGAAGCAACATAGAAAGTGTGCTTGGGTTTCTTTGGCTTCCGGTTTGCAATCACAGTGCTGGTGGATGTGTGGGAGATCTCTCTCTCTCTCTACCATCTGGTTTTCTCCCACCGGGGGACCCTGAAGAGGGTCAGAAGTTAACCTGTAGGGTTGATGAACACAAAGAGGACCCCCCAGGTGATCATGGAAGAGTGGCAGCCCTCCCGTTTGATCCGGGGCAGCTCTTCAAACTGACGGGGAAAAGATCGGCCACTAATATGGCCCATCATCAAGCTGCTGACAGTCGAGGCCAAATTTACTAACAAGCACCTTGAAAGCAATGTGGAGGAATTGGGTGAGATCTTTCCTTCTCTGTACCCCAAGTACTTTTCCTGTTAAAAGCTTCTTGAAAATTTTTCCCTTTGTGAGGAGAGAAGGAAGGGAATTTTTTCTTTCCCACCCTCTAAAATGGTGGCATCTGATCACCGAGGGGAAACAAATCATTGAAAAGATCAACTTAATATAATTGGATTTTTTTAAAAAAATTGGGGAGTTCCTATTCTTACTGGAACCTGCTATTTTATTTTATTCGCAAAAAAGAATTTAAATTGGATAAGCACTTAGCCCGGGATCTGAAAAAGACTCTAAATGCTAGTGGGGACATCTTGTGGTGAAGCTTGGTAAAGCAGTTTATTGCTTCTGACAAAGAGACTTGCTCACAGCTCAGAGCTGACCTTGGTATTATCTATGAGAGATTTCACTCTGAAAGAGCAGCTGGGCAGTGAAATTAGTTTCTAGGAATGGTGGAGGTGTACATTTACTGACTTTTGTTTAATAAATAGCCGTCACTAGAAAGACTGTTTATAACTATATCAGAAATGGAAGAGGATCAGCAAAAAACCTTGGCTATGTTAAAATTTGTACTTGAAAGTATGCTTACAAACACTGAGAAACTCAAAGCTGAAAGACAAAGGTGCCAGCCTAGAGCCACAAAACAAAACCCTGATTGCAGATAAAGAACTATTAATCCAAAAAACAACAGGATGGAAGAAGTGAATGCTAAGACAGAGGACTTTACAGATCAACAAATACAGTTTACTGAAAATCCAGACAACAAAACAATAACTTTAAAACTGGAAATGACTTTTCATATAAACTAGAAGAAATCTGAGAAATCTGAGGAAGAAGAAGACCAGATCAAACTGAAGACAAGTATACCAGAACAAACACAGGGATCTAGGTTAACAGGGCAACAACCTAATGATTATAAATGGGCCAGATCTTTCAGAAAATTGGCAATTAGATGGTCTCCGTCAATCCAAGTAACATATACAAGAATGAAGGGAGATCTATTTGATGACTTAAAAGCATGGGTATGGAAGCCTGGTTGGAGAAAGCTAGAATTAGGTTAAAAAACTGGGGCTCTTTGGTTTACTAGAGAGGACCCTAAACTCTCAACTAGTGGGCTAAAGGGAGATTTTGAGACAAAGGGAAATTTGATTACTAGATTTAAAATAGTTGGAAAATATTAACAAATAAGGGATTAATCTGTCTAATACTGAGGATTTAGATTTACAAGGGCAATGTAAACTATTAGGAAATAGGTTTGAATTATTGACTAGCCCAGATAATATAGATGATGTTTTTGAACTAATAAAGGATACTCTATTATTAAGGTGATGATGTGTATTAGGGTGAGAAATAGAAAATGTTTTACGAAATAGAATAAGAATATATTTAAGTAACTAATTTGTGTATTTTAGACATTATAATTTTTATGAAGTGAGATAAAGGAAATTTGGGTTACCTGAAACCTAAATACTATGAATATCAAAGGTCAAATTGGAATACTGTAATTAAAAATTAAAAATTAAGTAACACTTAATAACAGGACATGGATTGTTTATTGAGATTTATTAAGATATGTATAAGCAAAAATACGTATTTATAAATGTGATAATGAAGTTTTTACTGAGTTTGTTACAATTAGAAATTTACTAGTTTAAATGTGAAATAGTAAATGTTAAGGAAACAGAAAAGAAATATTCGATGATGTAACCTGAGATACCTACTAAAGATTTTGTTTTTGAACTACTGTTTAACCCAATCACCACACTGCTTTCCAAACACTCAAATGTAAAACTGGAAAACTAATAAAATATTTAAAGAAAAAAAGAAAGTGTGCTTGTTTTTTGAATGTTGATGTTGGGAAAGATTTTTGCGAATATTGTGGAATAGCCAGGAACAATTGGATCATACAAGAAATCAATGTAAAATTTTCACTTGGGGAACAAATGTTCAGATTCAAACTATAATATTTTGAATACAGTATGAAAAAATCCGGCTCCCCTGAAAAGTCTAGAATGTTGGAAAAAGTGAAAGAAAATAGTAGAGGTGACCAGAAGCAATATGGATTATAATGGTAATTAATGACCTATGAAGAAACTAAAAGGGAAGGATGAGGATAGGTCATCCAGGGGAAAGTTCATCTATATGGTCGCTAACAGTCAATACCTACTTCATACTTTTTGGTTGTTTCCACTGTTTTTAGTATTATGAGGAGTAGTAGTAGTTGTTGTATATATGATGCTGTATATGTAGTATTTTTATTAACTTTTTCCTTCTTCCACAATATTCTGAGATACTTCTTTGTTCTCTTATCTACTGTGATATCCTTCCTGTATCCATGAAGGCTCTCTTGCTTCTGATTGGCAGTTCTCAGTTGTGAAGAAGTCATCATCTCAGTAGAACTTTCAATAGTCTTCATATTCCAAGCCTTCTATAGATCTCTTTAACTTTCCTTAGCTTTTCGTCTCTTCTAGTTTATGTCAGCCCTTGCTTTTGAATACGTTGGCCAGCCTTGTCTGGCTTGCTTTAGCCCAGTGGTGGTGAGTTTATTTTCACAAAGGGCCACATGAGAAATTGGGACTGTTGTAAAGGACCGAACCAATAGAGCTATGAAGGTGCATAGGCATGCATGCACAAACATAGGTAAGTTGAAAAAAATAGCAGTTGCCTTCAAAAGGGAAGCAATGTAGTTGAATTGCGTGCTGGCATGCCTTTATTTACATTTGAATTCTAATTTCCAGCTGAACTGTCCCAGCTCAGACAGGGAGAGCCCAAAGGCCATGTTATGACCCAGGGCTTGGCACGGAAGCAACACAGCCAAAGTGAAGCGTTAAAACCCTTTTATTGCTCCAACTTTCCCCCCAAATTCTCACCATTTACAGTGAGTCCAAGAGCAAACTCTAAACACACACACACACTGTTGTGTCTGTAGATAGTTGCAAACTTGTAAATAGCAGGTTGCAAAAGAGGGTTCTTGAAGCGGGAGATTCTGGTGCAACTATTGGTTGAAGTTGCAAAGAAGCGGGAAAATAGCGATTGATGATTGGTTACAGTTTAAACAGTTCTAGTATAAAAGCTTGAAACATTTGACAGTTGTCAGTTGACTTATGTGTATTGAATAAACTCTTTTCATTGTGAACCCCTCTGAGTCATTGTCTACCTGAACCAAACAACTGGCGACGAAGGTGGGATAGACGGCAGACCAGAGTAGGTTCGGCGGAACAGCTGTGCACAGGCGGCAAATTTGAAAAGAAGTCACAGTCAACCACAAGCGGCCGCGGCGGAATCAACAATCCTCCGAATGGCGCAAATCGGGTCCTTGAAAGAATTCGACCCAAGCTTCCCAGAGGACTGGGAAGAATATGTAGGACAGGTCGAAGGGTTCCTGCTTGTTAACGGGATAACGGACGACCGGAAAAAGGCGGCAGCTTTATTGACCATATGCGGCATGCCAGTATATCGGATCACTGTAGGACTTTGTCAACCACAGCCGGTCTCAAGTGTTCCGTATGCCGATCTGTTAGCTAAACTAAAAGTACATTTCACGCCAAGGAGATCCGAACTCTTTTGGCGTCGTATTTTCGAAAAAAGAAACCAGAAGCCGGGGGAATCAATTCAAAAATTCGTTGCTGCAGTCAGAGAAGCCGCAGTACGATGCAAGTATGACAACTTGGAAATCAGAATCCGGGACTGAGTGGTACTTGGCTTGCGAGACAAGCATCTACAAAATAGAATAATCGCCAAGCCCACCGGCGATTTGCAAGAAGTATTGGACGAACTATTAACTTATGAATCCACTGGGTATCGCGACCCCCCCCCATAGTAGCATGGCTGCGTCTGCCGAAATTAATCAAGAAGGCCTTGTGGACTGCGGGGAGGTGGACCAGCAATGGGAAGATGACATCGCCGAAGTCACCAGACGGTTTGGAAAAATGGCGGCAAAACCATCCCGAAGCAATGGGCCTGAACCGAACCGCCGATTCCAAACCGCAACACCACAACGACAAGCAACCGCGACCCAACGACAATGGAGAGACACCGCAACGAGGCCGCGCGACAATGACAACTGATGTGGCAGCTGCGGGGGCAATCATCCCCATGCATCTTGCAGATTTCGTACCGCCAGATGCAGATTGTGCGGGAAGACCGGCCACATTCAAGCCATTTGCCGGGGCCGTGCACGCAACAATCGCCTACATGAAGTCGACGTTTGGCCCGAAGGTAAGGTAACCCCTTACTACAGTGGCAAAGAGACCCCTAGACCGAGGGCTAAATTTCCGAACCGGGGGGAGGTGGCGCGAGTCAATCATAGTAGAAAGGGAAAAATTAATAATTTTCCGGAAGGAAAATTAAAAATCATAGTCCAATTGCAAGGGGTTCCTTGCAAAATGGAAATAGATTCTGGGGCCTCAGTGTCCATAATATCTAGTGAAACTTTAAAAAAGATTGAACAAATAAGTGGCAGAAAAATTCCACTTAGTTCAACCAAAATCCAATTGACCGACTTCCAAAAAACCCCAATAAAAATTAAAGGGAAAATTACCCTTAGTGTTAAATATAAGGGGTTTAAGGGAGTTTTAGATTTAATAGTTACTGAAGGCCATAGGACCAGTTTGATAGGCCTTAACTGGTTCCCTGCCCTGGGCATTTGGATAGGGGGAATAAACACAGTTATTAAAAATAAGACCCTCGAATCAGTCTGCGATAAATTCGCAGACGTATTCGATGGGTCTTTAGGTAAATATAAAGGGCCCCCAATTAATTTTAATTTAGATCCGTCGGTTAAACCCATCCGGCTTAACGCCCGAAGGGTGCCTTTCGCCCTTAAGCAAAAAATCAAGGCCGAGCTCGATAAGCTTGTAGGCCAAGGCGTCCTAGAACCAGTCGAGGGTGGTTTATGGGAAACGCCGATCGTCACACCCCTTAAACCTAACGGGGATGTGAGGATCTGCGCTGACTACAAAGCCACCCTGAACCTGGGAATGAAAAAACACGCTTACGCGGTCCCGACGGTGAAGCAAGTCCTCGCCACGATACAGGACGGCGCCATATTTGCCAAGTTAGACTTGGCGCAGGCGTACTTGCAATTAACTGTTTCTGAAGAGGCTGCTGAAGCTCAGATGATAGTTACCCACAAGGGGGCGTTCCGAGTCCACAGACTGCAATTTGGTATTGCAGCAGCTCCAGGCATCTTCCAAGAGGTGATGGAGAGGACCTTAAAGGGCATACCTGGTGTATGCCCTTATTTTGATGATGTTCTGATAGCTGGAAGAAATGAAGAAATATTAGCAGAGCGTCTGGAACAGGTATTGGAAAGGTTTAGGAGGGCTGGACTCAAATTAAAAAAGGAAAAATGTTGTATTGGGGTTAAATCCACTGAATTTCTAGGATTTAGGATAGACAAAAATGGAATTCATCCTACCCCTGATAAAATCAAGCTAATTAAATTGGCACCAGAACCAAAAAACAAGGCTGAATTACAAGCCTTCCTTGGATTAGTTAATTTTTACCACACATTCGTGCCACACAAAGCTGCCATAGCAGAACCTCTTCATAGACTTTTAGATAAAAAAACCCCGTGGCAGTGGCTTGACAAACATAGAGTTAGCTTCCAAACATTAAAAAATATTCTTTCTAGCCAATCAACAGTAACCCATTTTATTGAGAATAAACCAATTTATTTAGCTTGCGATGCTTCACCTTATGGTGTGGGGGCTGTTATCAGCCACTTGGACAGTCATGGTGTTCAAAAGCCAATCGCATATTATTCCAGGACGCTTACTAAAGCAGAGCGGAATTATGCACAGATTGATAGGGAAGCATTAGCAATCGTGGCAGGAGTAAAAAAGTTCCATGATTACCTTTATGGTAGGAACTTTACCATACTCACTGACCATAAACCATTATTGGGACTGTTTACCACTGATAAACAGACACCCCAAATAATGTCGCCCAGAATGCTGAGGTGGTCAATTTTCCTCTCAGCATATTCATTTTCCCTTCTACACAGACCAGGCAAGGAAATGGGACATGCAGACGCCCTTAGCAGACTGCCATTAAACAATACTGAGGAAGACCCTGCTCCTGTGGGACAAATAATGTCTTTACAGGACATTCCTGAATGCCCTTTAACTGCTAAAGATATAGCTGAGGCAACCAATAAAGACCATATCCTTAAAAGAATTATGGCATGGGTCCTTAGTGGGTGGCCAAGTACTAACCCGGATGCCAAGTACATTCCATATTTTAGAAGAAAGGATGAATTATCATCCCATTTGGGATGTGTTCTGTGGGGAAACCGGGTTGTCATTCCTGAAATCCACAGATCTACAATTTTATTAGAACTACATGAGGGTCACCCTGGAATAGTACGTATGAAGGCATTGGCTAGAAGTCACTTATGGTGGCCAGGACTTGACAAGGACATTGAAGAATGTGTTTCTAATTGTTATTTGTGTCAGCGTTCTAGACCTGAGCTGCAACACACACGTACTCATAAGTGGGAGTTGGCCAGGAATCCTTGGTCTAGGATTCATATTGATTTTGCTGGACCTTTCCAAGGGTTAACCTTTCTAGTAGTAGTGGACAGTTTCTCTAGATGGCTGGAGGTAGTACCCGTCAGTTCAATGACTTCAGGTAAAACAATACAAGTCTTAAGGGACCTCTTTGCCACTCATGGGTTACCTGATGTAATTGTGTCAGATAATGGGCCCCAATTCACCTCTGTTGAATTCCAGGATTTCCTCAGGGCCAACTTGATTAAACACACGACATCAGCACCCTTCCACCCGTCCACCAACGGCTTGGCTGAACGCAATGTAAGAACCACCAAGGACGCATTAAAGAGAATCATCCGTGGCGATTGGCACCAAAGACTGGCAGAATTCTTGCTGACCCAACATACGACCCCTTGCACGGCTACCGGAAAAAGCCCAGCAGAAATGAGGTGGGGAAAAAGATTAACCACCAAACTGGACAGGTTACATCCTGACAGACTACCATCAAGTGCGGAACCGGACATTCCAAACAGATCATTCAAAATTGGGGACCTAGTCTGGGCCAGGAATTATACACAAGGGGACAAATGGGTCCCAGGGGTGGTCACTGAGATAATGGGACCCTTGTCTTACACTATTGAGGGGGAAGGGAATAGGGTTAGCAAAAGACATATAGATCAGCTAAGGAAGAGAACTATTGGTTGCATGCCAGTTGATGGGGATCAAAGTATACACGGGGGGAACAGTGCATCATGGCTTATCGATAACAACCTGCCAGTTAGTGGGGAAGCAGAAATTCAAACCAGTCCGTCCACAGCTAACCAACAACAACACAGTCAAATTGACTGGGAGCTGCCCCCTTTGAGCAGGCCAGCATTAGCTGAACATCAACATCAAACACAACAACAACCACAACTTGTTAGCAGAGAAGCATCTGAGCCAATTAGTCAAGAGTCCAGTTCCACCAGTGTAAGCCAACCAAGCAGACATGCTGATAGAGATGACTTAGGTATCCAAAGCAATAGATATCCATCAAGGGTCCATAGGCCACCCAAATACTTAAGAGACTATGTCAATAAATAACAACAACTGGGGGGTAAGGGGTGTTGTGTCTGTAGATAGTTGCAAACTTGTAAATAGCAGGTTGCAAAAGAGGGTTCTTGAAGCGGGAGATTCTGGTGCAACTATTGGTTGAAGTTGCAAAGAAGCGGGAAAATAGCGATTGATGATTGGTTACAGTTTAAACAGTTCTAGTATAAAACCTTGAAACATTTGACAGTTGTCAGTTGACTTATGTGTATTGAATAAACTCTTTTCATTGTGAACCCCTCTGAGTCATTGTCTACCTGAACCAAACACACACGCCTCCAGAAGTTCCTGGGTGCTAGAAGTCAAGGGGAGCAGCACAGTTCAGGGTGCTTGGCAGTGGTGGGATTCAGCCAGTTTGCATCACTTTGGCAGAACCGGTAGCTAATTTTTTGTTGCCCAGGCCCAGAATGGACTTCTGGAAGCAGCATCCACACAGAGAACCGGTTGTTCACATATTTGAATCCCACCACTGGAGCTTGGTCACTGGGCGTCCTCGGCACATGGTGGGTTTGCTGGGAATGCAGCCCCACCCAGAGCATAACTGTGTTGCTGTAAGGTTCCTCACACCCAGACTATGCATGACAAAGCCAAACAAAGCTCAGCAAGGCAAATTAACCAGATGTCAGTAACAGCAAGCGTGGCCAACAAAATGTAACACTTGTTCCCAACAAAAGCCGCTCCCACAGCGTCTCCTTAAAACCTACTTTCTGGTGAGCGTTGAGAAGAGGGGCAGAATGCCCTGAGCTGATTCTGCCTCCTCTCCATTCACCACTCTCTGGAATCAGGTGAGGGAGGCACTGCCTCATCTTCTGAGCTCTGTTGCTCTTCTGCTCTACTGCCTGCCTGCTCCTTCAAGTTCCTCCTCCCTTGCTTGGTTATCCTGCCCCCTTTCTGCCTCTTCCTCCTCCACTGGGTGTTTCTCTGGGGCCAGAGAGGCAGCTCCATCTCCCTCTGTCAGCACCAATTCCACCTCCAACTCCTCCTCAGACTCGGGCTCTGATGGGCCCATGACAGGCCATATGTGGCCCAAGGGCCCATAAGTTGCAGATCTGCTTTAGCCCATATCAAAGTTTTCTTATCTTCTTTCTTTCACAACTAAAATGGCAGCCTACTCCTGGAATAGTATAAACTACCATAACACAGAAAGTTAATCTAAATTCACAACATGAGAACTTTTTGACAAACAGCCAGTTGGGCAAAGCATTGCAGACCATGGAAGTACATGGGAAAACATCTCTGGTTGATGTGTTAACTTTTCCTTTGGAAAATTTTCAGTTACTGCAAAGGCTGTTCCCAGCTGGCCATATAGGTATTTTTATGGTTGCCCATGACAACCATGGCAGACCATTTATAAATATGCCCAAGACATTCTTAAAATTCCAACAAAGGTTGAGGACTTCAATATTAGTGATACTGCATCCAGCACCTAAACACTGGAGGCTAAAGTTATGCAGTATCCAAAGAAATTATATTAATATAAATGGGATTTTAAAAAATTCCCTAAGGAAATACACTACAGTACTCTAGAAAACAGATTTTGTAAGGCAGCAGTCAGAGGGAGAAATTCTAAACCCCTCTACTAATTTGATTACAAAAAAACTGCATAAAATCTCCTGGCTAATTAAACATACCAAAGCCAAGTATGCCCCATGAAACTTTTGCAATTTGAGAAGGTTAATATATATATACATTATCTATCTATCTATCTATCTATCTATCTATCTATCTATCTATCTATCTATCTATCTATCTATCTATATCTATATCTATGTTACTTTTAATAATATTACTTTCCTATACATGTTAATATGTTTAATCACTCTTTCCTCTACATGCTAATACGTTTAATCACTCTTGACAGTTGGAAGTTTAGACCTGGTCCTGGAGTAAGTTAAAAGTATAAATGGTATCCAACTTCTGTCATAAAGATGTAATATATAGCAGAGGTCCCCAACCTTTTGGGCACCAGGGACCAGTTCCATGGAGAAAGGTTTTCCCATGGACTGGGGAGTGCATGGTTTTTTGTGCTGCCTGCATCCCATACATAGGGCTTTGCTTGCTTGTGTGGACTGGTTGCTAGCATGCCGTGGCTCGGTACCAGTCCATGGACCGGGGGCTTGGGGACCCCTGATATATAACATTCAAGCCTAAATTTAAATAAAAATATATAGAATTTATTTTATTTTATTCCAATAGAATTGTGATTTCATATAGGTTTATTTAAGGAACTGTTGCAATTTTTACATTTATTCTAAATGTATTAAAATTAGAAAGATTGCTATAATATTTTTACAGAATGAAAATTGCATTTAAATTACAGAAACTTATAAATTAAAAAAAAATCTCAAAACCTCAGTATGCTTTCACATGCACTTTTAAGAAAAAATGCAATAATTACTGACATATAAGTGCCATTTAAATGTACATTATGGTTTTAAATAATGAAACAGCCCTTGACACTAGAAGAAAGAAAACTGAATTTTTAACCCATAACACTATATAAATTTAAATACTAGACATTTCAAAAATATTATTTCATTCACCATAATAATAATATACATTTATGAAATGTTAGCTTTTACATTCATCATTATACTAAGAGGATTATTTCTTTGTGATCAGTGTTAGAGCAGATTACATAAGAAAAAGAGTTTTAAAAATAAATCTATAAATCTCATAAAATCAGCTTACTTTGAAATATAGTATTTTTCAAGCTTTTTTGTAAGTATACTTTAAAAAAAACATAATGATTCCCTTATTCATTTTTGGCAAAGAATATTGTCAGGAAAAAAACTGAAAAAATATACAAATTCATATGGGACATGGGAAACATCACATTTAACCAATTGTTCTCTTTATTTGCATATATGTAATGTACTTTTCAAGTGGACAGTTATTTGAAGTCACAACTCCCAAAACATCTTAGGGAGATATTTACGAGAGCAAGATTTGAACAGCTTGACACAATGGTCAGATATGGGAGATTTCATGCTATACCGTACAATGAGCGTCTCTGCATTTGCGGAGCGGCAGAGGTAGAGGACCTGGCTCACATCCTATTTGACTGTTGTTTGTATAAGAGGGTGAGAGACAGGTATCTTGGTCTATATACCAAACGAATGACCCATTGGGATCCCCATATCAAAATAACTTACCTTATGTCCGGCCAGAACTTGAAAATAACATCCAACGTAGCACAATATTTGAACAAAATGATCCAGTTAAGATCTGCATATGTGGGACTGATTGGGGTAGATTGTAAGGGCGACTCCGAAATATAATGTTTCCATATTTTATCTATATCTTAAATTTGCATTTTATTACTATTTTAACTTAAATTGTATTTTAATTCCATTTTAAATTGTATTTTATCAAATTCCATTTCGGATTGCTTTTATCTAGTTTTGGTGACGGTTTGTTGCTGGAACTTTGTACTTTGATATGGCCCAAGGGCTAATCAATAAAAGTTGTTGTTGCATATATGTATACATATACATATGCACCTATATACATCTATAGCTATTAATGGGTCAGTATGTTGTTTTTGTATCTCCCTATGTACTCTCTTACTAAATAACACTAAAGTATCTATCAGGTAGCATATAATATATCAACAACAAAGTTTTACTAAGACACAAATTAAATCCTCAATGATACATATTCATGACTGAGATTGCCAGTGTGCTAGAGTAAATGTCATAGAATCTTTAAAGCTTATTACTACTAGATTTAGCTAAAATTGCTGCCTTGCACAAGAGACAAAATGTTCCAACTATGCATAATGCTCTATGAAGCTGTTATTTACAAAACTGGTAAAATTTCTTGACTGAGTGATTGCTATCATGTTTGCCATGTAGACTGAATTTGTCCAAGGACTCAAGGCAACCTTCCTCAGATATATCTAAAAAAATATATAGAATTTATAAAAGCCATATTATCATTTATAATAGCCATATTTTATGGCCAAAACTGCAACCTCAGAAATTTCCATGGAGAAAATAATACACATATGAAAACACGTTTTACAAAGTGAGTGATCAGATTAAATCTGTTGACAATTCTTACAAATTTAGTTTAACAATTAATACTCCATGTACTCTTAGTACATCTTGCAATATCATCTGAAAAAACTCCTAATTTTTGCCATTATAAAGTATGTTAAGACTTATAAAGAAAGAACTATGTAGAACAGAAAAAGTCCATGCTCTCAGTGCCACTGAGATAGCAGTATGAATTGTTCCAATATGTCATATGGATGTTTTTTCGCAGCAGAATAGCAAACTACTATGTTTTTGTCTCAATTAACTGGATGCATAAATTTGCTGCATGAACTTTACTCCTCCACATTTTCTTGCTTTTTTGGGAGGTGGGAGTGGGGGGAGCTATAGCTTACTATTATACTCAAATCCCAGTTAATCTAGAAAAACTTTGTCCAACCTAATGCCTTCCAGATGTATTCCAATTAGGGATATATAAGATATCCACCTTGGATTTCTTTTTCACAGTACATCTTGATTCCCAAGTGCTCTGCACTATGACATTGACAACAAACAACAAATATGAAGTCAGTTTAATCAGTTTAATCAGTTTTATTAAATTTTTATACCGCCCTTCTCCCTAGGGACTCAGGGCGGTGAACAGGGCAAATGATAAAAGTACAAAACTACAAAAGTTAAAATAGAATTAAATTAATGCCCAAGATAAAACAGTAAAATATACGAATATTTAAAAACCCAAATTAACTCCCCATCAGGCCAGGCCAGCTTGTTCAAACAGGTGGGTCTTTAACCCGCGCCGGAAGGAGCGGAGATCCGGTGCCATCCGGAGCTCCACCGGCAGTTGATTCCATAAGGCCGGGGCGCCCACAGAGAAGGCCCTCCCCCTGGGGGCCACCAGCCGGCATTCTCTGACTGGAGGCACCCTGAGGAGGCCCTCTCTGTGGGAACGCACAGGGCGGAGGGGGGTTGACGCCGGCAGCAGGTGGTCCCCGAGGTATTCCAGACCCATGCCATGTAGGGACTTAAAAACCATCACTAAGACCTTGAACCTCACCCGGAAGACAACTGGTAACTGAAGTCAACTGTGAAACTCAAAAATGCTTATATTGGGGAAAATTCCACAATAAATTGTGATTTATTAATGGCTTATTGAATGAACTATGACTTGGCATGCTACCTAAGTGGACTGTGGGATTTATTGGAGGCTTCTTGATTTATTATTTTTTTTTTTGTTTTACTAGCTTCAGAAAGTAACAGCTTCTAGCCATCTCTGGAACTAAACAGGGCCTGGCCTGAATCACCCTGGAATGTAGGCTAAATGGAAGGATCCAGAAGGCAGCAATTACAAACCATTTCTATATTACGACTGCTAGGATACTCTCTAGGAATCAAACTCAACTCTCCCTAATACACTTCCATAAAATTATTCCTTTTTCACAATAGCTTTATAATACATAAGTCTGATTCACACAGACAAGTTCTTGTGCGGTACATAAACTGTTTTTATAAAGCATGTTAATTAGCATACTAGAACATTTCCAGGGCCTCTTGGTCAGTGCTCAGTTCAGTTGCCTTCCTGTTTTTCATGGATTTAATAAATCTAACTGTATAAAAATTTACTTCCTTGCTACCACTTCTACTGAAGTTGCTGATTTTTGTATTATTACTGTTGCATAGCAAAGTATACTTTTGATTCATAGTTCATATGATGCTTCCATATAAATGTTATACACTGTTTACCATGAAAAGTTAAGACAGGTTTATAGTGCCTATTAACAAAAAGCAAGGAAAAAGATAAAACTGCCCAAACATATTGTAGATATTTTTGTTCCTCACACTTTTACACCTGTCCCTTTCCCACTTAGCAATCATTCACTTGTCAAACATTCAAATTCCAAAAATGATTTGCATAAATTGTTAGAACAAACACATATAATGTAAGATGTTTACAATTTATTAACTTGTCAAGTTTGTTGGTTGGTTGGTTGGTTTTTGGAGTGCCTACATATCAGTTTTTGACTTCTGGCAACTATCTGGACAAGTCCTTGCAATTTTATCAGCAAGATTTTGGGAGTGGTTTGGCATTGCCTTCATCTTCTGAGAGAGTGATTAGCCTAAGGTCATCCAGCTGCCTTCACAGAATCATAGGGATAGGACAGAACTTGGAAGTCCTTCTTTCATCTCGGACAAATTTGATGCTATTTCAAAAGCAGAACTTGAAATCACTCTTCTGGTTTCTAACCTGATGCCTTAACTGTTACACCAATATGTTTACTCTCTCCAATATATTTACATGAGAGCTAAACTACTGCTAACTTTTTCTGGATAGTAAAACCATCCATATTTGGTTGCAGGCATCAGCTTTCAGTCCAGCTCTTAACAGAATGGTAATTTATAAGGTTTAAATAAAAATCTTAAAGAGCAATACTGGCACGTATTTTTAAAATAATACTTCATCTAATGTTTAAAAATCAAGTAAAATGAATATATTTATATACTTACTGATTTAATTCTATATCTAGGATGAAAGAAGATCCAAAAGCATCAACCTGGAAGCTGGCTCTAGCAATATGAGTTGACTGCAATATAAAAATAATTACAATTGGTTAGTTATCATAACTAAAAACCCATCCTAAAAACAAAATTCTGCATCAATGCATAAGTAGAGAAGTTCTATATAATGCTATATAACTAAGGTGTTTCTATAGAGAGAGAAACAAAAAGCTGGCTGCATCATATTATACATACAGTATTGTGGGTTTCCACATATTTAACAACTTTAGAGTTTTGCTTTTATTTTATTTTTAATTTATATGGATGCCCATTTCACACCAAGTGGCATAAAATAAAATGTTCTGCAAAACCACATTAAAAAATTAAAAATTCTACAAGACCATATTAAAATATTAAATGTTCATAAAAGCAAGATCATAAGAAGGAATGCATAGGAATGTTACATATGATGCACTCAGCGCACAGATTTTATGTTGCCCAGAAATTCCCAGGCCTGTTGGGGGAAAAACACATTTTAAGGGATTTTTAGAAGGTCATAAGAGTTAACTTCACATGGGATGGGGAATGAAAATGGGCAGATGCCGCAGCAGAGAAGGCTTGTCTCTTAGGAGTGACATGACACACAGCATGCCTCTCCTTCTGAACCTGATGGGATAGGTAGATATCATTGGGGAAAACCCAAACCTCAGATAACCTGGCCCCTGCTATGTTAAGATTTTAAAGGACAAAACCTGCAGTTTCAATTGGACTTGGAAGCAAACTGGTAATCAATGTGGCTCATGGAACAGTGTCATATATACTAGGGAGAGATATAGTTGTCAGTGCTACCAATTTTGGACCAGCTGATAGTTCTGAGTACTTTTCAAGGGCAGCCTTGTGTAGAACATGTTACAGAAGCCCATTTGGAAAGTGAAGAAATTTGTAAAATTGGCATAGCAATATTGTATTTCTGTTTAATACAAGTAGACCTTAAATTACCGTAGCAATTGGGGCTGGAATTTCCATCGCTAAGTGACGCAGTTGATGTCATGTGATTATATCATTTAGCACTAACAATCCCAGTTGCCATTATAACTCAAGGACTATGCAGCTTGTTAAGCAAGGACCTCGCATGACTGCAACATAGGGACGGACAGGAATCCCGGGCATACCAATTAGGAACAGAACCAAACTAGAAATAAGGAATAATTTCCTGACCAAACAATTAATCAGTGGAACCAGCTTGCCTTCAGAAGTTGTGGATGCACCATCATGGAGATTTTACAGAAGATATTGGATAACAACTTGTCTGAAGTAGTAAAGAGCCTTCTGCTTTAGGAGGGAATTGGACTAAAAGACCTCCAAGGTCCCTTCCAACTCTGTTATTCTTTTATTTCTAAATCACTTTTTAGATTTATTCATCTTTGAAGCTAAGGCTGAAGCTTTTGAATAGATAAGTGGTTCTCTATGGAGACTTATTTTTTATATTACTGGAGCTCCATTTAAATTGAATATTGGAAATTTTTATTGGTAACTCCTTGACTTGCAAAATCTTGGAAACAAAAGACACTAAAAGCATTTAAATAGAAAGAATTAATTTTATTTTTTACAAAATGGAAATTGGAAACTTATTCTTTAATAAACCTATGTTGTGGGATTATAGCCTGTCTTTGCACTTTTTTTTTAAATCTACCTTGTCAACTGGTTGGACATATAAACAAATTAAGAGCTATTTTATCTTTTACCAACAGAGTGTGCTATAGGCCATGATTATACATAAAGGTACCAGATAAGGTTCTGGAGATGAACCAATCCATTGAAGACAAAAATATGTGTCCCATGATAATGTTGTAGGATCCAATCTGGATTGGAGCCAAATTGTATCCTACAATCCCACTGAACCTTATGAAAGCAATGTTTGATGATTTGAGTAAAACACTGACACAATCTCTAGAAGCTAAATTTGGGAAAGGTTTGAATAAGATTTCAGGGACAACAACAACAACAGCAATAGAGTTGGAAGGGACCTTGGAGGTCTTCTAGTCCAATCCCCTACTCAGGGAGGAAACCCTATACCCGTGGTGGAGAACCTATGGCACACATGCCAGAGGTGGCACGCAGAGCCCTCTCTGTGGGCACACGCACCATCACCCCAGTCCTAGGCCTTCAGCTGGGTTTCATAAAACCTTTTCACTTTTTTAAAAAAAGGTTCAATCAATCAATTTCAACTTCTCGCAGGAAAAAAAAGATCTCACAAAGTTGGAAATGATTGATTGAACTTTTTAGTCTCACCCAGTCTACCGTTACCACCACAGCCACACCCACCCAATGGGCCATGCCTACCCAGCACCCAACGATACATAAGAGGGTTTTGAGTTGCAGTTTGGGCACTCGGTCTCTAAAAGGTTCGCCATCACTGCCCTATACCATTTCAGACAAATGGCTGTCTAATCTCTTCTTAAAAACCTCTAGTGTTGAAGCATTCATAGCTTCTGGAGGCAGGTTGTTCCATTAATTAATTGTTCTAACTACCAGAAAATTTCTCCTTAGTTCTAGGTTGCTTCTCTCTTTGGTTAGTTTCCATCCACTGCTTCTTGTCTCGCCTTCAGATGCTTTGGAGAATAGCTTGACTCCTTCTTCTTTGTGGCAACCCCTGAGATATTAGAACTTAGGGTAATTAAGCAAGTGAATGACAGGATGGACTTTTTTGGGGGGAAGGGACTTGGAGCTAAAGAAAAGTTTGGATAATTTGACTATGTTAGAACACAGAGAGAAGGAATTTTGTTTGTGGTTCAGAATGATTCCTGGAAATTCTTTTGCAAATATATGAAAAAAAAAACTTTACTGAGTTATTGAGTTGTAAATAGGAAAGAATGAAGGAAAAGTTGAACAAGGTGTTTCCCATGAATTCATGTTTTGCTATAATGAAACAAACATCAAGAGATGTTTTAGCATATTTTCTGAGGAAAAGACAAGGGATCAATGTCATTATGAGGCAAGACTGAAGAGTGATAACATAGATGTAACTGTTTTAAAGAAGACTCCTATTATGGTCATGCATAAGAGGAAAGATTATTTCTTCCTAACAGACATTTTGAAACAAAAAGAATTCCATTTCACTGGGAAAAGTTGGAGGCAATAGTTTTTAATTTCCAGCAACATAGATACAGACTAAGTAACTTTCAAAAAGCTAAAGGCTTTATTGGAAAAATGTTAAGGATGAGCTGGATCAAAAGTCTATGGATATTGCTTATAAAGATTCATAGGACCGCAATTAACTAAAGACACTGAGAAAGAGGATTTTACTTTGGGAGCTGCAGCTAAGGTTTTGATCAATTTTTCTCTTGAAAATGGATTATAAATTTCTAACATGGAATGTAAATGGAGTAAATGCTCCTCAAAAGGCAAACTATTTTTTCTTTGAGAAATTTGAAGCAATATATAATTTGTTTACAAAAAACAGAAATAAGGAAAAAAGATGTGAAGTATTTCATCTTTAAAACTTGGTGAAGAATTTATGTCTGCAGGTTTTAAAAAGAGTACTGAAATTATTTTATATATTAATCTACAATTAAAATTGAAATTATTATTGACAGATGAACATGGTAGGTAGGTTGCAATCAGTTGAAACGCAAGAGATTCTGTCTAATCTATCTATCATTTTATTTTTATACATCAAATTTAGAGACCACCATCTCACTCATGGAGTAACTCTGTGCATTGTACAATTAAAAATATAAAATACATATAAATATATTTCAATACGAGAAGGTAAAACAAGAGTAGAACAATTAAAGCTAAAAAGGTGGGGAGAGGGCCTTCAAGGAGCTAGCTAATTCCAAGATGCATACTGTCCTATGAGCCCTAAGCAAGTTAGCAGAATCAGGTCTTCAAACTCTTCTGAAAGATCAGGATAATTGGGTTTGCCTCCCCTCTGCAGGAAGGATATTCCAAAGGGTAAAGGAATTAGGTAAAATGTCTTTCTGGATCCTGCCAGTCAAAATTCTTTAACTGATGGCATCTCCTGTAACATAATTTTCCTGCCTCCTCAGGTAGGGTGGGCTGATGTAATAAGTTCTGCAAGTAACCTGGCCCTAAGCCATGGAGGATTTTAAATTCAACACCTTGAATTATACCTAAAAGCAAAACAGCACCCAGTGCAGCTTGCATAGCACAAGTGTAGGGTGCCCAAAATGGCTCATACAGCCATATTCTGTATCAGCAGAAGCTTCTGGATATTTTTCAAGAGTAGTCCATATAAAGCACATTGCAACAGTTCAGACATGACCAGAGTGCAAATGACTGAGAGAAGGTATTCCTATATATCTAAATATAAAGATTTTCATTAGAAGATGAAAAATGGAGACCAACCATATGCAGCCAATGGGGTGAGGTGCACATACTTATTATAAAACAGATACAGTACTCTGCTGCCCATAACCAAAATAATTACCAGAAACTGTTCCCCACTTCCTTTTAACTCTCCAGGATCAGAAATTCCCAGAATACTTTTGTTCTAACCCTGGTCTACAACCCCTCATTTTATAAAATTATTTTCTAAGAATGCCTAGAAAGTCCACAGGTGGCCCAGAGGCATTTTCCTAAATAAAGATAACAGTAGAGGCTGGCCCTTTACTGCACACCAACTCTCCAGCATTGCTAAATGAAAGGAATCTAAAAATCAGGTAGAATAGAGAATATGAACTAAACTCCAGGAAGCATCTGTGGGCATAACACTATCGGTGAACCTTCACTGCCCACTCCTGATGTAGGTGGGTGGAGGGGAAAAATTATTTTAATTGGGGTTTTTAATAATATAGGGTTGATTTAATATTTTTTAAATTGGTTTTTAACTTTTATATGCTTGATTTTTAACTCCCTGTAAACCGCCCTGAGTCCTCAGGGAAAGGGCGGTATATAAATGCAATAAAATAAATAAATAAATAAAATAAAAAAGATTATTCTCATGAATCCTCACCATGGAGTTACATGCCTGAAGACTGTTGGTTTGGATCTTAAGAATTCTAGATAGTTGGTTGATTCTCTGATTGATTATCAGGAATCTCAAATACAACATCAGATTTTGTATTTTGTATGTCTACATGCCTTAAATGTGCATAACACAAACAGTCCTGCATTTGTAAAGTGGAATACTTATCTGAATGTCTTCCCATATCCAACAGATGAAATTTTCAGCAGTTTGGTATCAGCTGAAGGATGGAGTCAAAGCATGGCAATTAACCACTCCAATTAACAAGCTTCTTCTATGCTTTGCCAAAATCTCAAGACATCATTCTGCCAATACTTTGAAAAGCTTGAGAGCTCAGGTATTTATTTATTTATTTATTTATTTATGGGACTTATATCCCGCCCTATCTCCCGAAGGACTCAGGGCGGTTAACAACAATAACATATAACAGAAATTAAGATAAAATTAAAATTAAAGTCATCTGTGCAATAAATTAAAATTAAAAATAAATTACAAATTGTAAACATAATTAAAATGCCTGTCAGTCCAGTTCAGCCAGGTGGAAAAGGAGTGTTTTGAGGCCGCGGCGAAAGGACCGGAGATCTTGGGTCATCCGAAGCTCAGGGGGGAGCTGATTCCATAGGACTAGCGCTCCCACAGAGAAGGCCCTTCCCCTGGGGTTCGCCAGCCGACATTGTCTAGCCGACGGTATTTCTATAACCCATGTACTGAAACCACAAATACTTACACTTTTAGCATCCCAAATAATCATATCAATATTTCAGTTATGCATGCTATTTCATATTAAGACAATCAAGTAATAGTTAATGGTTAAAACTCCATGGGAAAAAATCAAATAGAGGTTAGTATTTAAGCCAGTAGACTTGTTATGGCAATCAGATTTCCATTTTTAATTTGTTTCTCACAAATTTCTTATATCATACAGCTTTCAAGTAGTGTGAAAATACATGCTAAAAATTGGCACTATCTCCATTTTCTTTCTGTTGAAAGGAAGAAATGTATCACAAAAAACAGGAAGCCCTTTACATGGTATAGTTGTTGTTACATGTCTGTAATGATTAACAATGTCACTTTAGGCTTTGCTAGGAATTGAGCTAAAGTAAAATGTGTCAAAATGATGGTAACATAGATTTAAGAGCAACATTAAAGATCTGAAATCTATTTCAGGTACCTATAAATCTTGAAAGTTACATTTGTACTGCCTTAGCCAATGCCCAGAAATTGATTAAGGTATTTATTTCTTAAGAAGCAGAATTGATCCCATAATTTTTAAAGTGGGGGGGAGTGTTTCTGGGCAAAATGAGATTTAATGTTTGCTCTGTCATTGTTTTAGAAACATCAGTAATTAAGAGTAGTGCAGTGACATAATATATTTTTATTACTTGGATCATCTGGCTCACAATTAGGAAAAATAGTTCAAATTCTTAGCCATTATTATTTCAATTCTAATGCCATTCAATCTGGCCAGGGAGATTTCCAGGAAGATATCCATTTGTTTCCAATTATTAATTCTAGTAGCACTTTAAGAAATGAGCATTCCAAATTGTTCCTTTTTTATTTTAAAAATATTATTTTTCTCAGATAAACGCTATCACAATCTGCAGACATCTTATTGTTGTCCTAGTAAAAAATATCCAATGCCAGTACCATGTAGGACTGGATCAGAACGTAACCTCTATTGTGAGTACTAAATTAGTGCCCTGAATCCTGATAATTAAATAGAGAATTCTTTAGCACAAGTTTTATACAATTGTCAGACTTTACATTTTACACTGGAAAAAGTTAATACAAACAACAAATCTCACTGCCAAAAATCCTCTCTCCTTCATGCCCATCAGCCTCCTTGTATTTTCAGGGAGTTGTAGAAGTGTTGGAAAAATCTCAAAGTGCACACAATTGTAGGAAACAAGCAAAAAAGAAATCACAAATGGTGACTGTGTGACCATAGGGATCCGTGACATTGTAATTGCAAGCCAGACTCCAAGCACTTGGATCATGATAATATGGCTCCAGGTATGCCCTGCAATGGCTGGAACTTCAAGGACCAGTTTATAAGTGCTACTTATTCAGCATCATTGCAAGTTTGAATGGACATCAAATGAATGGTCATTAAGTGAGGACCAACTGTAATATAAGCATATGTATAATTCTTCAAATAACTGGATCCAAACCTTTAAAAAGCTACAATACGACTGAAATTGGTTCCAGAAAAAATCCAACGAAGAAACCAGCTGATTCAATGCCTATTACAGATATACCAGTTCCCAGCGACAATTTGCAGCAGCACCCAATTCATCTTTCTGAATGTAGTTGTTAGTTGCGAAGTCGTGTCCGACCCATCATGACCCATGGACAACGTTCCTCCAGGCCTTCCTGTCCTCTACCATCTTTTGGAGTCCATTTAGGCTCACGCCTATTGCTTCAGTGACTCCATCCAGCCACCTCATTCTCTGTCATCCCATTCCTCTCTTGCCCTCAATCTTTCCCAGCATTAGGCTCTTCTCCAGTGAGTCCTTCCTTCTCATTAGGTGGCCAAAGTATTTGAGTTTTAGCTTCAGGATCTGGCCTTCTAAAGAGCAGTCAGGGTTGATCTCCTCTAGGACTGACCAGTTTGATCGCCTTGCAGTCCAAGGGACTCACAGGACTCTTCTCCAGCAGCAGAGTTCAAAGGCTTCAATTCTTTGGCGCTCAACCTTTCTTATGGTCCAACTTTCACAGCCATGCATTGCAACTGGGAAGACCATAGCCTTGACTATACGCACTTTGGTTGACAGGGTGATGTCTCTGCTTTTTAGTGTGCTGTCTAGATTTGCCATGGCTTTCCTCCTGAGGAGCAAGCGTCTTTTAATTTCTTGGCTACAGTCCCCATCTGCAGTGATCTTGGAGCCCAGGAAAATAAAATCTGTCACTACCTCCATTTCTTCCCCATCTATTTGCCAGGAATTGAGAGGGCCGGATGCCATGATCTTGGCTTTCTTAATGTTAAGTTTCAACCCAACCTTTGCACTCTCCTTCTTCACTCCTAACAAGAGGCTCTTTAGTTCCTCTTCATTTTCTGCCATTAGAGTGGTATCATCTGCATATCTTAGGTTGTTGATATTTCTCCCAGCAATCTTAATTCCAATGTTTGATTCATCTAGCCCTGCCTTTCTCATGATGTGCTCTGCATATAAGTTAAATAGGCAGGGCGACAGAATACAGCCTTGCCGGACTCCTTTCCCAATTTTGAACCAATCAGTGGCTCCATGTCCAGTTCTCACTATTGTTTCTCAAGAGACAAATAAGATGGTCTGGTGCTCCCATTTCTTTAAGAACTTGCCACAGTTTGTTATGATCCACACAATCAAAGGCTTTAGCATAGTCAATGAAGCAGAAGTAGATGTTTTTCTGGAACTCCCTAGCTTTCTCCATGATCCAGCGTAGGTTGGCAATTTGATCTCTAGTTCCTCTGTCTCTTTGAAATCCTGCCTGTACTTCTGGTAGTTCTCGATCCACATACTGCTGGAGTCTAGCTTGTAGGATTTTGAGCATAACTTTACTAGCATGAGAAATGAGTGCAATGGTGCGATAGTTTGAACATTCTTTGGCATTGCCTTTCTTTGGAATTGGAATGTAAACTGATCTTTTCCAATCCTGTGGCCACTGCTGAGTTTTCCAAATTTGCTGGCAAATTGAGTGTAGCACTTTTACTGCATCATCTTTTAAGATTTTGAATAGCTCAGCTGGAATACTGTCACCTCCACTAGCTTTGTTGTTGTTCAGCTTTCCTAAGGCCCATTTCACTTCACATTCTAGGATGTCTGGCTCGAGGTCAGTGACTACCTCATCGTGGTTATGAGGGACATGAAGCTCATTCTTCTATAGTTCTTCTGTGTAATTTTGCCACCTCTTCGTAATCTCTTCTGCCTCTGTTAGGTCCCTGCCATTTTGGTCCTTTATCATGCCCATTTTTGCATGAAACGTTTCCTTGATCTCTCCAATTTTCTTGAAGAGATCTCTGGTCCTCCCTATTCTATTGTTTTCTTTTATTTTTTTGCACTGTTCATTTAAGAAGGCATTCTTATCTCTTCTAGCTATTCTCTGGAATTCTGCATTCTATTGAGCGTATCTTTCTTTTTCTCCCTTGCCTTTCGCTTCCCTCCTGTCCTCAGCTATTTGCAAAGCTTCCTCAGACAGCCATTTTGCTTTCTTGCATTTCTTTTTCTTTGGGATGGTTTTAGTTGCTACTTCCTGTGCAATGTTACAAACCTCCATCCATAGTTCTTCAGGCACTCTGTTTATCAGATCTAATTCCTTAAATCTAATTGTCACCTCTAATGTATACTTGTCAGGGATATGATTTAGTTCATACCTGAGTGGCCTAATGCTTTTCCCTACTTTCTTCAGTTTAAGCCTAAATTTTGCAATGATAAGCAGATTGTCTGAGCCACAGTCAGCTCCTGGTCTTGTTTTTACTGACTGTATAGAGCTTCTCCATCTTTGGCTGCAGAGCACATAGTCAATCTGATTTCTGTGTTGACCGTCTGGTGATGTCCATGTGTAGAGCCATCTCTTGGGTTATTGGAAAAAAGTATTTGCTATGACTATCGTATTCTCTTGACAAAATTCTATCGGCCTGTGCCCTGCTTCATTTTTTTACCCCACAGCCAAACTTGCCTGTTATTCTGGTTATCTTTTGGCTTTACTTTAGCATTCCAATTCCCCATGATGATAAGGACATCATTTTTGGTGTTAGTTCTATAAGGTGCTGTAGGGCTTGATAGAACCGGTCAACTTCATCCCCTTCAGCACTGGTGGTTGGGGCATAGACTTGGACTACTGTGATATTGAATGGTTTGCCTTCTTTCTGAATAGTCCTACATAAAATACAGTCACAGGTTATTTTGTATTTCATAAAGTCATCTTTTTGCAGGAACTCAAGGCATCCCAGATAGAAATCCTCACTTTATTACTAGTTAACAGTCCTTGAAGTAGGGTGGGCTGAAATAATGCAGTTAAACCAAAATCATCCTGTGAGTTTCCAAGGTTAGACTAAACCGTGGTCTCTGAGTCCTATTCCATATCATAACTACTAACTGGACAATACTGGGCTAGGCAATCAATTATTCTTGAAATGTTTCGGACTATAATTCCCTCATGCCTGGCAGCTGACCAGGCTGCACTGACATCCAAGATATTTGGAAGCACCATATCTACACTAGTGTCTAATAACTGAGGTAAGGTCCATCTTACTCAGGTTGAGTATGCTAATCAGGTTCCTACACTGATAAAAGCATTCTTAACTATTTTTCTCACTATAAAATTATTTCCAGAAAATTCAGTTCCTTTCTTATCCATAATATGATTATGAAAATATCTGAAAATATCAAAATATCTGAACATATTACATTATTTTTAAAATTTTATTAATAATCTGAGATTAAATTTTTAATTATACCTCTAACTGCTGTAAAGAAGATGGGAATGCACTTCTTTGTATCTTTTTTTCTTCCTTTTCTCTTTAACTTTCTGTCATTTTCTGAACTTTTAGCTCTCTACTTTCTTTTTTTCTTGTTTTATATTAATTTGCATTAGTTTTTATCTTTTTAAAAAAAATTATAAAATTGTATTAAAAAGAATGTTAATTAAAATCTATGATATGATTGGTTTAAATTGCTCTATCTTCTTGGCTGTTTTTTTACATTTTATATATAATGTGCTTGTATTTTTAAAAAAAAACGTTTAAAACCATCTAGAGCAGGGGTCCCCAACCGGGCCACGGCATGCCAGCAATTGGTCCGCACAGAAAACCAAAGCCCCACCCATGGGATGCAGGCAGCACACAAAACCACACACCCTCCAGTCCGTGGAAAAACCTCTCTCCACAGAACCGGTCCCTGGTGACCAAAAGGTTGGGGACCTCTGATCTAGAGTCTCTGCTGTGAGACAAGCAGTTATATTAATTAATTATTTAACTAGCTCACTTTATTTTAAATCAATCTCTGAACAATTGTAAAAAAATCCATATAGTTGCTAAGACAAGAGGTGAATAAAGATTATATATATATATATATATATATATATATATATATATATATATATGTATATATGTATGTATGTATGTATGTATGTATGTATGTATATGTATATGTATATGTATATGTATATGTATATGTATATGTATATGTATATGTATATGTATTTTTATTTTTTATTTTTATTTTAATTCCATTTATATCCCGCCCTTCTCTGAAGACTCAGGGCGGCTTTCAAGCTTAGCAGTAGCCTTCATTCTATGTATATGCCTGCTTATTAGGCCTTTTGGGCCCCCCCAAGCGGCATTATTACAAAGTCAGCTTATTGCCCCCAACAATCTGGGTCCTCATTTTACCTACCTCGGAAGGATGGAAGGCTGAGTCAACCTTGAGCCTGGTGGGATGCGAACCTGCACTAATTGCAGGCAGCTGGTGTTACTTAAGGAGGCATTAGCCCACTGCTCCACCAAGGCTATGTATATGTATATGTATATGTATATGTATATGTATATGTATATGTATATGTATATGTATATGTATATATATATTTGTGTAAATTACTAACAAAGAATTAAAGGGAAACTGAAGATGCATTTCTGACTCCTTAGTCGTCCTCAGTCAGCTATACCCTTCTGAGATTCGAACCTGGACTGATTGCATACAAGGCAGTGTTATGTATGCAATCAGCCCAGGTTCGAATCTCAGAAGGGTATAGCTGACTGAGGATGACTAAGGAGTCAGAAATGCATCTTCAGTTTCCCTTTAATTCTTTGTTAGTAATTTACACAAATATATGAATTGTCCGGTGTGACTACTGCCTGTTTGATAGCCTTCAAGATAGGCTGAAAACAGGAAATAAAGATTTGCCCCATGTTTGGGGCCTAGCAAGGTAATCTAAATAGTTAACATTTGAAACATATATATATATATATATATATATATATATATATATATATATATATATATATAGGCAAATGCATTGTTTTTATCTTATTGTTGTGCACAGCCCACATTCACTTTTGGTGAGATGGGAAGCTATATAAATTTGGAAAATAAATAAATGAATAAATAATATCTTAATCATTACACTAGTTGATTTTCTCCAACAATTTATTATAATATAATATAACATAACATAAAACATGAATAGTGACACAACTTTGGTTGTGTTGTTAAACATAGTTCTCCTAACACTTATCTTCTGAAACCATTCTTCCAGAAAGGCTGGCATCACCACAATATTGTGTCTTTCAAGCAGGTATATTGTTAATAAGAGAGATCCAGCAGAGGATTCAATTTCCCAATTCATGTCATCCACCGAACATCTGAAGCAGTCTCTGTCCCAAAGTAGGTCAAAGACTAAATTAAAATGTATCTAAATAATTAGAATAATTCCACAGTGAATCACTTAATAAACCCTTGCATTCCCCAAAATATTTTACCCAAAATTAGCAAATAAAGTACAGTATTTTTATTATTTTTAATAATTAAAATTCTTCGTATGAAGGTAATAATGCCTATTCTATTGCTGAAGAATGTACTAATCAATTCTGAGGTCTAGATTTCCAGCCCACCTCTGGCAGACTCATATGTGATAGAGTTTGTCCAAATCTTCAACCCACACAACTGAAAATTAACCATCACACAATCAGACATTGATCTATTTCCATCCATGTCCAAATATATCAAAACAACAGTAACTACAAGAATAAAATAATTAAAATACAAGCTATTTTATACATCTGGCTTCTAGGAAAATTTCAAGGTTTGTATCTCAGCACATTTAGTAACAAAGCTCGTCATAACCAAAACAATCTTATTACACAACATTGGCAGAAGCAAAGTAGTGTGAAATCTGGTTTTAGCCGAGTCAGAAGCAACCTCCTTAAACCAGTTATTTGTTGCTGTAACAAAGGACATATGATATCCATTCATCCCACATACAAATGTCAAGTCTTCTACTATTGCACAATGTAGGTGAGAGAAAAAGAATGAAAGAAATAAGAAAATAAACCCTATGACAAATATACCCATCCTCCTTCAAAACATGCTCCATGCTCGGTCAGTTATTTTCTAGAACCCAAATCATGTATAATTCTTTTTTCATAACTAGCATTCCCACATAATTCTTGAATTCTGAAAATAATCAATTCCCTGGCAAACCATGGCTTAAACCTGGTACTGTACTGTAATACGTTTTTTAATTATAAGTTTGGTCATTATTAAGGGATTTGTGTGCAAGTCACAGTCACCATGCAAATGTCATTTCCCAATACTCCAGATAGTGGCTGTCATCACATGGTGACTGTTATGTATGCAACCACTCACCACTTGATCTAACCAAATTTGGGACTGTTACCATAGACAATTTATCTTCACAGCAAATATGGCAACATTAAAAGCAAACCAAGCCAAACATAGTTAATCACTATACATCAAAGACTCTACACACAATGATGGCTGCCATATGGAACTCTTCAATTCCATGTGTGTGTCCAACTGTATGGCAAACAGCAGCTCTATTAATAAAAAACAGAACCTCCTTTCATTAATATTGAACTTTACATTCATGCATTCAGTCAATCTAAATACTGTAGTGCTTTTACTTGAAGGGGGTTTTATTTGTTTTTGTTTTAAAGATAAGAATTCAGGTCAACTAATTTAGATGAACAGTCTTTTTTTAAGTTTCCAAAAATATAATTTTATAATGAAGAGGCAAAGACTCAAGGTCATATATTAAAGTACTTTTGCACAACAATGCCTTTTAAAGACTCTGAGATCACCAGGGACAGAAGATTATTTTAGGGCTCTATAAAACCAGCTTCCATGTTAGTGTTATGTTTTTCTCCATATGAAATCAATGGCCAGCAAGGACAAGTATATGGGAAACCTAAAATAATAAAGGAACTCTTCATGGAATGTTTTCAGTAATTAGGTCTACTGTCCTAAATGAAACATCTATCCATCTGAACATTTCAAATACGAATAATGGAATGGATGAGATGCCTTCTTCCTGAAATACAATTTTTCCAGCTACAATAGAGACTGCAGAAAAGAGAAGGAAAGCAAAACTCATTAGTGATGCAAGGAAGACAGGAAGAAATGCAAAGACTAAATGCAAAGTTGCAGAGAGAGGCAAGAAAAGATAAAGTACTTGGCTGAAGAATGTAAGAAATAGGTGAAAGCAGTCATGGGAGGTCATACAGCAGAGTATTTCACTTATGTAAAGTCCAGAAACCCCTTTATGCCAAGAAAGGCTATTGTGGTCAGAGGACTTGATGGGTAGGAACTGCATCACCAACAAGTAAAGAAATGGCAAAAGAATGGAAAAGGTCAACATTTATCCCAATACCAAAGAAAAGTGATATGAAAGATTGTTACAACCACCAAATGTGGCCTTGATACCACATGTGAGTAAAATTCTTTTTAAAATAATCCAGCAATGTTTGAATCCAACTGCAAACAGGAACTACCTGGTGTAAAATCAGATTTTTGGAAAGGAACACATGATCATATTGGGTAATGGAAAAAGCAAGGAAATACCAATACCAGAAAGATCTCTGCTTCATTGACCATACAAAAGCCTTCAACCATGAGAAGCTCTGGAACTGCATCAAAGATCTGGAAATATCAACACACCATTTCCAGCTCATTCAGTCATTGTACTCTGATCAAGCAGCCATTGTAAGAATGGAATATGGAGACATAAAATGGTTTGGAATTGGAAAAGCACTTGGCAAGATTGCATCCTGTCATCTATACTATTCAACATGTACAAAGAAACTGTTATGAGAAATGCCCATTTGGATGAATCTAGCATTGGGATTAAAATCGGTGTAGGAATATCAACAACCTCCAATGTGCAACTTTGCTCACGGAAAGCAAGGAGAATCTGGAGTGGCTAATACAGAGAGTCAAATTTGAAAGTGAAAAATGTTAACCACAGCTTAACATCAAAACAAAGAAAACAACAACTGCAGAGAACATACAGGCCAGAAGGCAGACTGACAAAACAGTAAAGGAATTCATCTTCCTGGGATCTAAAATCAACTCAAAAAAGTGGCATCTGCAGTCCTGAGATCAGAAGTTGTATAGCACTTGAAAGAACCGTAATGTGTCTGGAAGAGTAAAGACATCAGCCTCGTAACCAAATGCATATGATAATAAAATATTTTTTTTCAATTGTACTTATGGCTGCAAAACTTGCTCTGAAAAAGGCAGCTAGGACTGGAATGGTCACCTTTGAACTGTGGCGCTGGAGGCAACTATTACACTCCTATGGACATCAAAAATAACAAAGAACTTCCCCAAAAATATCACTTGAAGCCAAGATTGCCAAACAGAGACTGTCATATTTTGGTCATTTCGTGAGAGTTGACTCACTTGAAAAGTCAACCACCCTAGTACCCACTAGCTGGACACTATAAAGGACAACACTAGGATGACCGTGGTGGATCTGAAGGAGGCGGTGTGAGACAGGAGGGTATGGAGAGTGCTGATCCATAGTGTGACCAGGGATCGGACGCAACTGAACGGCTGACAACAGCAATGACATTGATTTTAAAGTGAGGAGAGAAGTTTAATTAAGATACAATAAAGTCAAAACTTGGCAAGACATTTATATTTACATTTTTAATTAGTTTTACAATGACTACAGAGACCCCCATTATCTGACCTGATTGTCTTCATCCAACCCCAACATGTTCTCCATAACTATAGTACTGATGCTGATCTGAAGAAGAGTAACATATGAATATTCTACATTGTATCTGTTTTTTATAATATTGTGATTTTTATATATTTTAATATCTGTATTTTTATATGTGGTTTTACCCATTTATTGTCTGCCACTCAGAGTCACCTCCAGTGAGATAAGTAAATAAATGGATGGATGGATGGATAGATAGATAGATAGATAGATAGATAGATAGATAGATAGATAGATAGACAGACAGACAGACAGACAGACAGACAGACAGACAGACAGACAGACAGATATTGCATACTGCACTACCAACTGCTAAGTCATTGATGGTTATCTCTCCTGTTTTCTATATATCAAAATTGTGGAGAAGTAATTTAGGGTCAGTACCTTTGTGACACGTTATAAATTATAAATTAGCCCTGCACTAGGCTCTGCTATACTTGCAATGTGTATTACTGTATCCTTTCCATTTTATTTGTTCTATCCATAGATCATATCCAGCATTAGAAAGAAATTCAATATTTGTGGAGGCAGTCAAAGAAGGCTATGATGGGAAAACTGGTTCATCCTTATTGAATTTGAAATTATATAGAAAATGTGACAATTTATGGATTATGTAATTCTATGGGGTTATTTTAAGGAATGCCAAGCTAATAAACATCTGGACATTGTTATTCCTTCACAATATATGGAGTTTGATCCATAGATGTGACAATACTTGTATGTGAATATGTACACTATTTTAAAATAATATAAGAAGGAAATCTTATGCTAATAAAAATTAGTCTGCAAATTTATTGACACCACATGTAAGAAACTAGTTTCCTGCACTAAACTAACTTCATGATAAAGGGTTACATTAGGTAAGAATTTTATTAAGCTTGCAAATAAGTGGATTTGATTTTAAACAAGAACACCATTTCTGGCTCTCTAAAGCCTTTGTAACATGACAGAAGGGAGATGTTTTTAAATACATTGGTCAGAACACCTTTCATTCTCTGAAGAACATACAGATCAATGCCAAAACCACATTACTTATTTTTAATCCAATCTAATATCCTTCTTGATCATATAATTCCTGAACCTTTTTCAACATGTCTTCAATATAAAATTACCACTTATTTAATAAATAATTGCCTTTATTGCATAGCAGATTTAATCATGCATTTTTGTTCATTTGGACTTTGCTGCTTTGATATTCAGTTGCCACTGACATAAAGGCTGCAAGTGCAAACATCGCCAGCTCCTTAATTTTCCACTCCAAAATAGCCACATGAGACTCAGAGAAAATTAAAATAAATCATACATTTATTATATTATCATACAGGGCTCCATAGGATGTCATCAGTAAAGTCAATATGATGGCCCGAAAGTTCAAACTCTGATCATTCAATCTTGACATGATTAATACTGAGATTTTAATCAGTGTTAAAACTAACATAATACTAAGATTTTAATTAATTTAAAGAGTGGTATTTTCATCTCTTATCTAGAACCAAACGTGAATGAATCCATGGAGTTAGACAAAGTGTACTTTATATTTTTAAATTATTATTTCATTTATCAGAAAAACAAAGGTGCCATGACTATTGCACATAGCGAATGGTCCATAAAATTATCATTTTGCCAGACTGAGCCTTTCATTGCATGAGCTGGCTGTAGTAGCGTCATCGGGTTTAAGGATTAAGTATGCTTTGGAGAAAGGACTGTGAGTCAATTGGATGGAGCTATGTTTCTTGATTGTTATGCATATTCTGCATAACATAGTTTTATGCAGAATTTTTGTTTTGGCCCTAAGTGGAAACTGCCTGCAGTTCTTCCAGAATAATTATTTTTGAAATGTAGACATGGATCAAAAAGTTCTAGACAAATCAGACTTCCATTTCACTATGGGACCTTCCATATTCATCTTTAGACTTTAGGGAATTGATAAAAACATGACAAAAAGCAGAAATAGTCAACTAAGAGAAAATGAGAAAAGCAGAGAGTTCCCACTAAAAAAAATCTCTGGAATCCAACTATAATTACTATGCCTTCCTAAATAAAAAGTCTCCAGCAGATTGCTGACTTTAAACCTGCCTTCTGCTGAAAGATTAAAGTAGAGTGTAAAATTATCATGTTCTTCACTTTAAACTGAAATGAGTTTTAAGTTGAAATATAGCACATATAGTCATAAATGAACAGATGGTCCATTTCAAAGTAAAATGTTGGTGATGCATATACCACTTTGAAATATACATTACTCCTTGCTAGAATTCATTACTAGAAAGCAACAGTAGGTCAGAAGAGTTTGAATAAGTTAGGAAAACTTGCTTCCATAAAAGAATAATTTTTTTCTTACAATCTCAAGGTTCACAATACAGATGGTTCTCGACTTATGACCACAACTGAATCCAAAATTTCTGTTGCTAAGTGAGACAGCTGTTAGGTGAATTTTGCCCCATTTTATGACTTTTCTTGTCACAGTACTTAAGTGTATTCTTTCAGTTGTTATGTTAGTAACACAGTTGTTAAGTGAGACTGGCTTTCCCATTTACTCTGCTTATCGGAAGGTTGCAAAACATAATCACATGAACCTGGAATATTGCAACGGTTGTAAATATGAGTCAGTTGCCAAGTGTCTGAATTTTGATCACATGGCTATGGGGATGCTGCAATAGTCGTAAAAAAGTCTCTTTTTGCGGTGCCATTGTAACTTCAAACAGTCACTAAATGAACTGTTGTAAGTTGAGGACTACCTGTATAGAGATGAAGCAAGGCAATATTATTTGGCTGTTATTAACAGATGAGGTCTACAGTCACATGTATGAACTTTTTCCAACAAGTATGTATGAAACATAATTAACTTTTTCCATTAGAGTAACAAATTGTATCACACAGTTTTAAATTCTCGGGATATTTATCTCTTAATTCTTTACCAAAATTCCAACTATGTATCTGATCTTTCTTTAGCACACTTTTAATCATTAAAAAATCTTTAATGAAGAACTATAAAGAAATGACTGTTCACAAGGTAAACAGAACACACCAAAGTTTCCAGAATGTTACAGCTCCCAATTTATTTTCTATTTAAGATTTTTTATGATTTTAAAATATCTTGCCCTCAATTCGATGTACCCTTTTTCAGGTTAAATTTCATTTTACAATATAGGGAACCCATTTGCTTTTATATTTCCACATAAGCAGCAATTTGAATTTTTTTTTCTTTTCTGATGTGGCACCTATTCTTTTGAAGAACATACCATCTGAAATTAGATTCCGCCCCATCTCTAGTGGCCTTTTCTCTGCTGGAAAGGTTTTAAGAATGGTGGTTCTCCCAGATATGACGGTCAGGAGATTAGATGGGCCCGTGAGGTGTTGTTAACTCACTGTTGATAGGTTTATCCTCAGTTCCTTTGCTGCTGGTAGTTTTTTTGCTTTTTGTTATTTGTCATTTATATTGATGTATTCAACCGGATGCCCAGAGTTATTGCTTCAAGATAGGTGGCCATATAAACCCAAATAATTTGTCACTTAATAAAGTATTAGATTCATATCCTACATTTTGCTCAGGAAATTGAAGTACCATCCTTCCATATTTCCTTGAAACAATAACCCTATGAGATGGGTTGGACTGAGAGTGAATGGAATGGCTCCCAAAGATACTCCAGGAACTTCCATGGTAGACGAGAACCTGAATGTCTCTGCTCCTAATCCAACCCCTTAACCATTACACTACATTAGACTATAATATTTTTAAAGAATTATTATTCTTAATATTATAAACACAGGCAACTAAAAAAAACACCATCTCACATCTTCTGACACAATATTAGTTAGAACACATACATTCAATTTGCTTCAGAACACTGGGCTACATTTACTTAACTGCAATGTAATTAGAAAACATAGAAGCAATTGGTCAAAAGGTCTTCAACTGGGAAAGGACCTTATTTCATATAGTAGAATATGACCATCAATTTTAAACATTTAATGCTTGCACATTGTCAAGAAGACAGATGCACACCCAAAGCACTGGCTAATACATGACATTCTCTCTGACAGGTAAAGTGAATATTTGCACCTGCATCTTTAAAGCTATCACACAAAGTTGAAATGGTGCCAAGGAATTGGAGAATGATCTCTTCCATCTGCTATCTCTGCAGCAAAAATGCTGCTCTACTCCCAGCTTCTTGACAAAAATTTGCTGTTTCCTAATGGAAATATCAAGCAACTAAATATAGAGCATTTCTTGATCATTCAGGCCTAAGCATCAGCCTGTTGCAGCTTTTCACCTTGATCCTCCTCTAGGCAACCCCAACCCATTTGAAAAACATCAACTGCAATGTTCTTTTCAAAATTAATTAAGGGAATCAAATGGAAGCATACTTGTAGTTATAGAAAATGAATGATGATTGTATTGATTAAATTGTAAGATAGCTTTTCAATGCGTAGTTATTATATATATATGTCTAGTATGCCCAAGAATTGAAGCCTTTGAACTATGGTGCTGGAGAAGACTCCTGCGAGTCCCTTGGACTGCAAGGCGATCAAACCGGTCAGTCCTAGAGGAGATCAACCCTGACTGCTCTTTAGAAGGCCAGATCCTGAAGCTAAAACTCAAGTACTTTGGCCACCTAATGAGAAGGAAGGACTCACTGGAGAAGAGCCTAATGCTGGGAAAGATTGAGGGCAAGAGAAGAAGGGGACGACAGAGAATGAGGTGGCTGGATGGAGTCATTGAAGCAGTAGGCGTGAGCTTAGATGGACTCCAGAAGATGGCAGAGGACAGGAAGGCCTGGAGGAACATTGTCCATAGGGTCGCGATGGGTCGGACACGACTTCGCAACTAACAACAACAACAAGTATGCCCAATATTGTAACTAATGTTCTTTGGATGAATTATCAAATTATTTTAAACAGCAAAAATTTCCCTAAAACAATTTTTTTAAATACAGAAAAATGGAATAAATTGCGGAGGAAACAGGGTTGAATATTTAAACTGAGAATAAACTGGTTTAAAATGTCTTGTTTTCCATTGGTTTCTCCTCCCTTTTTTACTTATGATGCTTGAAAAACTTGTCTGAGAAATGGCAGGCTTTCCTAAATAATCTAAGACACGTTTATACAATCTCCCAACCTGATTTTTATGGCATCTATAGGACTGCAGGATCACAACAGTAAAACTCAGCAGCAAAACAATAATTTTCAGCAACTTGTTTGGAATAAAATAAGGGCTAAAATAAGTGCAGGTGAAACACAGCTTTTTTGCAATTTTTAAAAGCTCATTTTCAACTCCTCCAGGGTAAGTTTTTCATCTTCTTGTTAGGGATATCCACATGGTATGATCAAAAAAGTCAAGATGATGGCCACAATGATTCTATCAAGAGTCTAAGACACTTCAATAGCACCTAAATGATCATTGTGTGTGTTATGTATGCAGGCACCTGCATAGCAACAGCCACTAGGGGGCGTTGGCCTGAACGGTTTCGGCGGGAAACCTAGGGCCAACCCCATTGGCTGGCAGCTTACCTGGCTAGGTATTTACGGAGGCCAGGTAACCCTCATTCCCCAGTTCACTACCCCCCTTCCAATAAAGAGCTGAACTCACACACCGGCTGGCGTCTCTTCCTTGCGTCGGACCCACTACACGATAGTGGCGACGAAGGTGGGATTGCTGCTGACCAAGAGCTGAAGTCACTGGGGCAATGCTCCGCGAGCTGAAGGGGAAGGCATTTTTCCTTTCTTCTCCCCCCCACGGCCGCCAGCCGACCGGATCAGCTGACCGGACCATGCCGGTCACCGCATCCGCAACCGAGACCGCACATCGCACCGTGACTGAGACCGCAACCACCGCCATGGCAAGAGCCGATCAACCCCACGGGTTCGACACCCGCCACCCCGAGACCTGGACCCGTTACCTGGCTCACGTTGAACTGTACCTGTGGTTCAACCAGATATCAGAGGACGGGGTGAAGGCGGCAGCCCTGCTTTGCCTCGGGGGGCCAGCGCTGTTGGAGATCACCACGAACCTGTTCCCCCAAAAGGCCATCAACACCGTCGCATACTAGGACCTCGTGGCCAGACTCAACGCCCACTTCAAGCCCCGACGCTCCAAGGTGGCCACGCGATCGCAATTCGAGAAAAGGGACCAGCGCCCCGACGAGACTGGTGCCCATTTCCTCGCCACCCTACGAGAAGCCGCCGTCGCCTGCAGGTTCTCAAACTTGGAAGAGCAGCTATGGGACCAGCTGATCTGCGGCCTATGAGACAGGCGGCTGCAAGAGCGCCTGTTCGAGAGAGAGGAGGTTTCGCTCCAAGAAGCCAAGGACGCCATCCTAGCCCATGAAGCAGCCTGCGGGGCCACCCAAGCATGCCAGGAAACCAGGTCCGGCAACCAGGCGACCAGCGTCCACCGGCAAGGCACCACAGACTGGCGAAATTCCTACTCGCCCAGCACACTACACCATGTGTTGCTACCGGGAAGAGCCCAGCAGAACTGCGATGGGGACAGCGCCTCATCACCAAGCTGGGCCGGTTACACCCAGACCGGGTAGCAGCCGAGACGGTTAGGTCACAACCATCTTCAGCATCATCATCATCATCGACATCATCACCAGCACACAGAGTTCTCAATGTGGGGGACCTGGTCTGGGCAAGGAACTACAGGGCAGGGCATCCATGGGTTCCAGGGACAGTGATTGAGAAAACTGGACCCCTCTCCTACATCGTGGGAGTGGAGGGGGACAGGCACATAAGGCGACACATCGACCAGCTCAGAGGAAGAGTCCCTAAGTGCACCACACACGCCCAACCGGAAAGCCACACCACAGGGGAGGCCAGTCCAACCGGAAACAACACAGAGCAGGAATCAGAGGAGGAGGGCCTCCTGAACCCAGTCCTGTTCACCCCAGCACAGAGGCCCCAGGAACCAGCTGTCCAAGCCCAGGGCCAAACCACACCCAGACGGTCCACCCGGCCCCATAGGACACCTGCCTACCTGTCGGTTTCGGCGACAAACCCAGTTTCGGCGGGAAACCTAGGGCCAACCCCATTGGCTGGCAGCTTACCTCCCCAGTTCACTACCCCCCTTCCAATAAAGAGCTGAACTCACACACCAGCTGGCATCTCTTCCTTGCATCGGACCCACTACACAATAGTGTGAAATTTTTTGACCCCATTTTATGGACACCTCTTCACCTTGTATATATGGGACCAGTACAAAGTGATGATGGGAAAATGATAAAATGTGAATTGCAACATGGCACACATTTCCTTTCCAAAGTCATATGCAAGTGACATAATGCACACGTTAAAATTTGTCAGTCCTCCAGTGACATTCATATCCCATCAGTCCTACAAAAAGAAAACTAGCCTACCTTCTATAGCCACATGCTACAGGAAAATGAGAGTGCATTATATTTGTCACTGTGAGATTCCCACTAAAATTATGAATTAGGAAGTCATCATAAGCATCCAGATCCAGTGAGATGGTGTAGTACAGATTTGTCTTAGGCTACTTGAAGCCAAATTTTCTCCTTAACTTATTCCAAGACCTTTGGATTAAGCTTTCTGCAGAACTGAAGGTCCTAACAACTCTGCTGACTTTTTAAAAATGCATTAAAACTACATTTTAAAGTCAGCTTAATATTTCTGGCATAATTGTTTCATTACAAGTATTATAAAGATTTCAGTAGTCACCAGTATAATGGTTAATAAATATATGAACTGCATAAATATCTCCCCAGGCACATCCACTGTAAATGCAAGAGCAAATATCAACACCCATTTTAGGATATCCATTTACTTGGGCTTTACATTAGTGACGTATCAAATTCAATTATACTAAGGGTAAGTAGTTCTTTTGTGCTCAGGAGCTATATTTTTCCCCTGTTTTCTTTAAAAAGTAGGGAAAGAGAAATATAATCTGGTATCTCAAAAGAGATGGATTTTGTGCTTGCTGGAAGGAATTAAAGTTGTATTTAAGTCAAAGTTTAAAAAGGAATTAAAGTCACAGCATTATGTCTGGTGACTCCTATGTCATTATTTCCAACCAACAATCTGCAGGAATCATAACTGTTCACTGACATTACAGGGTTGCAAGGAGTGCCCATGGATCATGAGTTTCCATAACATAAAATGCTGATCAGCACCAGAATACCTAGAAATTGCAGATACCTCCTTGTATTAATTATTGGAATTCCATGAAATTTTGTTAGCCTCATGAAAGTTGTCAGCAATCTTGTAATTGTTAGCAAAAAAATTTTTACAATGTCACTCAAGAGTTAGAAGAAGTTGCCAAACCCTGATTTAGCATTATATGAGCAAGCCAAAATGCATCTTGTCTTTCTGAGTTTCTCCCTGTTCTTTTTACTGAACATAGTCAAGAAGGAGATGGGAACTTTGATTTAAACTTTGCCACATGACTTGGAGTAATAAATTGTGGTTAACCTTAATCAGGGGCTATTTAAAACAGTTTTTCCCAATATGATATGATATGCTTTCCCAGTATTATACTCTCTATGATGTTGGGAATACAGATTAATTTGCATTAACACAAGTTACATTGTACATTATAAATTACACTACAATAGTAAATTGTAATACAATTTATCTCACACAAATAATCCCTGAGAATTCTGGGAATTACATAGAACGCATCTGGTTACAGAAAGCTGATGTAATGGAATGTGCACCTGGAGAAGGGGGGAGGGGTAATTCCCAAAAGAGCAGTGCAATTTCCCAAGGAGGAGGTAGTACATTCCAGAAAGAATCTCAAATTAAAGAACTGTACAGTCCCAAGCTCGACTGGGGAGGGAGGAGGAAGTTCAGGGTAGTCACACCTCAGAAGCTCTAAGGTTGGAGAGATTAACCTCTATTAGGGTAGAGGGTTATAGCGTTAGTCTGGTAAGAATCTATTCAGTAGGTGTAAGCAAATAAAGAACAGGACTTGACTGGGTTTCACTGTGTCATCTTTGGGTTTGTTCATGTCAGCAGGTTTGGCTCCAGATGAATACATGGAGGTGTTCATATTCTTTTCTTGGCAACAATAAGTTTTACTTTCACGTGAGAAGGCAGCCATAAGAATGTGAGAGTGAGAGTGAAAGAGAATTATAGAAATGAGAGAGAGTGAGCTACCATTGTCTTTCTCCATTTTTTTTTCACTTTTCCATCTAGCATATGGTCTCATTTTCCCATGCAGGTACAAACTAGACCTGACCTGTTTAGCTTTTTTTGAAAGTTGTGTGATGGTATGTAAGAAAGAACTTGAAAAACAAAGAGTTTCTGCCTGAGGAATAGCCAGATAATTGGGGACAAATAACATAGCTTCAGCCTCCTTCAGCCAACTCAATACAAAAGTCTCTTTGGTGCAATGTGGGAAACTCCACTGGCCATAAACATTTTATATTGAGCACTGAACATCCAGATTTGATTCTGGTCACCTCTCCAGGTTCAAGCTCCCATGGGAACACAAAAATATTAGCTAAGCTATCATCTGTTGTACTGCCACAGGGTGAGACAAATTCTGTCCAGCTGTTGCAGTTGTATCATGGCAGTCTGCAAATTGGTCGTCTGTGCATTCACTTGCTGCTGGCTTTGTAACAACATAGCAATTGGATCTTCAGCAGATAGTGGAATTCCTTGAGGATCAGAGGCCATTCCTGAAACTCCTTTCAGAAAAGATTATGAGATTGCAAGATTGATGCCAGCCTTTGCAGATAAACCAAGAGGAAATAGAACTAGAGGAGCTACTGTACTTTACTGTAAGGCTACACTGACAGAATCTTGCAAGTCTCCTGCGATCTCTTTTACAGTGTGAGAAATTAAGGAGGTTCCCTCCTCAGCTTCCTTCTCCACTTATTATATAATCCCTGTAGGTTATATCCTCTCTTATCTGCCATTCCCCTGGCAACATGTCTTTGCCCCATTTCTTAGAACACTGGTGGCAAACCTATGGCACATGTGCCAGAGCGGCACTCAGAGCCCTCTCTGTGGGCACGCATGCCGTTGCCCCAGCAGAGTTCGCCAGAGTAGTAAGCACGTGGCGTTTGGAAGTGACAGGGCAGGAAGTGAGTGAGCAAGCGGTGTTGGTCCCCTGGGGATGCCCCTGAGATGGTGAGGGACTGGCCCCTGTCACCCTGGCCCCAGCCATACTCACCCAGTCTGCCGTGACCACTGCAGCCACTCCCATCCAGTGGGCCACGCCCCCCATCCCCCCTGAGAGCACCACAATGCTGATACACAATGCTGGCACTTTGCGATAAATAAGTGGGTTTTGGGTTGCAATTTGGGCACTCGGTCTCTAAAAGGTTTGCCATCGCTGTCTTAGGATCTTTCTCACATACCATTACCATTACATGCTGCTGTCTAGCTTATGTTGTGAATATTAACTTAAATTACTGAATTATGAAAATAATTGGAGAAATTATGTGGAAATTATATATCTTAACTACTGTACAGCAAAATATTTGTCAAAGTATGTCAAAATAACCTGACTAGCAAGAATAGCAATTTTATTTGATAGATCTACCTCTGGTTCAAAAATCTTACTCAGAACATGCTCATCAATACTTCCACATCAAACTGGAATGGACTGCTTCAAGTTTCAGTTATGGGCCCTGCACTCTGCACTGACAATGACTTGGATGACAACATACCAAATCTGCAAATGCACAGGAATTACAAGTCCTAATATTTTTACTTCAAAGTCTTTTTCATTAATTTAGAGTTAGAGGACACATTTCAAAGTGTCATTCTGCTCTTTGTTCTCATGATTTATTTTATTTAATTTTACAAGAGCTTATAAACTACTCTGATCAGAAGCAACACTGATGGGCCTATAAGTCCTGTAAATAGATTTATGTCATGTACACTTGTCTCTTGCAAACTAAATCTGAACTAATTATAACAAAAAACAACTACCTTGAATTACTTTTTTAGACTAACTTTGATACTATAAATTCTAGGCCTGTGCAATATTCACAGTATTTCTCACATAGCAGCCTTCTTAGAGCAGTTGCTTCTTTTCCTTGGGTCACAATGTACAACTGTGTACAGGGTGCACACACACACACACACACACACTGAGACACTCTTTCCCTTTGATTTTAAGATCTGCACAATCCTAAAATCATTCAGTTTAACTTTCAGTGTAATCCTATGTAAGCTTAGAATGAAATAGTCATTCGGCGGAGTTGATTATTTTTCAGAAGTATTTAGAATTGTAAACTTAAAACCACACAATATTATGTGGGCCTATTTAAAAGAAAAATTGTGTTTAGTTCAAGGATACTTCCTTGAGTTAAATGTATAGAGGACTGAAGACTGAATAAATTAAAAAGTTGGTTTCAAATAGGTTTCTAAGTATCAAAATCTTCTTTTAAACTCTCTTAAAAACTAAGCCTCTCAAATACATTCCAGATGAGAGGAAATCATAAGCATTTTATATTCAAAATGAGATCATGGATGCCTCTGTAATTCAAAGAAACACAGATTTCTGTATAAGTTTAATGCTCTTACAGAACATCCTGTCTGGAAGTTAGCAAAGGCATTGCCAATCATTGATTAGAGGCACTTGAGAAAGCTTTCAATGAGCACCCAGAGGTCTTCCAGGATTGCTTTTAGGTAGAACAAATGAATATTGCTGCCAAATCCAACTCCATCTTGCTGAAAATGCATATTTCTGTATAGATGGTCACATTTCCACAAGAGACACAAACAGGCTCTCTCTCTCACACACATACATTCAGGCTGAACAACTCTCTCATTTGAAGGTTTATTCTTTCTCAATAGTATCCCTGCCATGAAATTCCAAAGTTCAATCGTGATAAAAAAAAACCCCATTAAATGCATCTCTCCAGATACATGGAGACTCTAGTATTCCTAACCTCAAGATGCAGCTGGGGGAAGAGGTTGCTTGACAGTTCAGTCTCAATTCATCCAAACAACAACACCTGGCTTGGGGGAGGGGGAGGCTGATCTCGGATCGCTGGTGAATAGATGGCTACATTCCCTCCCCGCGTGCTGCAATTTCTATGCACGGCGCATCAGGCGCGGAGTCGCGTTTTGGAAGAGTCCGCCGGCGCCGGCGCCTCCCAAGAGCCCGTCTCCGAGCAACAGAAAAATCCCTAAGAGCAGGCGGGCCTCTAGCTGCCTACTCCACCGCTGGCGTCGCTTACCTGCTTCCCAACAGAGCTATGGCCGATGCGAGTGTTGAGCAGGTCGTGAGGAGTTTCGTTGCCTTCACTGGCACTATAGAGGAGCCGAAAAGGGACGCTCTTCTGTCTTTCCCTGAAGCGATCCGCAGCCTTCCTCTCCATCTCAGTCAACAAGATGTATCCTGGGGGATGGGGAGGGGGGGGGGAGACGGTAGCGGTCAACCAATTCCAGCAGGAAGGGTTCGGTTCATAACGACGACCCTCGGTTACGAGGCGCGGGTGGAAAATGAGGCAGTTGCTTTCCACTTCGGAGACAGAAAGCAAAGCCCAGCTCCATCTTACATACATATAGTGTGTGTACGTGTGCGATATTTGCCATGAGCTTCTTTCCCACATGCGCGCACGGCAGACAGCTAACCCTGGTTCCTCTCTCCCGGGCCGGCGCCTGGGATGCTGCACACTGCCACCTAACCTCGAAGATGAGCTCCTGGCAAGGCGAGCTCTTCCCCAGCAGGTCCAGCAAACAGCGGCAGCCCTTTCCCAGTGACAGCCGCCGAGCGAAGGTAAGGAGGTTCTTACCTGCGCGGCCGCAGCGAGCTTTCGAGAGCATTCCGACGGTCCAGAGCATCAAGGAGAGCAGAGGAGTCGCGATGTGCATGGCTGCCTCTTGGGAGAAGTGGCGGGAGAGGAAGGTGAGCTGCCCGCCAGAAGCGAGGATCGCAAGGCGATTTGCGAGAGGGAGAGGAAGGGCGCTCCTACGGCCAGGCTCCTGCTGCTGCTGCTGCTGCTGCTGCTGCTAGCGGGAGAGGCGCCTCCTCGCCACCGCCTCAGTGCTGCATTGTGTGCCGCCGGCTTCCGCTCGCGTCGAGAGCTTTTACTGCATTGGGTATCTTGCTGTATCTCAGAGGCTTCAAGCTCCTCCCATCTCGCTTTCCTTCTCAGCTCCCGGCGAGGGGATCCACAGTCGGACGAGCTGTCTCCCTTTCTGCATCCCGCTGCCTGCGATCTAGAGAAAGCGACCCAATGGATGGGCAGGGAGTGTGTCTGTATAGAAGGGTGGGGAGGCGACGGCAAGAGAGGGAAAATCTGAGAAAGTTAAATTCGGGGTGAGGGTGGGACTCGAACTAGACCTACTACTTCCCTTTCCTATGCCAAGGATGTTTTCATTGAAGTTGAGAAATTATTTTTCAAGCTAATGTGGAGACAGACCATATAAATTTTATAAATAAATTATAAGCAGTAAAAATGAAATTTGGGAAAAAATATTTAATTTTCTTGGAAGCCCAAATAGAAACTAACTTTATGTTCTTCATATGAAATGTATAAAAGGAAATAAACATTCCTGAAAATAGATTAGGAAGCTACTTTTGACTGAAGTTCCTGGAAATCTCTTCACATTAGTTGGATGCACATATTACTACAGTTCACTTTCCAAGTTGATTAGGTTGCTCAATTACTTTAAAAAAAACATTATTGGTTAGATTGCACGAGGATGTTATATGAATCCAAAACATTGTATTTTATAGAATTGTTATGTGGTGCCTCAATTCCGACTAATTTTTATTTTTAGTCTATTATTTTAATGAGGAATATGCATTGTTTGCCACTCAGTGATATTAAGTTGGGCTATTGTATAAATTTGTGCTAAAACTAAACAAGTTACGTATTATATTTGATGTGTAAGTCTAGCCAACATGGCTTAGCTTTATGAGGTACCAGGCCACTGTTGTTTGCAAAATGAACTAGTTAATGACCTGTCTCAACCCAGGCAGCCATTATTGTATTTATCTCTATGACATTTATAAACTATTATATGTTTAATATGGCTCTCTGGAGACAGATGTCTGCTAGAACAGAGGTCCCCAACTTTTTGGGCACCAGAGGCCAATTCCATGGAGAAAGGTTTTTCCGTGGACCTGGGGGTGCATGGTTTTGTGTGCTGCCTGCATTTTGCAGATGGGGCTTTGGTTGTTTGTGCAGACCAGTTGCTGGCATGCTGCAGCCCGGTACTGCTCCAGATTGGAGGTTGGAGACCCCTGTGCTAAACTATATCTTCCAAAGTTCCAGCCAGACAACATATAAGGAGAAAATGCACCATAACATGCTTGTTTTTAAATGCCATTTTCTAGAACGGTAGTTGTGTCTATTAACTTATTCAGCCCAATACATTCAGAAAAACACAATCAGAAGAAAACATTGAGAACACAATAACATGCTTTGGGAATTAGAATTTTCTAACATTCCAGATGTTGAAATTGAAATCTATGGGTCAGAAGTTGGCCTGAAATAATTAATGTACTCTACCATCTCCAGGAATAATTTATAAACCAGCAAGACTTCTTTTTTCCTTCAGGTGAGAAGGCAATAACATCTGTGAAATTCAAAACTATTTCACTTTACAAGCAAGATGCCAAAACTAGAAACTTGCAAAAATGTAAGTATGGTTTTCTCAAATTTAGACAAAGCTTACATATTTGTTAGCTAGATGGCAGCTAGATTAGATTCAGGATTAGGATCTAACTGTATTTTGAAATCACAAGTATGTCATCAGCGGTTCAAAATACAATAAGATTATGTATATGTCAATATTATTCTTATAACTTGAATGGCAAGATGGAGAGAATGCAGAGGATGCATAAATTGGTTAATAGATCTAATTAATAAATTAGTTAAATGTGCTGATAGTTTAGAGAAAGCATTTAATTTGCTTAGGAAAAATCATATGCAGAGATTTATGATGGTAATTTATTATGATGATCATGATTTATCACTTGTTGCTTGTATGTACACTGAAAGCTTATGCACCGGAGACAAATTCCACAGGGTGTCCAATCACACTTGGCCAATAAAGAATTCTATTATATTGTTCCAAATAGAGAAAAAATATTCTACTGTTTTGATTTAATCATACTGCGTGTCCAATTCTGGCCCCACAGAACTTAAGAATTGTAATGAATTGGAAGATTCAAAAAAGATTAACAAATATTAGAAATTAGAAATAAATTTTACTAAGAGATAATGAGAACTGTGTACCCAGAAAAAAGGCAAGTAGAGAGGATGGAAAAGAAAATAGCACTCTTCAAGTACAGTATCCAAAGATATTTGTATTTCATCTTTATTATTTTTATAAATAGCTCAAAGTAGCAAATTGGATACTTGAACATAGTGTCCCACAAAAGCAACGCTGTAGTGTTGTTTATGATGAGTATTGTAGTGCATGCAGCTTATGCATACACGTGTGGGTCAGTGAATTAAGGAGGCGTGGAGCTAGACAGCTCCGCGCAGGAACAGCAAGCAGGAACAGCGTTTGGCGGGAAGCCAGAACAAAGAGACAGCATTCGGCGGGAGAGCCGGATTTAAAGGGATTGGCTGACCAGCCGGCAGGACGCTTGGATTTTACCTGGCCAGGTATAAATGAGGGCTGAAATCCTTTGTTCCCAGTTCGGCCATGTTCCTCAATAAAACAACTTAGCTCCTGAACCTGTACCATCTCTGATTCCGGAAACCAACTTAACAACTGGCGACGAAGGTGGGATTTTGTTCTGAAGGGTGGTAGGAATCCTAAATGACTGGAAAATCACCACCTGCATCGGAACACAACGGAAGGAATGCACGAGATGTCCCAGGACGGTCAGGCTCAAATGGCTCAGGTGGGTCCAGCTCCCATGGTCCAGGTCAGTCAAGCCCCCACGGCGCTGGTCAGTGTAGACCCACTTTTAATAGCGCTCATCACGAAGAGTGGGAGGCATTCGTGGGGCAGCTAGAATTTTACTTCATCGCCAATAATATTACTGAGGACAGGATCAAGGCAGCCATCCTGCTCAGCACATGTGGGAAGGACATTTATCAATTAGCCATGGGCCTGTGCACGCCCACAGCCATCAGGGCGGTGAAGTATGATGACCTTATGGACAAATTAAATCAGTATTTTAACCTGCATATGTCAGAAGTGGCATGGACGTTCGAATTCGAAAAAAGGAACCAGCGGCCGGGGGAGTCAGGGTCTGCATTCATGGCTGCAGTCAGGCAGGCAGCTCGCCTATGCAACTTCAACGATTTAGACAGGAGACTGCGGGACTGAATTGTTTGTGGGCTCAGAGACCGAAAATTGAGACAAAAGCTGCTGGCCAGACCGGGTCTAACCCTCAAGACGGTACAAGAAGAGGTATTGGCCTGGGAGCTAGCTGAGAAGCCAGAGACGTCCAATGCCAGCCGCAGCAGCCAGGGGAGCACCATCCATCAGATGCACGGGGCAGAAGGAACCAGCGAGGACGAACTAGTGGCCGAAGTAGACGCGGTTCATGTACAATCCCCCCATCCGTCCGGACGGTGCGGAAGCACAAAAGGACAACGACCAGCATCAACAACACCAGCCGCCAACAGCCAGGACAAGAGATGTTCTGGGTGGAAAAGTTGCATGTCCCGACAGAAATGTGCCGGTTGCGTGGGGAACCATCACCGTTCTACCTGCAAATTCCAGGGGGCCAAATGCCGAGTGTGTGGCAAGATGGGACACATTGTGTCCATCTGCCGGAGCCGGAGCAGAGATGCGCTACAGGAGGTGGACGCTGAAACTCACCTGCCGGCAGGTACTGGGGTCCGAAGCGCAGAGTGCCTATCAGCTATACCAAGAGCAGATGGGCGGTTTGTAACACAGGGGGTTCTCAATCCCTCACCCCCAAAATTAAGCTAGAGGTGCACCTCCAAGGGGTTCCATGTAAAATGGAGCTGGACTCAGGCTCCGCAGTCTCAGTCATTTCACATGAGACTTATATGCTCATTTGCAGTCGGAGCGGCCAGCGGGTTCCCTTGAGGCCATCTAGCATTACCCTTACTGATTTCCAGAATACCCCGATACAAGCCCGGGGGGAGGCCACTTTCTCTGTGAGGTACAGGGGGTTCCAGGGTCCCTTGGACGTTCTAGTGGTCAAGGGACAGAGAACCAGCTTGTTAGGGTTAAGCTGGTTCAAAGCACTGGGAATCCGCATCGTTGGAATTCACCAGACACAGACTCAGACACCCAGCATCGAATCCGTGTGCAAGGCATTTGCAGACGTATTCAATGGAATGCTAGGAAAATACATAGGTCCACCGATTGCATTCAAATTGAACCCCAACGTTCAACCAATCAGAATTAAGCCCAGGAGAGTACCGTTCGCTCTTAAATATAAAATTGAGCGGGAACTCAACAAGCTAGTTGCGCAGGGGGTTCTGCACCCGGTAGAGGGGGCAGAGTGGGAGACCCCAATTGTCACCCCACTCAAGGCAAATGGTGACGTCAGGATCTGCGCTGATTATAAATGCACAATCAATAAATCATTGAACCCACAGTTAGCAGCATCCTAGCATCATTCCAGGGAGGGGCCATTTTTGCCAAGCTGGATGTCGCTAAGGCTTATTTACAGCTCCCGGTCAACCCAGAGACTGCCGTGGTGCAAACAATAGTCACCCACAAGGGGGCGTTCTGGGTAGACCGGTTGCAGTTCAGAGTCAGTGTGGCTCCAGGCATCTTCCAGGAGGTGATGGAACGAACACTTAAGGGCATACCGGGCGTCTGCCCATATTTTGATGACATCCTTATAGCAGGGGACTCAGAGGAGGTTTTGGCAGAACGACTGCAGGCTGTTCTGGGTAGATTTTGTGCTGCTGGCCTTAAGCTTAAGAAAGAGAAGTCCTGCATTGGAGTGCCTGAGGCAGAATTCTTGGGGTTCAGGATTGACACTGAGGGGGTTCACCCTGCAGCATCTAAGGTGAAAGTGATCAAAGAGGCCCCCACACCAAAAAACAAAGCAGAGCTGCAAGCTTTCCTGGGGTTACTTAATTTCTATCATGCTTTCCTACCCCACAAGGCTTCAATTGCTGAACCCTTACATAGGCTATTAGATAAGAAATCAACATGGAACTGGACCAAGGCACACGATGCCAGTTTCCAATCTCTAAAAAACCTGTTGGTAAGCAACGCCACCATCACCCACTTCATAGAAAATAAACCAATTTGCATTGCTTGCGATGCTTCTCCTTATGGAGTGGGGGCTGTGTTGAGCCACCTAGAGGAGGATGGCAGACAAATTCCCATTGCATATTACTCCAGGACCTTGTCAGCAGCCGAGTGGAACTACGCACAGATAGACAAGGAAGCCCTGGCAATAGTTGCTGGAGTAAAAAAATTCCATGATTATTTGTATGGGAGTAATTTCACCATTTTTACAGACCATAAACCCTTGCTAGGTCTGTTTACCACAGATAAGCAAACCCCACAGATCTTGTCACCCAGAATGCTTCGTTGGTCCATCTTCCTTGCGGCATACTCTTGTAAACTAGTACACAAGCCGGGCAAGGAAATGGGCCATGCAGACGGGTTAAGCAGACTTCCTCTTAACAACACGGAACCAGATCCAGCACCAGCAGCCCAAATATTAGCTATTCAGGATCTGCCAGAATGTCCTCTCAGTGTCTGAGACATCGCAGCAGAAACAAGGGATAGGATTTTGAGTAGGGTACAGACGTGGGTTAACACAGGGTGGCAAGACAAATCACCAGGGCCTGAATTCACGGCATTTTTCACAAGAAGACACGGGTTATCCTCACACAAGGGTTGCCTATTGTGGGGATGCAGGGTCATCATACCACAAACACTGAGAGTCATCCACTCACTACACAAGGGGCATCCAGGGGTCGTACGGATGAAGGCATTGGCAAGGAGCTATCTGTGGTGGCCGGGCCTTGACAGGAATATTGAAGAACAAGTAGCTGGCTGTTACACGTGCCAAAAATCTCGGCCACCACAGCCACATGCCCCTGTCCACAAGTGGGAGGAGACACACACATCTTGGTCCCGGTTACACATTGACTATGCAGGCCCCCTGCACAACCAATCATTCTTGATAGTAGTAGAAAGCCACTCCAAATGGTTGGAGGTGTCCAGGCGCTCATGGGACTCTTTGCCACTCACAGCCTTCCTGATGTATTGGTCTCTGATAACGGTCCACAATTTACCTCCTCGGAATTCCAGGCGTTTTTGAAGACCAATGGGATTAGACACGTCACCTCGGCTCCCTTCCACCCCTCCAGTAATGGCTTGGCTGAATGGGCAGTGTGCACCACAAAGGATGCATTGAAGTGCATCATCCATGGAAATTGGAAACATTTGGCTAAACACACCACTCCCTGCACCACAACCGGGAAGAGCCCAGCTGAACTTCATTGGGGAAGACGTCTCATAACCACTCGACAGATTACACCCAGACAGAGTGGCGGCAGATGTGGAACACCCAAAGGTTCCCAGAGAATTTACAACAGGGGACCTCATCTGGGCTAGGAACTATAGCTCCAGGGATACATGGGTGCAAGGGGAAGTAGTTGAGCGGATGGGACCAGTATCTTACATGGTTAGGGTGGAGGGGGGTTTACAGTGGAGGAGACATGTTGACCAACTCAGGCATCGAGCTCCTGAGGGGCTCAGCCAATAAGAGGCAAGAGGCCTCACTCCAACCTGAAGTGACTCAGAGTGACCAAAGAGACACAGTAAACAGGGAAATAGTTCCCAACTCAGAGGGGTTGGAACTGCTCTGACCTCATCAACAGCTGGATCAGTGAGGGAATGACAACACCTGGGGCCAGTCAAAGGAGGCCACTTAACCCAGGGGCGACCACACCTGAAAACCCATCGTCTTTTTCACCAGCACCAGGGGAGCATAACCACAAAATCATAAACTCAAAGGACAACATCAAGCCTGTGGGGGGGATCCCCCTAGGCGGTCTGGCTGAGCCCACAGGCCTCCAGCCTACCTCTCAGATTATGTATGTACTTGGGTTAGGGGTTTTTGGGTATATTGTGTTGATAGTGTGGGGTCAGGGAAAGAAGCAAATGGGAACAAGGGTGTTTCCCGCCATGGAGGAAGGGGTGTAGTGTATGCAAGTTTTGCATACACGTGTGAGTCAGTGAATTAAGGAGGCGTGGAGCTGGACAACTCCGCGCAGGAACAGCAAGCAGGAACAGCATTTGGCGGGAAGCCAGAACAAAGAGACAGCATTCGGCGGGAGAGCCAGGGATTGGTTGACCAGCCGGCAGGATGCTTGGATTTTAACCCATTGGCCAGGCAGTTACCTCGCCAGGTATAAATGAGGGCTGAAATCCTTTGTTCCCAGTTCGGCCATGTTCCTCAATAAAACAACTTAGCTCCTGAACCTGTGCCATCTCTGAACCCAACTTAATAAGTATGACCCACAGCTACCTTTCATGCCTAATTTTTTGATTTCTAGCCTGGTGCCTTAATCACTGGACCAAACTGGCTTGTTCCACATAAGGCACCCATAATTTGTGTTTACTACTACAAAGTCAAGATCCAAGAAATGATGGGAAATAACAGGAAGGCAGATGCTGTTCAAGTATAAAAAAAAGCAAACTATGAGAGCAGATCACTATTCAAATCAATTACCAAAAGCAATCTTTACTAACCTTCTGTTGTGTGGATTTTATTTTTCAGAATACCCAGAGTATTGCCATTTTCAAGAATAAGTCTACACACCTGAAAGACACTCAGATTGGGGAAGGCTTCTTTCCTCAACACTTTCCAGCAGAGGCAATATAGACACTTGCTCAGAAAGTTTTAAGTTGGAACACTACATTAAGGCATAATATCCAGTTTCCTAGCCTTAGATTTTTTTTTGTTCTCAAAAAGAACAAATATAATGTATTCTCATAAGGAAAAAACTTTGTGAACAGTTGCCATAAGTTCAGATAGCTTAAATGAGATGTATTTTTTTCTTATCCATTCAGCTAGATTAATTCCATGATGAATGTGGTCAACGTATGCTGTAGAGGAAAGTATACTTTGGATCTTGTGGATCCCAAATTGAAAATGTTGTAACAGCCTCAAAATGTCAACCACTGTGATGGAGAGTAGATGCTTCTAAGCATTTAAACACTATTCTTAGAACACATATGTTGGCAGGAAACTCTGTATGTAACTTCCTGTCCTTTAGCTAGACATATAGCCAGTTTTAGAAGCTGACTCCAAATTGCTATATAAAGAAATTCTAATTCTCCATTACAGTAAAATCTCAAGCTAACAGACAATTTAGGAGGACAGCTTGTTACTTATGTCTTTTAAAGCCAAAAGTATGCCATTAACTGCAATTTATTCTGTCTGTATCATTACACAAATGACACAAATTGATAGAAGCAATATAAATATAACTTAATATACATTTAAGAGCCTTGTTCAGATTACTTAGCATTTAATGGACTTACCTGGGATGCCTACATGAAAACTTTGTCCATTGCATCTGAAGACCACAAAATTGGAATTTTACTATAACGTATGTTCTACTCTAGAATATATGTGCTAAGGCAAGGCAACAAATGCCTCCATTAAGTTATATACATGTGTAAAAATAGAATCTTATGAGAAATCATTTATTATAAGGTTTCTGTGAGCTTTCTGTCTGCAAAGTTAATGAAATAATGAACAGCAGGCACAAAAATATGAACTCAGTTGGAATAATATGCACATAGTGGTTTAAACAATCATTATTATATTCATTTATTATAGAAACACATATTCACATATTTTTTTCAATTTGCACGTTTATTCTATACCCATTGTTTTAAATAAAGCAACATTAAAATCCAGTAAATGGTGATGAGGAGACAGACGTAGAAAAAAAAGACCAGAGGGCATCTGTATGCTGGTCTTCCCAACTATTTTTCATCAAACTCGAGCCTTTGTTCTCCTGTGTACTTGAAAAACCCCTAAAATCTGAATTTGCATCACTGGTCTGAAACAATTGTAATAGAGCTTGGGTTGATGAGCTTTGTTCATTTGTTTCTTCCAGAATAGGTGGTTTCTCTACCTGCTGTAAGCATAATTCCACATTTTGTTTCTGATTTCCTATTTTATTCCGCCCTATGGAATGTATGACTTTTTTGCTGAGTTTTATTGAAGGTGAGCTTTGTATATTAATGTCTGTCAACAAAACTGGATCTTTGTTTGCAGGAAAACTATGGAATGGCTTTTCTGACTCTAAAGCAACTGAAAGTTCTCTTGGAAAATTACTTGCCACATTACAGTTAACAAATTCCTTGTCAATTGGTAAATGAGTAGCTACTTTCTTCAAACATTTTGCTGGCAGAAGAACTGCATTACTCAATTTTCGTTTTGACTTTGGTGTGTCATTTCTTTCACTATACTCAGATGCTTGGATATGAGCATGTAGTGAGTTTACATTTGCTGACAATCCCAATGTATTCTGTCTTGATAGTGGCTCACAGTGTTCATAAATTTCTGGCAAATTTTTCATATATGCCATACTTTCTTTTGGAGGAGGTAGTTGTACCAAATTTGTTGATAAAATTATTTCTTTCAAGTTTGAATGTTTAGGTATTCTGGTTTTTTCAGTATTGCCATTTAGTTTTCTTGATGTTTCTGAAGAACAGAGGGTATGATAGGAATAAACAGAACATGAAGGTTCAGAGGTAAAATGGTTTTGTGTAGACTTAGGATATCCATCTATGTGTTCAGAACCTTCTTTCAAGGTTTCCATTGCAATGCTTTCCCGAGAATACCATCTCAACGGAATATCTTGACTCATTAATCTTTCTTTCAATTCGTTCTTTTTTGTTCCAATGAGAGGAGCAAACTGTCCAACATTACATTTGCGCCTAAAATTAAAGAAATTAATATGTAAATATTAGGAATGATTCTAATATTGTATAAACACTAGGTAAGTAGTGACAAATTAATGATACAGCTCAACTCTCAAAAGATTATTCCAGATTTGCAATTTGCCACAAACCTGGTTGTCTATGGTAAATATTATCCTGACAGCATGCACTGAATATGTTCAGCAGAAGATATTATTTAATTAGCTGCATTCTTTTCTCAAAAAGGAAATCAGAGCTGTTAAACTGAACTATATTGTTTTTTTGCTTACTGACATCAGAAGAGCAACAAAAACAGCTTGCCAAATGTGCAATTAGAAATAACACCTCTACTTCTACCTGTTCCCAGATTCCTTGAACTAAAAACAGTAGCAGAGAATTTTTAATAACCTTTTAAATTGCAAAGCAAAAAACAAATAACAGAATACATTTTAGAATCAATTTGCTTCAGCCTTAAAAATCCAAAACTTCAAGTTATTATTTTCCACATTCTATAATACATTTGATATGCTATGAAACCTATGCAGTTTTAAGAAAGTCATGCAAACTTCTTTCATGTGTAGTAAATATACATATATTTCAAAATACTATATTAGATTTGAACCATTATATTCACAAATAATAAAGTTCATATTAAAATTCTCTCACTGGCAGTAGCAGCAGATATAAAATTATTTTAAATTATGTATTAGCAATTTCTCAAATCCAGGGATATAGGAATGGTTGACAAAAATATATTAATTTCTGGCTAATGGCTAGGTTGACCTTTATTAAAAAAGGCATCGATAATCTTCTCATAATATTAGCAAGTACTATTTTTTTTCACAATTATTATACACAGAATACAAAAATTTAGAAAACACAATAAAATAAAGGTAGTCAGTGATAATTTCAGAATGAGTTTTCTTAACCTTCAATTGCTGCCCTTGCTAAAGTTACTGCAAATACAGCAAATTGACTTGGGACAAAAAGGTCAATGCAAATTCTCAAACATGAAGAAATCAACTCATGTGAATTTTGGCTATTCTTACAACACTGCAAAAGTATAGCTTCCCATCCATATTATATATTACATAATTAGTAGCAAAGAAGCCACTACACTTACAATGTTGGCTACTCCTTTATTAGTAAATAAAAATGTCACAAGGAAATCCTCAAAAATGGCATGCTGAGTGCCTTGGGCACTATTTTCTTCCTGTTAACACACAGCTGATTTTGCTGCCAAAGCTGATTCTTTGGTGATGCAATCCCTAGATTTTCTAGGGAGCAACTAGGAATGATTCAAGATAACTCTCGGATGACCATGTATCTACCTGGGAAGAGAAAACTTGATGGTTGCAATTCTCGGTAGGAGCAGTCAGAGTGCTGGTCTCCCTTTTTTCATTTCAGCTGTTTGCTTTCTTAAGCTCATCTCATTTAAACTGTATATCTTGAAGTTTACTTTTTCTTTTTGACTTTCAACTTCAACTGTTAATCTACCGGCTGAATGCTAATTTACTCTAATCCTTTGCTGGATTTGAATATGTAGTTTTTGCATCTTTTTACTGCTGTATTTTTTAGTTCTGAATCACTTTCATCTCATGGAGATTAACAGCGAGGACTCTCATTGGGTAGTGCAAACTTAAGGAAAAATTTTATCATTAAGAATCAATCAAGGATATTTGACCCTGAGATGATTGTGGTTAATGGTAGATTGGAGGCTATTGTGGACTTTCTATGAGTTAAATACAACAATATAGTTAACAGAGGGCTTTGAAGTTTAACTTTGCTGTTGGCTTTATCTGTTAACTATAGTTTTTTATATAGTAGATAGATGCCAAGTCAAATTGATTGGATAAACAGAGCTGTAGAAATTCTTGAAGGAAGCGGTGATGAGACCCCTCCTCAAGAAACCTACCTTGGACCCAGCTGTATTAAACAACTTTCGTCCGGTCTCCAACCTTCGCTTTCTTGCTAAGGTTGTTGAGAGTGTGGTGGCGCATCAGCTCCCTTCGGTCCTGGAGGAAACTGACTATCTGGACCCGTACCAATCGGGTTTCAGGCCCGGGTACAGCACGGAGACGGCATTGGTCGCCCTGGTGAATGATCTCTGGAGGGCTCGGGACAGGGGTTGTTCCTCTGTCCTAGTCCTATTAGACCTCTCAGCGGCTTCTGATACCATCGACCATGGTATCCTGCTGCAGCGTCTCAGGGGGCTGGGAGTGGGAGATACGGTTCTTCAATGGTTCTCCTCCTACCTTCTGGGACGTTCGCAGTCGGTGTTGGCAGGGGGACAGAGATCGACCTCAAGGCCTCTCGTTTGTGGAGTTCCTCAGGGGTCGGTCCTCTCGCCTCTCCTGTTTAACATCTATATGAAGCCTCTGGGTGAGATCATTCGTGGCTTTGGAGTTGGGTATCATCAGTATGATACCCAGTGATGCCCTCGACGTGATGTCCCGTTGCCTGGAGGCGGTCCGGGTCTGGATGGGGAGGAACAGGCTTCGGCTCAACCCTGACAAGACGGAGTGGCTGTACGTGCCAGCATCTCAGGAAACTTAGATCATTCCATCTCTCACTATGGGGAGTGAGTTATTACCCCCCGTAGATAGGGCTCGCAACTTGGGAGTTCTCAAGGAGTTCCATCGCAACTTGGGAGTTCCATCCTTAATGATGGGGGGTGAGGTGTTACCCCCTGTTGATAGGGCTCACAACCTGGGCGTCCTCCTGGACTCACGGCTCAATTTTGAAGACCATATAGGAGCCGTGACCAGGGGGGCTTTTGCACAGGTTCGCCTGGTGTGCCAGTTGCGTCCCTATCTGGACCGAGACGCCCTACACACAGTTACTCATGCGCTTGTGACCTCCCGTTTGGACTACTGTAACGCTCTCTACATGGGGCTGCCCTTGAAGACCACTCGGAGGCTTCAACTGGTGTAGAATGCGGCCGCGCGAGTTGTAATGGGGGTTTCCCGATACTCCCATGTAACACCTCTGCTCCGTGAGCTGCATTGGCTTCCGGTTGCTTTCCGGGTGAGATTCAAGGTACTGCTTATGACCTACAAAGCCCTACATGGCATGGGTCCGGAGTACCTTAGGGAACACCTGCAGCCGGCATCAACTTCCCTCCGCCCAGTGTGCTTCCACAGAGAGGGCCTCCTCAGGGTGCCGCCATTCGGAGAATGCCGTCTGGTGGCCCCCAGGGGGAGGGCATTCTCTGTGGGTGCACCTGACCTGTGGAACCGTTTACCGGTTGAGCTCCGGATGGCTCCCGAACTTCGCTCCTTCCGACGCGACCTAAAAACCTATTTGTTTGAACAAGCCGGCCTGGTCTGATGGGTTTTGTTTTAATTATTGTTTTAATGTAATTTATTTTCTGCATTTGGGCACTAGGGTTTAATTTGTTTTAATTTCTGTATTTTGGGTATTTTGGTATTTATGTCCCTGTTCACCGCCCTGAGTCCTTCGGGAGAAGGGCGGTATACAAATCAAATCAAATAAATAAATAAATAAATAAATAAATTGTGGGCCTGTTTTGCAAGGGGGAGAACTCTTATTCTTGAAATATATTTATATTCAACAGGAGAGGAGCAATCTATGTGTATGTGGAGTTTTTAAGCACACATTTATGTCTTTAGCTCCAAAAAAGGAGCTATTATCTCCTTTTTTGGGAGTCTGCATTTTAACTTTGTGAATAAAGTAAACAATTACTGAAAAAAAGAATACACACAAAAATATGTTTGTGTGGTGTATGTGTGTGTGTGTGTATCTGTATGCACGCTGGCTGAAATCAATATTAAACCTAATAGGTGGTTACTGTCTCTTTAAAACTGTATCCATCAAACAAATGAAGATCACTATTTTTAATCAGTTTTAAAACAATATATTTGTAAATAATCATTATAACACATTGTAAGAGAAAATATCAAGATATGTAAAAAATATCAAGGTATGTTAAGGAACTTTAAGATCTGCAACAGGCCACAATAGAGCTTAGAATTTTTTGAGATCATTCTGATATAGTCCCTTGCTCTACTTTCAAATAGTCAAGACGGAAAAATAACTAGGACGACAAGAAACAGGAATAACTCTGACAGAAATATACAATAGCTATATGTAGTACTTAGGACTTGCAAAATGCACCCTCAACTCCAAATGTCCTGATATTTTTACAGAAAAAGCCCAATGAATCATTTTTCTACAACAGAGCCATTGCATCTGAAAGTGGCACATAATCACAGTTGTTCCTGCAAGTAAGATCCTCTATCAGTAAATCCTCTGATGGTGTGAAGACAAATGGAAGGGAGAGAAGAGGATACTATTTTTGAATATATTAATCTATAACTGGGTAATTTCACTAATTTCTAGCCACTGAGTGGTATTTTTGTCCTGCTTTCTGCAGATAGAAAAAGGAACTGTGCTTAGATAGGGCATGTTTCATTCACTTTGTTAGATTTAGAAAAAGTTGTTTTACCTTTTAACCTTTGGTGTATTTTCTCTCAGTTCTAAAAAATCACAAGAAAACTTGGAAATGATATCATCCACTATTTGATACTGAGAGCTCTTTGCAAAGGTTTGGTGTTGTTCACTTTCAACATGCTGGAAGGAAAAAAAACAGTATCATTTGTATGCACATTATTACAACATGTAGTATTTTTTTTAAAAAAAAGCTTAAAACATACTTTGAAACATGAGAAAAAAAGAAATATACTTCTAAATTGCAGAAAATTAGAATTGAATACATGTTTTATTGCTGAGAAATTTTTTTTTAACAATGGTGCTAACTTCATTCCTTTTAACTGCTCACTCTACTAAACTAGCATATTTCACAATAATAAACATTTGGGCATGCATATACTAATGCAACCAGGCTATTTTACCAGTCCTTTTATTTTTAGAGGTTTTCAAGCTATAGCTTGATCTTTCTTTTTTTCCTTTTTCTCCCTCTCTTTCTTTTTCTTCTCTCTCTCTTTTCTTTCTTTCCTTCCTACCCCTCATCTGCAGTTACAACCCAAAGCCAACCCAATGAACAGCCAAGGTACAAAAGCCATTAACAACTTTCAGAAAAACCACTGCATAGCCTCTACCACATCCAGATCCCCAGGTCTGGTGGCAGGATTACTTCTTTTAAGACCCTACAAAAAGCCAGTAGGATTGTGACCAATCTAATCCATTTTTCATGAGATGGACACCTATATACATTTGAAAAGTAAATAAATAATCTAAGGGAAGATGATATTATAAAGGGCAGGTGCCACAACAGAAAAACTCTCTGCCCTGCCAGGTGACAGATGGGATGCAAAGTGTGTCTCTTTGGGATGCATAGACGTAATCAGGGAAAGGCAGTTCTTCAAATATCCCAGAAGCATATTGGTAACTCCCCATTCTGTTGCCTTCTGCACTGATATAGCTCCTGGATGCTCTTCAAGGGAGCCCCATGTAAAGAACACTGAAGTATTCCATTCAGGAAGTGTGCAAGATGCAAGTGACCATGAATTGAGCCTCCCAGTGCAGGAACAACAAGCTGGCATACAATACAACTTTGTGAAAAGGTCTTCCTGGCTTCAGATGCCACCTGCTCTTCAAAGAGGAGTCCTGAGTCTAGGAGACTCCCAACTATGCAAGGTTCTCTTTGCGGTAGCACAAGCTCATTCAGAACAAGTGAAGGAAAGCCTCTGGAATCAGGGGGCCCTTATACAATAATAACAATAACAAGATTCAGTTTTGTTTGAGTTGAGTTGAAGCCTCTGTCTCATCCAAATCCAGTCTCTAAACACCAAACAGGACCTCCACAGCATCATGGATAGAGATGTAAATCAGGGAATCATCAGCATACCCAATAGTACCTGACCATGTGCTCCGTTATAGAATACACCAAATATAGGCAAACAAAGAACCCCCCTTTATTGGCTCTTTGATTTAGTCCAGGGGTAGGCAACCTTGGCTCTTTTATGATTCGTGGACCTCAACTCCCAGCATTCCCAAGCTGAGCCATGCTGGCTCAGGAATTCTGGGAGTTGAAGTCCACGGGTCATAAAAGAGCCAAGGTTGCCTACCGCTGATTTAGTCTAACATAATATCACCAGGGAATGGATAAAATATTTTTTAGCTAATGATAGAGTGAGTTTGGGGTGATAGTTAAGATATCAGGCTAGAAACTGGGAGGCAGTGACTTCTAGTCCTGCCTTAGGGCATGAAGCCAGTTGGATGTCCTTGGGCTAGTCTCTCTCTCAGCTCTAAGAAGGCAATGGCAAACCACTTTCAAAATATTGCCAAGAAAATTACAGGGACTTGTCTAGGCAGCTGCCAGGAGTCAACACTGACTTGAATGTGTGTGTGTGTGTGTGTGTGTGTGTGTGTGTGTGTGTGTGTGTACATGCACATACGTCTCACAGATGTTGACAAGTCTTTTGATCCATGTTGTTAAAAAAAGATGATGTATACACACACTTACCTTATAATGCTTCCATAATTTATTATATATTATTAAATTATTACTTATTAAATTATTGATATTATTTAATATTTTATTGTTATGTATATGTAGAGGTGATGTTGTATGTAGTATGTTTTAGGTGTCATGTATGTGTTTCACTTTGAGAGCGGGTAACTAATTTTCATTTTCGATGTGTGCTATTGTGCCCACAGTAAAAAATGAAAATAGATTATCTTATCTTATCATTGCTAAATATGTACTCAATATGTACTCAATATGTACTCAATATGTACTCAATATGTATGGAAATAAGTGAATCTCAGTGAAAATTAACATAATTTTGCAAACATTAATTACATTTTATTTAGAATGCTGAATGCATTTATGTCAAAAATGAGGCAGAAGTAATTTCATTAAAACATATATTACATTTATCAGGAAGTTTTTCCCCCAAATGACCTATAGGTTTTGCAAGAGGAAATTAGAAGTTTCTTTTAAAAACAAGCAAATGGGTGAGCAATGCAAATAATTTCAGAGCTTGGATGGGTCTGAATATTGTTTATGTCTTAAATGGGTCTGCTTGTCTCATGAATATTAACTTTTTGTAATGTCTAATTATCAATTGTTTCTCTTCTCCTTATCTCATTTCCATCCAGTTTTACTATACTTTTTCCCCTTTTCTACCACTTTTTTAACCCAATCTTTCTGCTTTAAAGAGGAAGGTGTATACATATATTATTTCTGTGGAGTTTTAAGTATGGGAGTATTTGATATATGCAATGTAATAAGAGAAAAGATCAGTTACTTTTATGAATGAAGTTCTTATTTTGCAAACAATTATGAGCAGTGTTTGGTAGGCATATTATAATATATAAGCATATCATATTCTTGAAAATATATGAATCTTCAGGACTGATTTCAGTTGTAGTTCACAAGATAGAAAACCTAAGCAATGAATATATTTTTTATATATATTTATATATTTTTTATGTTTATATATTTGTTCTAACTACTTTTTCTTTAGACAGGAGTCAACTTTCAGAAAAATATGCTGTGTAATTGATTTCTCTGTAGGAACATGATATAAAATTATTAAAAAAAAACCTGTTTCAAAACAAAATGCAATATAGCAGATTGGTATATTAGAATTTAACAATATCCATCTTAGATAAATAACATAGATAAGATATACATACCGCATGAAGATCTTCATATTTCTTCATGCAGCATTCACAATATCCTTTTCTCCTTTTATGCTTTGGAGGAAGCTGAACTGTGCGTTTTTCTCTATCACTATTTGCAAGATTTCTATTGTCAAGAGAAATTTATATTATGTAAGACATGCCAACAGGAACAAGTTATATTATGTAAGACATGCCAACAGGAAGTTCTGACCAGTTTTAGTAGCCTACCATGAATCCAATCCCATTATGACACATTGTCATATTCATTTTCAATGTAAAGGATAAAGAGGAATATAAATCCTAACCGTGAGGAGAATTTAATTTTTAATTTAATTTTAATCCCATTTATATCCCGCCCTTCTCCGAAGACTCAGGGCAGCTTACAATCTAAAGCACAAATTAATGTGCTTAGCAATAGCCTTCATTCTATGTATATGCCTGCTTATTATTAGGGCTTTCGGGGGCCCCCAAGCGGCATTATTACAAAGTCAGCTTATTGCCCCCAACAATCTGGGTCCTCATTTTACCTACCTCGGAAGGATGGAAGGCAGAGTCAACCTTGAGCCTGGTGGGATGCGAACCTGCACTAATTGCAGGCAGCTGGTGTTACTGAAGGAGGCATTAGCCCACTGCTCCACCAAGGAGAATACAAGATTTAAATACTTAATATGTTTAAAAATAATTGTAATCCTGCTTAGTATGTATCTGTCCAAGTAGAATAACATTTCTGATCTAAAATCACAAAACCTCTGCCCAGAATAGTTACTTAGAAAACTATTTTAACGTTCAGTATTGAACATTAATACATAAAATTACAATATGATATAGAATACCTCAATGCATGTTGCACATACAGATAAAAAGAACACTTCTGTTCTCTTCATTACTCTAACATAGGATATACACAAGTCTATCATAATTCTATAGCAAATATGCAAAGCATATTCCCCTACCATATTGACTATTAATGAATCTACTTCAATTAAAAAAACAGTATCTAATTTCTAGTTTCAAAATAGAAAAAAGATATTAAATATGTAAACTAGTCTATAGCACCACCTGTCAGTAGGTAAAATAAATTTCTGCCTTAAGAGGAAAAGTATTTATCAACCCCTTTAAAATGGGACATATTTTTTCATCTATGAATAACATTTGATAACTAAGGATTACATCATATATTACTTTATTTCTAAGGTTAAAATGCTTTTGCAAAACTGAAACATTTAATGCAGTTTGCTACTTAATCAAAATCATACAAGTAGTCCTTGCTTACTGAACACTCATTCAGTGACTGTTGAAGTTATGTGTGACTAAAAAGTTGCAGTCATTGCAGCATCCCCATAATCACATGATCACAATTCAGGTAGGTGCTTGGCAGCATCCTGAGGTCACATGATTGCCATTTGTGATCTTCATAGCCAGCTTCTGATAAGCAAAGTTAAAGGGACAGGAAGTCACGAGTAACAGCCCATGTGACATTAAAAAATGCATTATGATTTGCTTAAAAGGGACGCAGTGGCTCAGTGGGTTAGGACGCTGAGCTTGTCGATCAGAAGGTCGGCAGTTTGGCGGGTCGAATCCTGAGTGCCGCGTAGCAGAGTGAGCGCCTGTTACTCGTCCCAGCTTCTGCCAACCTAGCAGTTCGAAAGCACGTAAAAAAATGCAAGTAGAAAAATAGGGACCACTACGGTGGGAAGGTAACAGCGTTCCGTGCACCTTTGGCGTCTAGTCATGCCGGCCACATGACCACAGAGACGTCCTCGGACAAACGCTGGCTCTTCGGCTTTGAAAGAGATGAGCACCGGCCCCTAGAGTCGGAAACGACTAGCACGCATGTGCGGGGGAACCTTTACCTTTACCTATGATTTGCTTAATTACTGTAACCAATGTTTTAAGTCAGACACAGTCATGTGATTTCATTTTGCAACCACATCGTTTAGCAACAGAGTTGTTAGTTCCAATTGTAGTTGGTAAGTGAGGATCACTTGTATAATTTAGGGTTAGAGTCTAATGGATAATTAGTGTGCAAATTTATGGGGAAAAAATGACATATAATTGCTTAAAAGAAATCTATTATATGGAAAGGTTTTTACAGCAAAATAAGATAACATAGAATGGCTGCACATCTAAAATAGAGTGCAGTATAAAATAAGCTATTCTAAAAATATTTTTTTCATTCACGTAGAATTTTATGACTACAATAAGAGAAACCAGATATAATTTTCTATGCAAGATCTATCCAGATATTTTGAGATAATAGCCAACCATATCAGCTATTTAGTGATGAAGGTTCACAGTGAGTCCCCCTGGTAAGTTTGAGGTACGATTGTTAAATTAAAAAATTATAGAGCAAGCCATAGGCTGGTCTTCAATTCTGTAGCAAAATCTCAGACGTGCTTTCATATATTTTTATGTAACTAAATTTTGTCATTCACCATTGTATTCTCATCTTGTTTATCTTCTGTTACCTTTGTTTATTGTGAATTTGCTTCTGGCCATAAGCATTTTTCTTTTCTACATCAAATGGACTGCAAGGTCTTGGATTAGAATAGTTGACAACAGGAAAGCTGGACAGTTGAAGGTAAAATGGTCTATAGCGACTATTTAAAAAAAAGAAATAATTCATTACAAAATATGTCTTTTACATATGTTTGTTTTCCTTGAAATATTATTTTATTCAATAAATAGTCACTTTACATCTGTATTTTTCAAACTTGTCAATTTTAAGTGGTGTGCTGTAAAGCACTATGGGGCAGTATATAAGTCTAAGTACTTTTGCTATTTCAACTCTCAGTATTCCCCAGCCACTATGCTGCTAAAGTTACTAAGTTTGAAAAACATTACTTTAGAATAAAATGAAACAAGAAAAGTGTGGAAACATTAATATGTTGTTTATATCATTCTGTTCTAGACTATAGGCACATTTAGGATTTAGCAAGGTTAATTAGGTATTCCCTTAATTACCACTTTTATTTCTAGCAGGAAGCATATAATGTGGGCAATTATGCCAACAATTTCTTATCTTAAGATTTCATTTACTATCCAGTATGACTATTATATTTGCCCTATTGCATATTTTCTTAGCATGTAGATGACCAGAAAAGGCAAGTACTACAGGGAGTGCAGAATTATTAGGCAAATGAGTATTTTGACCACATCATCCTCTTTATGCATGTTGTCTTACTCCAAGCTGTATAGGCTCGAAAGCCTACTACCAATTAAGCATATTAGGTGATGTGCATCTCTGTAATGAGAAGGGGTGTGGTCTAATGACATCAACACCCTGTATCAGGTGTGCATAATTATTAGGCAACTTCCTTTCCTTTGGCAAAATGGGTCAAAAGAAGGACTTGACAGGCTCAGAAAAGTCAAAAATAGTGAGATATCTTGCAGAGGGATGCAGCACTCTTAAAATTGCAAAGCTTCTGAAGCGTGATCATCGAACAACCAAGCGTTTCATTCAAAATAGTCAACAGGGTCGCAAGAAGCGTGTGGAGAAACCAAGGCGCAAAATAACTGCCCATGAACTGAGAAAAGTCAAGCGTGCAGCTGCCAAGATGCCACTTGCCACCAGTTTGGCCATATTTCAGAGCTGCAACATCACTGGAGTGCCCAAAAGCACAAGGTGTGCAATACTCAGAGACATGGCCAAGGTAAGAAAGGCTGAAAGACGACCACCACTGAACAAGACACACAAGCTGAAACGTCAAGACTGGGCCAAGAAATATCTCAAGACTGATTTTTCTAAGGTTTTATGGACTGATGAAATGAGAGTGAGTCTTGATGGGCCAGATGGATGGGCCCGTGGCTGGATTGGTAAAGGGCAGAGAGCTCCAGTCCGACTCAGACGCCAGCAAGGTGGAGGTGGAGTACTGGTTTGGGCTGGTATCATCAAAGATGAGCTTGTGGGGCCTTTTCGGGTTGAGGATGGAGTCAAGCTCAACTCCCAGTCCTACTGCCAGTTTCTGGAAGACACCTTCTTCAAGCAGTGGTACAGGAAGAAGTCTGCATCCTTCAAGAAAAACATGATTTTCATGCAGGACAATGCTCCATCACACGCGTCCAAGTACTCCACAGCGTGGCTGGCAAGAAAGGGTATAAAAGAAGGAAATCTAATGACATGGCCTCCTTGTTCACCTGATCTGAACCCCATTGAGAACCTGTGGTCCATCATCAAATGTGAGATTTACAAGGAGGGAAAACAGTACACCTCTCTGAACAGTGTCTGGGAGGCTGTGGTTGCTGCTGCACGCAATGTTGATGGTGAACAGATCAAAACACTGACAGAATCCATGGATGGCAGGCTTTTGAGTGTCCTTGCAAAGAAAGGTGGCTATATTGGTCACTGATTTGTTTTTGTTATGTTTTTGAATGTCAGAAATGTATATTTGTGAATGTTGAGATGTTATATTGGTTTCACTGGTAAAAATAAATAATTGAAATGGGTATATATTTGTTTTTTGTTAAGTTGCCTAATAATTATGCACAGTAATAGTCACCTGCACACACAGATATCCCCCTAAAATAGCTATAACTAAAAACAAACTAAAAACTACTTCCAAAAATATTCAGCTTTGATATTAATGAGTTTTTTGGGTTCATTGAGAACATGGTTGTTGTTCAATAATAAAATTAATCCTCAAAAATACAACTTGCCTAATAATTCTGCACTCCCTGTAGATAAAAGTTACAAATTCCTCAAAGAGCTAATTATGAACAGACTTTCTAAGATAACAGAGAATAGAGTAGATTAATAAATAAGTAAGTAAGTAAGTAAGTAAGTAAGTAAGTAAGTAAGTAAGTAAGTAAGTAAATAAATAAATAAATAAAAATCAATCTAGTATAACCAGGGCTTTTCTTCCTCATAGAACGCTCAGAACAGTGTTCTGGCACCTTTTTTTTGCCAAAAAAAAAAAGCTCCCTCTATTGGCTTTCGAAAGCCTATTGCATGAGTACGCAATCTTGGCTCTTTTTTTATGACTTGTGGACTTTAACTCCTAGAAACGCTGAGCCAGCCATGCTGAGGGGAAAGAGAGAGGTTTCCAAGCTGAGCAATGCTGGTTCAGGAATTCTGGGAGTTGAACTCCTTGAGTAATAAAAGAGCCAAGGTTGCCTACCCTGCACTAGAGGAGGATATTAAAATTATTTACAAGGTTACTTCTTTAGGAACTAAACTTTTAGAATCTAAAACAGCTAATTCAAAAAAGCCAACAGGAAAGAACCTCATATTTTTTATCTGCTTCTGTCTTTTGGAAGGTCAAATTAGATAACAAAACAATCTATTTCCTATGTTAACATCTCTGCAATGAAATCAATAAAGGTAACAAGAAAGAAATGAGAAACATTTTTCTCAATGTAATGTCTAATTTAGCTGATGCTAGAAAAAATAGTATCTTGTGTACACTCTTGAAAGCTATTTTGAATCTATAACCATCTATTACAACTAAACCGCTTTAAATTAAACAATTCTTAAGAATGAAATATTCTTAATTTGGACTTTACTTTTACTGTTTGGATTGTTGTGTGTTTTGAAAAATAGATTATTTAGAATCTAGTTATGTTGCACTTCAGTCTTTAAATAATTAACCTAGTATATACATAACAATATACCGTATATACTTGAGTATAAGCCGAATTTTTCAGCCCACTTTTTGGGCTGAAAAAATTCCACTTCGGCTTATACTCCAGTCAACAAAAAAACTTACCGAGGACTTGTGCGCGGCCGAGGCTTTGGTGCTTCCGGGATCGCGCGCACCTCTCCCAAGCCACCGCCGTCCGCAGACCTGCCGAAGTTTGGGGAGGTTTGGGGAGGTGCGCGCGCACCTCCCCAAACCTCCCCAAACGTTGGCAGGTCTCCGGACCTCCGCGCCTTGCCTGCCTGCTTCTTTCCGCAGCGGAAAGAAGCAGGCAGGCAGGGCGCGGAGGAACGGAGACCTGCTGACGTTTGGGGAGGTTTGGGCGCCTCCCCAAACGTCGGCAGGTCTCCGTTCCTCCTGCCGACGTTTGGGGAGGTTTGGGCGCCTCCCCAAACCTCCCCAAACGTCGGCAGGTCTCCGTTCCTCCGCGCAGACCTGCCGACGTTTGGGGAGGTTTGGGCGCCTCCCCAAACGTCGGCAGGTCTCCGTTCCTCCTGCCGATGTTTGGGGAGGTTTGGGCGCCTCCCCAAACCTCCCCAAACGTCGGCAGGTCTCCGTTCCTCCACGCAGACCTGCCGACGTTTGGGGAGGTTTGGGCGCCTCCCCAAACCTCCCCAAATGTCGGCAGGTCTCTGTTCCTCCTGCCGACGTTTGGGGAGGTTTGGGCGCCTCCCGAAACGTCGACAGGTCTCCGTTCCTCCGCGCAGACCTGCCGACGTTTGGGGAGGTTTGGGCGCCTCCCCAAACCTCCCCAAACGTCGGCAGGTCTCCGTTCCTCCTGCCGACGTTTGGGGAGGTTTGGGCGCCTCCCCAAACCTCCCCAAACGTCGGCAGGTCTCCGTTCCTCCGCGCAGACCTGCCGACGTTTGGGGAGGTTTGGGCGCCTCCCCAAACGTCGGCAGGTCTGCGCGGAGGAACGGAGACCTGCCGACGTTTGGGGAGGTTTGGGGAGGCGCCCAAACCTCCCCAAACGTCGGCAGGAGGAACGGAGACCTGCCGAGGTTTGGGGAGGCGCCCAAACCTCCCCAAACGTCGGCAGGTCTGTGCGGAGGAACGGAGACCTGCCGACGTTTGGGGAGGTTTGGGGAGGCGCCCAAACCTCCCCAAACGTCGGCAGGTCTGCGCGGAGGAACGGAGACCTGCCGACGTTTGGGGAGGTTTGGGGAGGCGCCCAAACCTCCCCAAACGTCGGCAGGAGGAACGGAGACCTGCCGACGTTTGGGGAGGCGCCCAAACCTCCCCAAACGTCGGCAGGTCTGCGCGGAGGAACGGAGACCTGCCGACGTTTGGGGAGGTTTGGGGAGGCGCCCAAACCTCCCCAAACATCGGTAGGAGGAACGGAGACCTGCCAACGTTTGGGGAGGTTTGGGGAGGCGCCCAAACCTCCCCAAACGTCGGCAGGTCTGCGCGGAGGAACGGAGACCTGCCGACGTTTGGGGAGGTTTGGGGAGGCGCCCAAACCTCCCCAAACATTGGCAGGAGGAACGGAGACCTGCCGACGTTTGGGGAGGTTTGGGGAGGTGCCCAAACCTCCCCAAACGTCGGCAGGTCTGCGCGGAGGAACGGAGACCTGCCGACGTTTGGGGAGGTTTGGGGAGGCGCCCAAACCTCCCCAAACGTTGGCAGGAGGAACAGAGACCTGCCGACGTTTGGGGAGGTGCCCAAACCTCCCCAAACGTCGGCAGGTCTGCGCGGAGGAACGGAGACCTGCCGACGTTTGGGGAGGTTTGAGGAGGCGCCCAAACCTCCCCAAACGTCGGCAGGTCTCCATTCCTCCGCGCCCTGCCTGCCTGCTTCTTTCCGCTGCGGAAAGAAGCAGGCAGGCAGGGCGCGGAGGTCTGGAGACCTGCCGACGTTTGGGGAGGTTTGGGGAGGTGCGCGCGCACCTCCCCAAACTTCGGCAGGTCTCCGGACGGCGGCGGCTTGGGAGAGGTGTGCGTGATCCTGGAAGCACCGAAGCCTCGGCCGCGCGCAAGTCCTCGGTAAGCTCCGGGCGGTCACTTGCTTCGCGTCTCCTGAGGGAAGGGGGGGCGACTGGAGCGGGCGTGTTTCCTCGCCTGCTGGGCGCCGCGATTTGCCCGGGGAACGCGCGGGCCCCGAATGGCAGCGTGGAGCGAGGAAGCGGACAGCCAGGGCTTCCCCGAGAGCCGCGGCCACACAGGGTATTCCTGTGTATTCAGGCTTGCAAAATGGCGGATCGAGCCTCTGCTGGCGGCAGAGGCTTGCAGAACGGCGGATCGGCTTATACTCGAGTCAATAACTTTTTCCAGTTTTTGGGGGTGAAATTGGGGGTCTCGGCTTATACTCGAGTCGGCTTATACTCAAGTATATACGGTATGATGTTTTCCATGGTGAGCCTAATATCAATAACATCATTTATTAAAAAGGCTAAAATAATTTCTGGTGGTATTATCTGTACATTAAAATTTTGTTTAATCACAATCTTTCACTTTTCACATTCTGGACAAGCAATGGTCATGTATCCTAGCAAAAGATGTTACATATGTGCATAAGCGTAGTCAGTAGCATATGCCTTTTTAAAAATATCAAACATGCAAAGAAACAAAAATAAGTCCAAAATATCTGTATTACGTCCAGAAATGCCAACTTTGCAACCAATATTTCTCATCCATAACTATGGCACCCTAAGGATACCTGCATACATTCAAATGCTTCTCTGGGATCAGTAACGAAGCAGGGATTGCTTTTTCCTTCCAGTAACAGATTGCTGCGAAATACCAAACATGGCCTTGAGAATTCCAATGTTTGTTACAAATTTTTCTAGTTGGAAAGAGGCCTAGCAATGCCAGCACAAATACATCACACTTGCTGAACGTGCACACGCAACTAATTACAATCTTCAATTATATGTGATATATCTAAAATGAGATGGGCTGTCTCAACTGCAACTTTGAAACCATTCTGTTTTGTGGCAAAACAATTCAGGACAAGCTGATTAGCAGAGCTTAGAGAGGACTCATTAACACAATTTTTGGGAAGGAAAGAAACAGAAGAGTAGTTTAACATCTTCCAGTTGATGTTATGTTATGTAACATCTTCTGGGAGTTGAAGTCCATGAGTTATAAAAGAGCCAAGGTTGCCTATGCCTGGCCTATTGGCTTTCGAAAGCCAATAGGAATTGCTGCTGAGCGCGCCAAAAGACCTGGCCGGCAAACGTTGCACAGGCAAGTTGTCTGCAGCGAAGGCAGGAACTTTGCACCCCTCCCTGCTGTCCAACTACACCATCTCAACTAGCTAAGTAAGATATTATTTGCAAATAGGATGGCAATAAACAATTTAGGCTGCATTTACATCAGGGCTTTTCAACCTTTCCAGAAATTGTACCACTTTTAGGACATGACAATATTCAAGCACCACTAGTGCTTAACAAGATGTCAAAAACTTGATGACTAAAAAAGGGGGGGGTACAGTTGCAAGAAAAAGTATGTGAACACTTTGGGATTACGTGGAGTTTTGCATGACTTGGACATAAAATGCGCTCTAAACGTCATTTAAGTCACAATAGAAAAACAGTCTGCTTAAAATAATACTACACAAACATTAGCTGTTGTCATGTTTTAATTGAACATAAGATGGAAACATTCACAGTGCAGGGTGGGAAAAGTATGTGAACCCCTAGCCTAATGACTTCTCCAAGAGCTAATTGGAGCCAGGAATGAGCCAACCTTGACTCCAATCAGTGTGATGATATTGGATGTGTTGCTGACAGCTGTCTTGCCCTTTAAAAACACACACCTGTTTTGGGTTTACTAGTCTCAAGAAGCACTGTCTAATGTGAACCATGCCTCGCAGAAAAGAGCTCTCAGAAGACCTACGATCAAGAATTGTTGACTTGCATGAAGCTGGAAAGGGTTACAAAAGTATCTCCAAAAGCATTCATATTCATGTGTCCACGGTAAGACAGACTGTCTACAAATGGAGAAAGTTTAGCACTGTTGCTACTCTCCCTAGGCGTGGTCGTCCTGTAAAAATGACTGCAAGAGCACAGCGCATAATGCTTAATGAGGTAAAGAAGAATCCTAAAGTGTCAGCTAAAGACCTACAGAAATCTCTGGCACATGCTAACATTTTTGTTGACACATCTACAATAAGGAAAACATTAAACAAGAATGGAGTACATGGGAGGACACCACGGAGGAAGCCATTGCTGTTCAAAAAAAATATTGCAGCACGTTTGAAGTTTGCAAAAGAGCACCTGGATGTTCCACAGCACTACTGGCAAAATATACTGTGGACAGATGAAACCAAAATTGAGTTGTTTGGGGAAAACACACAACACTATGTGTGGAGAAAAAAAGGCACAGCACACCAACATCAAAACCTCATCCCCACAGTAAAATATGGCGGAGGGAGCATCATGGTTTGGGGCTGCTTTGCTGCCTCAGGGCCTGGACGGATTGTTGTCATTGATGGGAAAATGAATTCCAGAGTTTATCAGAACATTTTGCAGGAAAACGTACGACCATCTGTCTGCCAACTGAAGCTCCGCAGAGGATGGGTGATGCAACAGGACAATGACCCAAAGCATACAAGTAATTCAACAAAACAATGGCTTCAACAGAACAGAATACGCCTTCTGGAGTGGCCCAGTCAGAGTCCTGACCTCAACCCGATTGAAATGCTGTGGCATGACCTTAAGAGAGCGATTCACACCAGACATCCCAAGAATAATGCTACTGTTGTGACTCAGGGCCAGCCTGTGGGTCCGACAGCCGGCTCCGATGTATCGGATGACTCAGATGAGGGGGAGGAGGGAGACGAACCGGCTGATGATGGTTTGGAGGCTTTGCAGAGCCCTCAGCCGGGGACCTCTTCTCAGCTGCGTGAGCCCGATAGTGCGGAGGATGATGACCCACAGCTGGCCCTGTTCAAGGACGCCCGACGCAGGAGGCAGTCGAGCAGGAACAAACAAAGAAAGGCTGTGGGACTCCTCGGGAGGAGGCACAGGGAGACCACGCCCTGAGCTCTCAATAAAAGGAGTGTTTGGGGAGGGGCTGGTTGCTGAAAGCAACTCTTCCGCTTGAGGAGACAAGCTCTAGTGTTTTTGTTAATTAAGTAATAAATCTTGGCAGATGCCTTTTAGCCTTGGACGCTCTCCAGTCTCTTCTTTCTGAATAGGGGTTTGCCTTACTACAAGGCCAGAAGAGGGCTGGTTCAGAACAGCTACACTGAAAGAGTTTTGTGAAGAGGAGTGGTCCAAAATTACTCCAGATCATTGTGCAGGTCTGATCTGCAACTACAGGAAACGTTTGGTTGAGGTTATTGCTGCCAAAGGAGGGTCAACCAGTTATTAAGTCCAAAGGTTCACATACTTTTTCCACCCTGCACTGTGAATGTTTCCATCTTATGTTCAATTAAAACATGACAACAGCTAATGTTTGTGTAGTATTATTTTAAGCAGACTGTGTTTTTCTATTGTTGTGACTTACATGATGTTTAGAGCGCATTTTATGTCCAATTCATGCAAAACTCCACGTAATCCCAAAGGGTTCACATACTTTTTCTTGCAACTGTATTTTGGGTTTCATTGGTTAGATTCATTTATTGTTATAGAAATGGCTAGTTTATAATATTATAGAAAAGCAAAAAGTTGAGGTTCAATGTTAATGCTTCCTTCTACTGTAACAGAGGAAGTCAAAAGTCAATGCCTTTTTTTCCCCTTCTCCCCCTCACTTTTCCCTTTTTCCCTCACCCTTCGCTCACAAAAGCCCTCCCCACTTACTCACATTTTGCTCACAAAAGCCTCCAGTTGCTCTCATTCACTCCTCCGTCTCTTTCAAAGGCACCTTGTTCAGTCTCTCCCCCACTCACTCCGTCTCTTTCAAAGGCCTCTTGCTCACTCACTCACTTACTGCCCCACATCGCTTCCAAACACCATTTGCTCATTCACTTACTCACTTACTGCCCCGTTGCTTCCAAACGCCATTTGCTCATTCACACACTCACTTACTGCCCCGACGTTTCCAAACACCATTTGCTCATTCACTCACTCACTTACTTCCCCATCGCTTCCAAACGCTTCCAAATGCCACTTCCTCGCTCACTCACTTACTGCATTTGGAAGTGACGGGGCAGTAAGTGAACAAGTGCTGGTGCCGGAGGCCATCAGCTGTTTGGCGCTGGAGACCACTGCCACGAGGAACACAGCTCTGGGTCAGGGTTCAGAGCAGCTCTGGGTGGTGGCTCACCATGGACCGCGGAATGGCAACTGCAGGGAGGGGAATCCCCACGGCAGCTGTGGGGAGGGGAATCCCCGCGGCATGTGACTCCGAGCTGCAGGGGCGGGGGTGCAAAGGACGGGCAGTGACGCCGTAGCAAGACACCGGCATCACTCCCAGTGACAGCACCTCTGAGTTCCAGCACCTTTTTTTTTAGAAAAAAAGCACTGAGTATAACTATGTCAATAAATTAAAATACGCCTGAGAACAAACGTAGCATAGTAGCTTATGAAGCACATGTTCTTAAGTTACTTCTTAACTCATTAACATTTAGGCAATTGCATCATCTTGTAGACCAATCTACAAGGTTCCTTAAATGAAAAAAAGTGAAAGAGATAAAGATGGATTCTTATCTATTTTTCTTACGCCAATTCAAAAATTCACAGCTGTGAACAGATTAAAGTGAAAACGTAGGTTATTTGTGTTAATTTTAAATTAATCTGCAACAGTCCATAAAAAATATGATTAACCATGAATTAAACAAAAAATTAAACTTGATTATAATAATTGATAATTATCATTGCATAAAATAAAGTCAACAAAGCCAAAGAACATGGGAGTAGGATTTTAATTCATCTAAAAATAGCACTTACCACTTTCTATCCTCTACCTTCAGAAAAGGATTTTTCAGTTTACCTATGTAAAAGAATTTAAACCAAATTATATAAATATTTATCAGGGTGTGTGTGTGTGTGTGTGTATGTAGATGTCTGTCCATCTATCTAATCTATCTATCTCAGGGCATGAACTTTATATGACAGACTAACAGAGTTGGAAGGGACCTTGGAGGTCTAGTGCAAACCCCTGCTCAGGCAGGAAACCCTGTACCATTTTAGAAAAAAGGTTGACCAATCGCTTCTTAAAAACCTCTAGTGTTGGAGCAACCCAACTTCTGGAGGCAAGTCATTTCACTGATTGTTGTGTCAGGAAATTTCTCCATAGTTCTAGGTTGCTTTTTTCCTTGATTAGTTTCCATCCATTGCTTCTTGTCCTGCTTGACTCCCTCTTCTTTGTGGCAGCCCCTTAGATATTGGAACAATGCTGTCATATCACCCACTACTCCTTCTTTTCATTAAGCTAGACATACCCAGTTCCTGCAACCGTTCTTCATGTTTTAGCCTTCAGTCTCCTAACCATCTTTGTTGCTCTTTTCTGTACTCTATTACTAGAGTTTCAACATCTTTTTTCATATCACAGCGAACAAAACTGGATTAAGTATTCCAAGTGTGGTATTATTAAATATATTAACACTTCACGTGATCTGGATTCTATCTCTCTGATAATGCAGCATAGGATTGCACTGGGGTTTTTTGGCAGCTGCAGCATACTGCTGGCTCATATTTATGTGACTGTCCACGACTCCAGTTACTATTTTTGAGCTAGGTACTACCTATACTATACCTGTGCATTTGGTTTTTCTTGCCTAAATGTAGAACCTTCCTTTTTACCATTGAATTTCATTTTGTTAGATACAACCCAATGTTCAAGTCTGTCAAGATCCTCCTGTATCTTAAGCCTATCTTCTGGAGTGTTGGCTATTCCTGCCAGTTTGGTATCATGTGCAAATTTGATGAGTTTCCCCTCTATGCTCTCATCTAACTTTTTCTATCTTATCAAGTAGTAGGTTGTGGTCAACTTTGTCAAATGCCTTACTGAAGTCCAAGTAAATTATATCCACAGCATTTTTCTGGTCCACTAATTTAGTTACTTTGTCAAAGAATTCAATTAAATTTGTCTAGCATAATCTGTTTTTGACAAGCCCATGTTGACTGTTGTTATGACTCTGTTTGCCTTTAGATGTTCACAGATTTGTTGCTAGATTATCTTTTCCAGTATCTTCCAAATATTGATGTCAGGCTAATAGATACCTTTTTTTCCGTTTTTTGAAGATGGAAACTATATCAGCCCTTTTCCAGTTCTCTGACAGTTCCCCGATATTCCAGGATCTTTGAAAGATATGCCAGTTCCTTCAGAATTTTGGCTTGTAATCCATTGATCCTGGTGATTTGAACTTGTCTGTAGCGCACAGGTACTTTCTTCCCATTTTCCTGCCTATTTTAGCTCGTATTCCTAATCTGTTTTTTGTACAATACTGTTTTGATAGGTTGGACTGTTTCCCCCCCCCCCTTTGTATAAAGATAGATGCAAAAATGAGTTAAGCAGTTCTGCTTTCTCCATTATTTGTCATCTCCTTGGCATTTTCTTCTATTAGTTTCTTTTTTTTTCTTGCTTTTTACATGTTGAAAGAAGCTTTTTTGTTATTTTTGACTTTCATCGCAAGCCTTAATTCATTTTGAGCCTTAGCTTTTCTAACTTCATGTTTGAAGGCTCGGCTATTTGCTGATATTCTGCCTTAGTTATGTGCCCCTATTTCCATTTTTTATACTTGTCCTTTTTGTTTTTCAATTTATCAAACAGCCCTTTGTGCTGCCATGCTCGTTTCTTTTTGAATTCTGTTATTTTTCTTCTTCATTGGAACTGTGCTTTGTTGTTGTTAGTTGTGAAGTCGTGTCCGACCCAGGCCTTCCTGTCCTCTACCATCTTCTGGAGTCCATTTAAGCTCACGCCTACTGCTTCAGTGACTCCATCCAGCCACCTCATTCTCTGTCGTCCCCTTCTTCTCTTGCCCTCAAACTTTACCAGCATTAGACTCTGGAATTGTGCTAGACTAGGCTTTTATAATTTCTCTTTTCAAAATTTCCCAACCTTCTTGGGTTGTTTTCCCCTTGAGGATTCTCATCCCTGGAATCCTTCCCAAGCTCTCTCTAAGTGTATTGGAATCAGTTCTTAAAGTACAAGACTCTAATTTGACTTTGTTCTATTTCCTGTGGCTGTAATGTTCAATTCCAATATTGCATGATCATTTCCGCTCAAAGTTTTTGTACATTCAACACCATCTCTCATTTCATCTCTGTTATTGAAAATTAAGTTCAATATGACTGACCCCCTAGTTCCCTTCTCTAGCTTTTGAGAGACAAAGTTGTTTGCTAGGTTTGTCAGATCTTCCACTTGGTGCAGAGTTTGTCTTCCAGTTGATGTTGGGATAGTTAAAGTCCCCCCATTACTCTTGTGATGTGCTTCCTACATACCTTAGTTAACTGACTTGCAAAAAATTAATTTGTTTCCTGTTTGGTTGGGTGATCTGTAATATACACCTATGACAATGTCATTATTTTTCTTTTTATATTGACTCAAATGTATTCAAGATGGTTTTCATCACTGTTCTGCTTATTTATGTAGAGATGTAGCTATGTCTTTTAAACAATTTAAATCCCTATAGTTGTATATTCCATTGATGCGTTTCATCCCACTAAATTTCTGTATTGGCAACAATATAATATCTCCCCTCATGTACTTGAATTACTAGTTCATTCTGTTTATTCCTTATACTGTGTGTTGGTGTAGACATTTTGGTCCTTTTTAACTAACCCTGTGCTTGCTTTCTACATAACATGTTTTATGTCTGAGTCCCCCTTTTTCCTTGTGACCTGTTTAATTAGTGCACATAGTATGGCACATACTATCAAAAGTTGATTTTCTTTGATAGCTAGGTTGATATTCTTAACTGCACAAACCTCTTTGTTAAAAACACAGATGACCCTGTTGGTTTTAGATTGCTGGGGACAAAAATGTTTTGTATCAATTAACTCTCTGTGTCCATTATTAAGAAAAACCCTCCAGAAAAACTGAAATTACTAAGTAATTCAGTATTTTTCTTTGATGGATGAAAACCATCTCTTTTGTACAGCTTTTTATCAGACCAGCTGCAAACATCATGACAAACATAACCAAAACTTACACCTCTCACATTAAACTCCACTATACAGTAGTGGCCAAAATTGTGGAAATCTTTTGGGAGAAGTGTATTTTTGAGGTTTGATGGCTAATAACACCACTTTTTTTTGGAGTAGTACCATAAAATTATATATCAATGGAAAGATACTTTAATCAAGAACGTAATGCAGCATAGTTTGTTCACTTATCTGTACTGTATTCTATGAAAAGTTATAACCAAATAATCAGAAAAAGGAAGCACAACTTGCTTAGGTTGATATCAGGAAGCTTTCCGTCATCTCATTGTAGCCAATGAGCATGAATGTTTAGAGAGCCAATCAGGTGTCATCTTATTTTGGCAATTAGCCAATCAGATCACAGTAGGATTCAGTTATTATTCAGTATTGAAGCTGAGAGGAAGACATTTGTCAGTGTGTTATGTGATCGCTATCAACCTGGTTGGGTTTTTTTTTTCATTTAGTGAGCTTGTAAACTGTAATAAAATTAAAGTAATGGTGAAAAGTTCACTGGTTGCCCAGAAAGCAATGTAAAATAGTATTATTAAGTGAACAAGGCTACAGTTATAAAGAAATTAGAAGAAAAATTGGTGTAAACTTAACCAAAGGTAGCATTTCTACTGTACACTTTTCCCGAAAGGTTTCCACAATTTTGGCCACTACTGTATGTTGGCCTTTTCTTTTTGCTTCTTATATATAGGTAAAACCTCTGATAAAGGAAGACTACAGGCTATTCTGCTAAGTTACTGTCCCAAGCTCTGGAAATCATTCTGTACAGAAAGAACATATTTTTTAGATAGGTCATTCGTGCCAAGATGTACAACAACAGCAACGTTATACTCTTTCCTAGCATCTTTCCTATCTTAACAATGCACCTCTTTTCTCTGCTGGCAGTAGCACCTAGCAGACACCTCACCTCTTTCAAAACCTCCACATACTTTCTTAAATTGACAACTCTTACAATTGAATCATCAACCAAAAGGTGGTTTCTCTTTTTAGATACGTTTCTTATTAGATATATAATTTGTCCTAAAACTATATTTGATAGCAATATTAGTTTTGTCTTGAATACTTACTTTTTACTTTTTGGTCTGCCAATTCTTTCTCCTATTTAAGAGAAATAATATTACTATAGTTAGAGATTTTTATAATTTAAAATTTACATATTCAATAACTAAATAGCTTTAAATATTTGTGAAGTGTGAGCTACCAAACACATACAAGTAGTTTTTGGATTTCAACAACAATTGGAAATGAGATTGCTATTGTTAAGCGATGTGGTCATGAAGCATGATACCATGTGACTACATTGCTGGTGATGGCAATCCCGGCACTCCTGGTTGCCATCAAAACCCTAAGACAACACATGGGTCATTAAGCGGGAAGAGCAGGAATGCAAGATATGGAGCATGAAGATGTCACAGGGAAAATAGGAGAAGCTCGGTGTGGGTCATGTGCAAGTTGGGGGAAATGTGGGAAAGGAGAGCACACTGGAGTGCACAGAAACAAGGGAAGGAGGGCGCAGGTGCAAGCAAATTCAGAGAGGCCAAAGGAAGGAAGGTATAATGCAGAGCAGCTTGTGAATTCCTTGAAAGCTTTCCATTGAATTTGCTTGTGGAAAATCAGTAGAGAAAGTCAGAAATGGGGAACACATGATCATGGAGCGATGCAACCTGGATGCCAAATGCCCAAATTGCTTCTTATGTGACAGAGAAGGTGCTGGATAGATATAACTGTGACTCAATTGTAAACACCACTTCTTCAGTGCCATTTTAATTTCAAGCTGAATGCATGGTCAATAAGCAAGGACTACAATTCTTATTTGTGATAAATCTTTTTGGTTTAAGTAATCACATTTTAGGCTAGAATATTTAAAATACACATGAACAAATTGGGAGAAGGACTGAGTGTGTAACTATAAATTCCCATCCCTTCTGTTTATTTACCTCATACTTTCTAAAAACAAGGAAATGAAATGAAATGGGTTACATTCTACATTCTATATCCCAGCTCAGCTTTAAGCCTAAGTTAATATAGAAATTCTGGTACAGTTAGGCAGTGTTAACTATAACCTTGAGTTTGAACTGAATTCAAAAATATCCTATATTATTCACTCTTTCAAATTCCTGGATTAAACATAGCTTTTGTACTTTTCTAACAATGATTCTAGATGGCCCAGTAAGAATTAAACCAAGAAAACATGAAGATAAAAATGTATAATGGTATATGGAAATGATCTTGAGACACAAATGGGGAAAATGCTTTTTAGGTAATGATCAGACAAGAGACGGAGAAGCCCCCAGTGATTCAACAGTAGAAGAAAGAAACTCAGGAAGGACTCGCCCTAATTGATCAGACTGTTTATGGAATTAGATCAACTGGCAGTTTTTCCTGTCTGGTTTACCTGAGGGCTGACAACACCTAAATTAACAATAATATACCATATTTCTAGTTCTAAAAATCCAGTATTAATCCATACAGAACATACATGCTAAATGCGGAACCCATCATGTAGATCAGGATATTAATTTGTCTAACTAAAATTGAAACAGAAAAGTTTATTTTCTCATGTTCTTACTTCAGGAGTGGGCAACCTTTGATAAACAGAGCCCATGATAGACAGCAATGCAAAGTGAGCAGAATTGTGTCTTATACACTGCTACCAGGATTTTCTGAATTTTGAGTGTATGTGAAATTTTATACCTTACAATGCTAAGCATTCTTTAATGGTTTGCACTAATATTTTTAAGTCTTTCCCATCTCAAAATACCAATAGAGATGAATGGAGGTTTATGCTTTCCCACATCTATGAGGCCTCAGTCTTTCCCTTGCAAATTATGAATAAAATATTAAAATAGCAATTTTATATAATTTATTTCATATTCACTGTTTTTTGCTATCTTTCTTGGAAATTAAGTAGTTTACTTACCGCATTGTTGATTTCTGTGCTTGATTTCTTAACCAAAAAGAGATCTTTTTTCTTTTGATCAATATAGTTCTTAATATCTTTTTCAAAAAGAAAAGAATAATTTAAATTATTTTATGTCATCTAAGTTATTTAAATGGAACAAAGTCTTTTAATGAAGGGAATAAAAATCAGCTTTATTTTAAAAATACTTGCCATCAATGTGAAGTATTTTCACTCCCCAACTCAAAGCATTTGAGAGTATACTACCAGAAGGTATCAATTCCTGAAATACAAATATTGAATATTTCAATCATTAAATTTTGGCATACAAATATTTAAGTACAACAAGAAAACTTGGAGTGCAGCTACTCTGTATCCTCAGCCTCCTTCTACCCTCTTAACAGAATAAAGTACAAAAGCAAAATTAATTGTATTCCTTATGGCACTATGGAAATAAGGTTTGCCTAATTTAAGCTTAAGTAAACACAGCACTATGTCTTAATAAAAACAATTATATACTGGTTGACATCAGCATACAACCACAAATGGGAACAGAATCTCAGCCGTCAAGAGAAATGGTTGTTAAATGAGACAGCCACATGTCTGCAGAGAAGATTACAAATGACCATCATATGATCGCTGGGTGTTTGACAACGGCCATAAATGCAGATAGGTGGCCAAACACTCAGATCACAATTACCCAACTTTGAGGGAAAGGGGGCATGGTAACAATATTATATAAGTCAGAAGTAATTTACAGGCCATAAGCTCCTTTCCAAGGCCATCATAACTTTAAAAGGTCATTAAACAAATGGCCGTAAGTTGAGGATATGTCTAACATCTAATTTCATAACCTAGCATTATCAAAAAGCCATTCTAAAATCACTTACCAGTATTTATCCATTAGCAAATTATGTAAATTTCACGTAAATAATGATAATAGGTAAGAAAGCTAATTTGAAATGAATAATAAAGTAATGTTATTAAGTGATACGTACCTGATCCTTGATTGCCTTTTCCACTAAAGATTTTCCTCTACTCATGCGCACCTATATTGAAGAAGAAATAAAGAGTATGTGTGGGTTACAGCTGTTAGTGCACACATAGGGTTATTTAAAATACCGGTAGTTACTCAGTGAAGTTTATTACTGAGTTTTTTAAAGGTTCACAAAATTACTTAGTTTAGTATGATATTAAAGTTAGTAAATTAGAATTAATATATTAGTGACAGCAAATCTGATGTAGTGATTAAGGAATCATGCCAGAAACAATGAGTTTTAGTCCTTCCTTAGGCAAAAAGCTAGATGGGTGACCTTGAGCTAGTTACTTTCTCCCAGTCCTAGGAAGGGGTAATAGTAAACCACTTCTGAAAACCTTGCCAAGAAAACTGCAGGGACTTATCCAGGAAGTACTCAGAATAGGGCATAACTGAATGGGAGGAAAAGATTAGTAAGCTTAGCTATTCTATCTATCAATAAGCATAAACAGCTTATTTGGTGATAATTTTTAATTTTAGATGGACATGTCTGCTAGCTAAACTATTTCTATTACCAAAATGGAATCTATATGACTGAATAACAGTACTTATATTGAAAAAAAAAGAAATAAACAAAAACACAAGAATTACTGACCTATTTAAATATATGAGCAATACTACAAAATGTTTGCATGTAATATTCACTGATTTGACTACCATTTTAACTCAGCCAACAGAAATGGATTATGGACAAATTAGTTAATACTGATATGGATCGCTGTATTTTTAATGTAGTAAAACAATTATATTTTAATACAACTACTACAATGAGGATACATTTATTTGCATTGCTTATGGAAGTAATATTCAGTGTATTGTTTAATTTTTACATACTGTTGGTGGTGCCTTATTTGTCAACTTTTTTAAAGTTAGCTATTTTAATGTAAGCTGATGATTCTCTTGATAAGAATTGATAATGTTTAAGAAGCTAATATATTATTGTTCCAAGGAACAACTAAAAATGAGTTACACCAACAGCAAAGTTATAAATTTGGGATAATGTCTGAAAACATTTAAATAGTCTACTGGACAAGCTGCTATAGAACAGTTTAGCAGTTTAAATACTGAGAAACAGTGCTTCATAAAACACTTTCCAAGATGAAAGCTCACACTGCATATATGTCAATATCGTAACCACTGAAACTGCTGGGATATTTATGATTTTTTATCAAATGAGAGGACAGTTAGCAGGCCCAACATTAAAGTTCTTCTGTGGCAAAATTATTTTGCTAATGCTATTTGAAGCAGGAATTTGATGGTCAAATGTCCATTATCTAAGATTTTTACAAGACATATAAATAAGTTCTGCAAAAGATCTCTGGAACATTTCTTAAAAGAACTTATGCCTTTCTTCTATGAACTAAATTGAGCTTATCTTCAATTAAAATTTATACTGAAAAGGTTCTGCTTAGGTTTTGCAAATTTACTTTTCCCAAAAAGTGAAAATAATGATTGGGTTTGTTAATTTCACAAACTAATTTGAAATGTGTGATATGAATTGATGGGTAAATATTAACTCTCATATACAACTTTTATCTTTGAAGCTGCAAGAATTCATTTAAAGTTTGGAAAGTAAAGAGATTTTGTGAGATTATCCAACTCTTAGCAGGGAAAAAATTTCCACCTACTATTCATCAAGATGGCTCAAAGTAAACATTGTATACCAGATTTTATACCAGTTTCAATGAAGTGTGATCTCCTCTTAGAGATGGAAAGTACCAGAGTCAGAAGGCCTAACCAAGTTCTTGGTTTTGTCAAGATTTAGCCTATGTCTGTTCCTCCTCATTGTCATGCTAATAACTCAATAGCATGGTAATATGGTAAATTGATGTGGTCCATAATCTTCTATAAAGTTCAATACAGGTAGTCCATTGATCTATGACCATAACAGATCCTGCCCATCACAGTCACAAATCTAACAACTATTAAGTAATATGGCATCACTTAACAACCCCCACCCAGTCCTCCCTGATGGAATTCTTAAATGACTGTGTGGTTGTCAATCAGAGCACAAGATGCCTCAGGGTAGGGGAAGCCCTGGGAGGCCTTCACCCAGCTGGGTCCAAAAAGGAGGCACACAAGCAGCAAAAAGTATTCCAAAACAAAAACAGCAGGGGGAAGATTTAAGCTAGATTAGGATCCCAAACCATATTCAATGATGAAGTGGCTTACAAATATGTCTAGAAGCTGTGAGAAGCCCCAATGGTTTGAAACACCAGGAAGAAACTCAGTGCTCCATTTACTGATGGAGTTTCAGAAAAGGAAGCCACAGAGCTGGCAGTCAGGAGACTGAGACCTCTCTTGGCTCTCTTGGCTTTGGGGAAACCAGCCCATGTAGGTACAGGAGGCAGTTCTGGGACAAGCTTCCCCAAATCTTTGTCTTGCTTTACCCCCTCCCGCCCAAACCTCCCTTTTCATTTTCAATTAAGAAAACAAACAAACAAAACAAAAAATGATTTGGGAGGGACAGACTTCTCCCCCTCCCTCCACTAGAATTAAGTTGTTTGCCTCTGCCCTCCAATCTCAATGTCCTTTAATCACTTAAATTTCCTAAATTTATTGCATGCCTAAAAAGAGGGTGACAAAATCTTTAAGTGACTTACCTTGATGACTGACTGGAAGAGGAAAAGAGTGGAAACGGAAAGAAAATACTTTTTCAATGAGAGCTCAGCACGTTCAGCAAATGGCTGCAGCAGAAGCTAGGTCCTAAAGGGAGTCAGACAAGCAGCAAAAAGCTTGGAAACCTTTGGAAAACTTTCTGCTGTTTGTTTGACTCCTTTTAAGATCCTGTTCCTGCTGCAGCTGTTTGCTGCATGTGCTATGCTCCCAGTAACTTTGCAGAGTATTTTCTTCTCCACTGTAATAAGATCTTGCTTTTGTGGTTGTTCTCAGATTAAGAATTTATTACATTATCTTTTCTATATCTAATACCGTATTTTCTGGCGTATAAGACGACCCCCTACTTTTAAGAAGTTTTTCAAGGTTTTTTGTCTTATACGCCGGAAAATACTTACATGCCCTGCCCTGTCCGTCGCAGAGGAGGCGAAGGCCCGACTGGCCCCACCAGCCGTCCCGCTGCTCCCGAGCTTCTGCCGGCCCCCGAGGTGCAGCGTTTCCTGGGCGGCAGGCAGCGCCGCAGGGCAGCCGCCACCCCGCCATGTCTGGCGCCCCTCCTGCTTCCCCCCCAGGCCTTGAACTTCTCCCATTCGGCGCAGGGCGGGGCAGCTCCGCCCGCAGCCTCTTTTTCATGTGCCGCTTCCCTCTCACCGTCGGCCGAGGCGCGCTCGGCCCGGGCTCCCGGTCCCTCTTCCCGGCCGGCTTCCCGCCCTGCCCCTCATGGAGCTGGACTGGGCGTGCAGCCTCTCGGTGTGGCTGCTTTTCCTGGGCAGCCTGGCGGTGCGGCTCCTGCGCTCGGACCTGTTGCTGAGCCGGCGGCTGCTGCTGCGCGTGGGGCTGCTGGCCGTCCTGCCACTGCCCCTCAGCGCCGTGCTCACGGCGGCTGCCTGCTGGCTCGTCTCGGCCAGCACCGCCCGGCGGAAGCGCAGCATCAGACGGGAGCAGGACTTCCCTGCTGGCTCCTGTCTGACGCTCTTCCCTCTTGAGGCAGCTGCTGCCTCAAGAGGGAAAAGCGTCGGACGGGAGCCGGCTCTTCCCTCTTGAGGCAGCAGCTGCCTCAAGAGGGAAGAGTGTCGGACAGCCGGCAGGGAAGTCCTGCGTGCGCGCGCATGTGCAGGACTTCCCTGCCGGCTCCCGTCCGACGCTCTTCCCTCTTGAGGCAGCATCCCCGAGGACTCCTTAGGAGCCGGGGAGCGATGCTGCCTCAAGAGGGAAGAGCGTCAGGCGGGAGCCGGCAGGGCAGTCCTGCACACGTGTGCACTCCCCAGCTGCTAAGACACCACCCACTGATTTTCCGGCGTATAAGACGACTGGGCGTATAAGACGACCCCCCAACTTTTGAGGTGATTTTCATGGGTTAAAAAGTCGTCTTATACGCCGGAAAATACGGTACATTTGTCCATCATACAATGCAAAGCAATGGTCTACATACAGCAAGGTTTGTATAAAGAAAATAGGTGTTCTTTTATCTAATTTTAAAGATGTTTTGAGCACAGCTCACTAAAGATTAATGTAAATCTTGTGGAAGTAAAATGATAGAGTAGGTATGTGGCCATTGTTGAATTAAATCTGTTTTAATTCTATACCTACACATGTATATAAAGTTGAATCTCTTCAGTTTAAGCTTGTGTCTACTTTTATACAAATATATGATGTGTTTAGAATAGTATGCATAAAATAAAACAATGCAATAGAAGTAACGTAGTTAAATACTTCTGAAAATGTGATTTTAATAATGAAGAAAGCCTGAAGTAGAATGTTTTTCAATATAGATCAGGAAAGAATGAAATGATTGTATCACAGTACAAAATACTACAATGTTTTAGTCTTACAGGTGCTATTAAATTAATGGCTTCCAAAATGTCTTGCCATTGTCTATGCTGCCTAAGTCCTAGTTCAACAGTATCTGATGGGCTACACAGGTTTCCTAGAGCAGTGTTTTTCAACCTTTTTGGGCAAAGGCACACTTGTTTCATGAAAAAAATCACGAGGCACTCCACCGTTTTCCGCACCGTTGGACCTCCCCACGGTCGCTACACGAACGGTCGTAAGTCGAGGATGACCTGTGTTCTCAAGGGGTTGGACTAGATGACCTCCAAGGTCCCTTCCAACTTCTTCTTATTATTATTATTATTATTAGCCTCTTTATTTCATTTTATTTTATTTTGGGGCTTTTGTTTGTTTGTTTTTGCTGTGAAGGAAAAGGAAAGCTTGCATTTCTTTTTAATTTATCTTTCTGTATTTTCTTTTTTCTCCTTTTCTTTCTTCCTTCCTTCCCTCCCTCTTTTCTTTCTTTATCTTCCTTCCTGCCTTTCTCTCTCCCACTTTCTTTCCCTCCCTCTCTCAATTTCTTGCTTTCTACTTGTTGTGGAAACTGGAAGCTACTTGCATTTCTTTTTAATTTTTCTTGCTGCTTTTTTCCTTCCTTCCTTGCTCCCTTCCTCTCTCTCTCTCTTTCTTTTCTATTCTCCTTTTTTTCTTTCTCCCTCCCTTTTCCCCTTCCCCCTTTCTCCTTTCTTCCCTTCCTTTTTTCTTTCTTTCTCACCTTTACCATCAAAAGCACTTCACTCCAGAGGGGGGGGGGGGAAACCCCAAAGGTTTTTAATTGCTTTGGTCCAAAGGACATTTTATTATGCAACGTATCAAAAGGACAGGTTAAAAAAAAATCAGCCGTGTAATTTTTCAGACGCAAGCGAAGCCTCCAAGAGCGAAGCGGTCAGATCCCTCTATTTCGGGCTGGGGCGAGAGGTCGCGGCGAGCAAAGAAAGCGGAGCCAGGCAGCCGACCAGGCGGGAGTCTCGCATCCTCAGCCGCGCGGGGAGTAAGGGGCGCATGCTGGGGAAGAAGAACTTTTTCGAATGTTGCAGGCAACCAACCACGCGACAGCTCAGGCGAGCCGGGCTAGCCGCCCGCCCGTCCTCTTCCGATAAGCGAGCCGGTCGCCTCTCCCCAGCTTCTCTCTCTTCAGCAAGAGACCCTCTAAAGCCAGAGAAGGGGGCGGAGCTACGCTGCCGTGGAGCCCTGGTGCCTAGAGAGGTCGAGCCCACTTCTTTTCCCGGGCTTTTGCTTCCAGCGAAGTAGGGCTGTCAGCCTAGTCAAGGCTCCAGTGACCAGCGCTCCCCGCCAGAGAGTCTTGCAGCGCCGCTCCACCCGCGGCTGTTTCTCCTCCTCCTCCTCCTCTCACCGCTGTCTCCTAGGTCAGTGTTTTTTCAATTTTTCCCACGGCACACCAGGCAACATCTCGCGGCACACTAGTGTGCCGCGGAACAGTGGTTGAAAAACACTGTCCTAGAGTACTTTCATGAAACCATTCTCAGCTCAAGGAACTGCCTAAAGCTTGACTAGCTTTGAAAGATATAGAAAGTTATAAAGAACTTTCTTTCCTTAACATGCAGCATTTGTGCAGGGTTAGTAGAGAGTAAAGGAAGAAGTGAATGAAACTTACCGTGTCGGCCAGCTTAAATGTACTACCCTCAGTCTTGTCTCTTCTGCTGCTTGGATGAGGTGAACTGTTCCCACCATTACATACAGATTCTGGGCTTGGGACTGGAGATACTTGTCCAAGGGCTGCAAATTTTGCTTCTTTTTTATTAGAGATCAAGTAATTAATGTCTTTGCTGAGGAATCCTTCAACTTTCTAATTGTTAAAAAAAAGAAAATATAATTTTGGAATGGGAACACTACAGATCGGGGCTTTTCAACCAGTGGTACATTGGCACCTGATAGGTGGTACACAACCATCCTAAAAAAGTGGTAGCGGGGGAGTGGAATGAGCTGAACCGGTGGCAGCACTGCACAAGCCTGAGTGAGAGATGGCTGGAGCTGCAGGGCTGTGCGGAAGCGCCAGGATCAGCGCCAGACTCCAGCTGAAGCTCAGCACTGATCCTGGTGCTTCTGAGCTCAGAAGTGCCGATCAGCTGGAATGTTGCAGCATCTCCAGGGTCTTGTGATTTACATTCAGATGCTTGGCAACTGATTCATATTTATGACGGTTACAGTGTCCCAGGGTCATCTGAAGTGACCAAAACCTGCTGCAACCACCCAGCAGACAGGGGGAATAAAAACCAAACACCCTCCACCCCACCCCCGCTGCCAATCCTCAACAGAAATGCTCAGAACAATGAGGACAAGACAGGAGGAAAAGCACCGCCGGGCGGGCAGGCAGGCGTCTTGCTCGGCTGTGGCTTAGGGGGCACTTTTTTCATTGTAACTTTGAACAGTCACTAAGCAAACTGTTGCAAGTCAAGGACTACCTGTACTTCATCACTTTTTTCCCCTTTTTTTGGTCATGTTTTTGGCACCTTGCTAGGCAACTGGTGGTACTCGGATGTTGCCATATCGTAAAAGTGGTACAGTGGGTGAAAAGATTGAAAAGCCCTGCTATAGATTATACTCAACATAGCTTTAAGGTATCTAATATTCCCCTTCACAAATATTTGAGAAATACTGCTTACTTCACAGAATCTCTAATTCTCATTCATTGACTGTAAGCAGCCAGATTGGGAGAAGGATTATGTTAAGATAACATGGCTATACAAAAAGAGTATTTCAAATCACAAATGTTTCAAAAATTAATGTAGGTCATGCAATATAGGTTGGAATAGTTAATATAAAATACCACAAATATACTTATAATATGCAGGTTGTCCTGGACTTATGACCAAAACTGGGACTGGAATTCCTATCACTAAACAATGCAGTTGTAAAGAGCAACATCACATTATATATTCTGTTGTTTTCATTAATCATGAATCACGAGTCATTAAGTACCTATCCCAATCTAAGCCATTCTGGGTTTGATTCCTCCCAACTTGAAGCTTGGTAAAATAAGAGAATTCCTCCTCCTCCCACTCACCTATCTCTACCACATCTCTGACCCCCCCCCCAACCTTTCTTACAGAGCAGCAAGTAGTCCCCAAACTAAGTTTCTAGGCAGCTACTTGTCATGTCATTGCTCTGGGGCTTCTTGGTATGCCATGGCTCTCGGGTTTTAAGAAGACTGTGAGCCATACCATGGCACAAAGCCACCACCCTGGGAAGCCCAAGCAGCATGGCATGAAGCAATTGCCCATCAGTGCTGCAAAGCCACAGCCCAGCATCATAGTACACAGCACTGCTCCAGTAAGTCCCAGCTGCCTCCAACTCTGGATAAAATAATTTTATAGAAAATTTTGGAGAAATGGCATTTTTTATAAAAGAAAAAAACCTAATCATGTAGCATTAAATGTAGCCGACAGGCAGGCTGTAAAGAGAGAAAGAAGCTAGGAATTTGGTCTTACCAAGAATATAATATACTCAAACTGAATCTGTATTATTCCTTTTCTTTTCTATCATAAAGCAAAACATACATATTGACTTACCCCTCCTAGTTCCTTAAGATCTTTTGCAATTTTTTCAGAGAGGGTGTTAGATGGAATATCAAGATAGAACACTTTCCCAGTAAGTGGTTTGCATTTTAGTTTATCGGGCTTTGTAGAATCTTTCTTTACACTTTTCAGGGGAGGGTTGCTTCTTTCTCTTCTTTCTTGCATATCACCTGCAATCAAAATAACGAATGTGATCCTTATCAGAAATCTACCTGTTTAATCCTTAAATCGTGTTTTGAAGCAAAAGAGGATTACTGAAAAGTATATATAGGTATCTCAGCCTTGATATTTGAGGTATCAAGACTAGCAAGGAATATTAGGTATGTTTGCCCCCTTGAGTTATAAATAAATAATGAATAAATAAATGTGGCTAAATTTCCCCTTCTACTTCTATCACCTCTCCCAAATATTGTCCATAGTAGATCTGCACAATGCAGACTGGAAATAGAGTTTGGCTGAAGAGGGTTTGGACGCAGCTTCTTTTATGTGCCCTGGCCTTCTTCAGAAGGGACAGGACATACTGTAGCACTACAGCACTAAGAAAAGCAGAAGAGAAACAGTTGCTTGACATCTTTCTCTGCAACAGCTATCATAAAAACTTTGTATTCCAACACACAGCACCCAAACCACCACACACCACCACACAGTGAACCTAATTCTACCATACATAAAAGGGGTGTTGGAAATGACAGCCAGAATTCTTCTAGTAATAACACTAGTGCACAAACTCACAGCTGTGCTCCGCCAGAAATTATCCAGAACCAAAGACAAGATAGAGAAGGATGAAAGAAACAATGTAATTTACAAAATCAACTGTAACAATTGCAAACAATTCTACATGGGACAAACATCACATAAATTGAAAACCATAATCCATGAACAAACTCAGTCAATCGCCATGATCCCAAATCCTTAATCTCTACCCACAATGACACTGAACAGCACCAATTCAATTGCAGCAATACTAGAATCACTGGCCACACTATCACCTGCTATGCATGCAAGTTTATCAAAGCCTGGCACTCCACAAACAATTCCATAAACTGACACATCGACCTACAACCAACCTATGAATCTCTGAGAATTCAAATCAACTGCACAACCCACCAGCGATGGCACTGACCCTCAACCAAGCCACACAACTCCACAACCCACCAGCACTTTACCTCCCAATGATGCTCACCTGATGGAAATCCCCATCACAAGACCATCACTTTAGGTGACCCACAACTAACCCCTCACAAGACCCTCACCTGATATAACTTTCCCATCTCAAATCCTACTGGCCACATGAAACCCTTATAAGCAGAAAAACACCAACACTTGATATTCCCTAAATTCCACTTAAGATGTTACCTAGCCTGATAATGAAACATTTAGAAACCAACCCACAAGCTCGGAGAATGAACATTCACCCTTATCCTATACCCGAGCTGCAGATATTCATCACTATCGTAAATTAATTAAGCTAAAAGAGAACTGATTTGTTCAAGAATCTAACAAAATCAGAAAATGATTTTTGATTTTTTTTTCAATTGCTTCCAAAGTCCTCTCTTTCCTCTGATAATTTGTCTGTTTTATCCTCCTCCCACTGGTATCAAAGTTCCCCACTTCTTCCCTGGGTCAGGCTAGCCCCATTTTTTCCAGTTTCTTACTACATTCAAGTTTCTAGTATTTCATATATTTTACTTTAGTGAAATTACCGTATTTTCCGGTGTATAAGACGACATTTTAACCCATGAAAATCATCTCAAAAGTTGGGGGGTCGTCTTATACGCCCAGTCATCTTATACGCCGGAAAATAGTACATAAATCAATTGAGCGCCCCCGTTCTTGCAAAGCAACTTCAAGCCTCCTTAGTCCAGTCCCCCCTCCAACGTGACTCTCCCTTCCCACCCCCAAGAGCCTCTCAGGCCCTTCCCCTCCCCCTTGCAAATGCCAGACCCCGGGAGCTCTTGCGTCTATTCCAAAGGGTGGGTGGAAGGAAAAGCCCCTTTCGGCTTCGGCTTGGCTGCAAGTCAGCGAGACCGGGAAGGCACACCCTCCCCTCTCACTGTGGAGGAAGCAGGGCAGGCTGGCGTCTGGCAGGAGCCGGCAGGGCAGTCCTGCGCACGCGCGCACTCCCCAGCTCCTAAGGAGTCCTCGGGGAGCCATGGCAGGCGCCTCACGCTCTTCCCTCTTGAGGCAGCATCGGCGGAGCCGTCCAGTGTCGGGCAGGAGCCGGCAGGGCAGTCTGCACACGCGCGCACTCCCCGGCTGCTAAGGAGCGCTCCTTAGCAGCCGGGGAGTGCGCGCGTGTGCAGGACTGCCCTGCCGGCTCCCGCCCGACGCTCTTCCCTCTTGAGGCAGCATCCCCGAGGACTCCTTAGTGAGAGGGGAGGGCGTTCCTTCCCGGGCTCGCTGATTTTCCGGCGTATAAGACGAAAAATCTTGAAAATCATCTCAAAAGTTGGGGGGTCGTCTTATATGCCCAGTCATCTTATACGCCAGAAAATACGGTAATATTTAATTAAGGCTTCAACTGGTGCAGAATGCGGCCGCGCAAGTTGTGATGGGGGCTTCCCGGTACTCCCATGAAACACCTCTACTCCACGAGCTGTATTGGCTTCCAGTTGCCCTTCGGGTGAGATTCAAGGTGCTGGTGATGACCTATAAAGCCCTTAATGGCTTGGGTCTGGGTTATCTGAGGGAACACCTGCTGCTGGCATCAAGCTCCCTTTGTCCCGTGCACTCCCACAGGGAGGGCCTTCTCAGGATACCGCCGGTTAGGGAATGCCGGTGGGTTATTCCTAGGGGAAGAGCGTTCTCTGTGGGCGCGCCTGCCCTCTGGAATGATTTACCCATGGAACTTAGGACCGCCCCCGATCTGCATTCGTTTCGCCAGGACCTGAAAACCTGGTTTTTCGATCTATCAGGCCTGGACTGAAGGGGTTTTAGCTTTTTAAATGTTGTTTTAATTGGGCTTAATTTAATGTATTTTAATTCTATATTATTTTTATATTGTATTTTATGCTGCCCTGTAAACCGCCCTGAGTCCTTCGGGAATAGGGCGGTATAGAAATTTAATAATAAATAAAAAATAAATAAAATAAATAATTAGAATTATCAGAAGGGTGCATATCAGAAAGAGATATGTCCTCAGACATTATGTTTCAGTGTGTGCAGAAAAAAAGCTTTATACTCAAAATTACTAGTCCATATAATTCATTTTCTTCTCTAAAGCCCACTTTTCAATCTTAGTTTGGATTATAGATCATATATCTAACATATTCTAACATAGGTGGGATCACACTGAGAAAGTAAGTGCAGATAATAATAGATCTGAGACTGAAAGGTTTCAGTTTGCTGGATTTAGATAGTAGACCTAATCAGGAAAATGTTTAGATTGTAGCCCTAATTAGGAAAATGAAATCAAGAAAAATCAGTTTCAAGTAAATAAAAAACATTCCAAGAGAAAGAAAAACAATCCTGTAAACTTAACATTTACTTAATTTCATTACAACCAAGTGGTCAATTGTCAGTTTATCATCTGGTCAGGGACCGATTACCTCAGAGACTGTTGTTACTCATGCTAAATGTTTTAACAATAGATTGTTACTAAACTATACAGGGTGTACCAAAAGTCAGGTCTCACTGACCATTTATTATATAAATTACATCAAAACTGAATTGGTTGCCACTTTTTCTAAACATTTTTTATTTCTTTGATGCCCTTTGAAAAATTCCCAAGAAGTAACATTTTCTCTAAAAAAATAAAATTAAACAAAACATATAATTGGTCTGTGGGGCCTGACTTCAAGTATACTCTTTACATAAATATGAACCTCAGAAAGATTTTCAGTAGTCCTGTTAGAACCACTCTTATGCAGAGGAAGACATTTCAAATTATAACTGAGTTATTTTAAATTGCTTATTATTTTAAATAAATAGTGAGGCCAGGCCAAAAATCAATTAATAAAAATAAATAAATTACAAGGCCACCCAGTTATGATTATCCATTGCCCACTTACCTAATACTTATCTCCTTGTGTATATCAAAGCATACTAATCTTTTTTAAGGCGAAAACAGTGGCTCTTTTTGACAGTTCTCAAAGTGCATTATAAATCACAGAATAAGCCAAAGGGGGGGAGGGGGAGTAAATTCAACAGGATATCCGAAACACCAAAATCCAGAAACTTTTGCTATTTTCCCAAACCAGACACCCTCTTCAACTTATCAAGGGGAATTTTAGCGCTTTCGATTTCGCAAAAAAGAAAAAGAAAAGCCGATCTGAAAAAACTTTTTTCTGCCCTTTTCAGAAAAGGGCAAAAAAAAAAAACAACCAAAAAAAAATCCCGTTTTGAGTCACGACCGCCGCACCACAGAGAAGCCAGCGTGAGGACTTACAGGGGAACTGTCCTTTGCTGCCGCTTTTCAAACCACCCGGTTTCATTTTCCTGGGAAGTCACATTTTCTGCACCCTCATTTCCCCGCGACGGTTACGATCTACAAGAAAAGAGCGCAGAACAATTAATATGATCCAAAATTCGTTCCTTTTTAAAATACCAATTAAAGCAGAGGGGCGGGGTTCTGGGTGCGTTTCCTCCAGCTCTTCCTTCCTCCCAAGGTGTCTCCCTTCCTCTCTCCGTTCACGAGGCAGAATTTGCAATCCTTCTCCCGTACCCGTCGTCTTGCCGCTGCCTGGCCCCGTCCACTCCACCCAACCCTACCCCGAAGGGACGGTTGGTGTTTGAAATGTACATTCCCGCCGCTCGAACCGATCCCCGGCCCCCGCCTCACCCCAACCCAGCGGGTCCCATGGGGCCGAGTACGGCCTCTGCTCAGGATCTACTACGCCAGTCGGCCATCGCTCTTTTTGTCAGCCGCGCTTTCCCGCCTTTGCCCACCCGGGCCTACCAGGCTCTGTCGATGCTGCCTTCGCCTCCCTGGTTGGGCTGAGCGAGTGCAGAGGCGGCGCCACGCAACTAGGAGGAGCCTTTCGCAGTGCTGACAGGGCGAAGGCACCCTTGTTTCTTCTCCTTCTTCGGGGTGGTGGGGAACGTGATTTGCCATTATCCTCTTCCCTCCCCCTTACTTCTCCGGTAAATGGCCATTGAAAAGGCAGGAGCGCGGAAACGTGCCTATCTTCTCGCTAAAGGAGCGGTTTCCCCCTAAAAAAGTGTGGTTGAGAGATGCCTTGTGAGGTTCTTGAGAACCGGTAGAAGTCCCAAATGTAAAGAGTGCGTGATTTCTTCGTAAAAGCTGGGAGGGGGATCAGGTAATCCTCAAGAGGTACCAATGAGTTGTGTGAGAAAGGAGGCTTTGATAATGCCAATTCAGGCATTAGTTTTTATTATGTAAAGACCCGGGTGAATTCTATGCATGATGGGATTAAAGATAAGGACATAACAGCTGATACCAGCACTTCAGGAGGGACCACCTCAGAAGATACTAATAAAGTGGAATATTTGTAGCTCAGGGTTGAAACAAAATACCTCCCCACCAGCAATCAACACCCAAATAAGCATAGATTAAATCCAATATTAACAGACCAACCATTAAGAAGTAATGCCCCAATCAAAGAACTGCCAAAGAAATTAAACAGCTTAACCCAAGAACCTCCAAGACCTCTCCCACCAACGCTGACAGGGCAAACCACTAGAATATAAACTGAGGGTAAACCCTACTGCTAAGCTTGTAAGCCGCCCTGAGTCTTCGGAGAAGGGCGGGATATAAATGGAATTAAAATAAAAAATAAAATACTTGTTACTAGCACTGTTAATGTTATTATCTAGTTTGGGTAATGACTGGTCTGCAAGAAAACAACCATCTCAGAAGATATTCCTTCACTTGGAAGATTTTTATTCTGCCCTCCTTTCTTCTGAAAAGTGATCTGGCAGCCTACAGAAGTTGTTTGGATTCTCAGAATTGCTGTAACAGACAAGGCTGAGTGATCTAGGTGACCTAAGGTCATTCAAAAGATTTTATGATAAACCAAGGACTAGCTCGACTGCTTTGAAATCAACATTTTAAGAACTGTACTCTACATAAAGTAGCCTTTGTTGTTTTGCATGGCAGTTCCTATGGTGTTAAGGGGTCAGCAGTATTTCAAATAATCCATAGGTGTTGAGAGTATCTGTGATACCAGGGAAAAAAGTGTTTTGGGGATTGTTTAAAATTACTTTTGGAATTATATTCTACCCTGCATTGAAGTAAATTCTAACTGGGTTCTGGCATATTCCTCCTGTGACAGATCAGAGCCGTAAGGTTATTTTTTTAACATATTTTTCCCCCAGGAAAAATGATAGGTAGTGAAGACAAAGGAAATGGATCCTATGGAATCACAACTTTTCAACAAATTGTCTCTTCCTGTTGTGGTGCTGTTCTAACATCTATTTTGGGTAAGATCAAATATTAGAGCCTTTTAAACTTTCCTAAGTCTGCTTTTATAGTATTGTCAGAATACTTCTATATTGGTGCTCATATGAAATTCAACTTCTGTTGTGCTCTAGAACAGTGCTTTTCAACCTTTTCACAGATTGTACCACTTTTAGGAGTACCATCGGTTGTCTAGCAAGGAGTCAAAAACTTGATAACTAAAAAAAAGGAAAAATGTGATGAAGTACAGGTAATCCTCGACTTACAACTGTTTGCTTATTCAAAGTTACAACGGCACTGTGACTTATGACCATTTTTCACATTTCCCCAGGGTCACGTGACTTACATTCGGATGCTTGGCAACTGATTCATATTTATGACGGTCATAGGATCCCAGGGTCATGTGATCCCCTTTTGAAACCTGACAAGCAAAGTCAATGGGGAAACCAGATTTGCTTAAGAACTATGTTATTAATTTAACAACTGCAGTGATTCACTTAACAAATGTGGCAAAAAAGTCATAAAATTGGACAAAACTCATTTAAGAAATTTCTCACTTAGCAACATAAATTTTGGGCTCAATTGTAGTTGTAGGTTGAGGACTATTTGTAGACCTACTTACCACACTTTTAATGGGATACTTGTGCTTGTTTCTCTGACATTAATCTTTGCACTGTTCTATCCCCTTCTCTCCTTTTTGGTGCCTCAAAGAAGCCTCTCCTCCATTTTCTTTCTCTGCCTCCTTCTCTTTCCCCATCAGGTTTTTGCCTCCATTTCCCTCCAAAAGCTTCTTTCATATCTTCTCCTCTCTCACCCTCCTTTTCTCTTTGGTGGTAGCTGCAGCTGACACCTTTCCCGGAGGCAATCCTGGGTGATCAGCAGAGCTGTGGCAACATAGTAGCTCCAACTGATTCTCCCACAGGCCTGTGCGACATTGCTGCCCCTTCAGCTCATCGCCAGCTACACTTTTACATTTTCTTTTACACTTTTTTTTACAATGCTTTTTAACACGTTGGTACCGAAGTACCATCAGTGGTATATGTACAATGGGTTGAAAAGCACTGCTCTAGAAAGCAGAGCTTAAGTTTTTTTTTACTTCGTTAAATTTACTTAGCTAGTTCTTTTTTAATCAACTACCTATTAATTAACATAAAAAAGCATTTTAACATGATGCTTGTTTGATTGTCTTAGTGACACCTCTAGATGTTGTCAAAGTTCGACTACAGGCCCAAAGCAATCCATCCCTGAAAGGTAAATCCATATCTTTATGTATTTGCACTGTTGATAGGTGATAAAATTTGATAAATTATTCTCAAAGGTTCACATTTACGAAATTGAGATTACTTTTTAAGTCCATGTTAGAAATGTTATTTGCACTTTCTGATCATTTATAAGATGAACATACATTTTATTTTATGCTAATTTATGACTAAATATATCGTTTGATATCTTTTCTTTAGAAATTGTTAAGACATCTTTTTAATTATATAAAATGAATACATAAGATTATGATTATACCATTATATTTGCCTATGATACTCCCATGTAACATTAAGGATGTTGTATGAACTTTATATATAGATAAGTATATAATCCTAACATAAGTATATAAGATTATGCTTCATCAACTCCTTTGTAACACCTAGGAGTAACGATTTCTTGTTTACTTTTTATCAGGAAAGTCTTTTTTGGATTCTGATGGCTTGACTGATCACATTTATCTTTATGAAAATGGAACTGGCAAGACCTGGCATAAGACATCTGGTCGCTTTACTGGCATGTTGGTAAGAAAAAATGCTCATTCAATCCACTAGTATTAACTTTTAACTCTTCTAAGTTTGTCTGACCAATTTCAATTTTGAAATATAATTAGATAGTTTCATAGTAGCTTAAGCTTAGGAGAAACATACTTCACCAGTAATCAGCATTCAGATCAGCATAGATTAACTCAAGGTCACCTTTAGACCAACAATCAAGTAAGCAACACCCCATAAAGAAACTGACACAGAGCCATTAGTTAACAGCCCAACCAAGGAATCCCTAAGACCACCGCCACCCACCCAGACAGGCAAGACACCAGAATATAAACAAACAGCAAACAGCACTCCTTACTAGCACTGATTATGTTACCTAGTTAAGGTAATGAAATGTTTGCAAGAAAACAAGCAAGCTCAGAGAGCACCAAGGATCCCTCATTTCAAACCTGAGCTACAAATATTTTCCTTCATTGGAAACACACTTCCTTTGCATTATGATAATTTAAAATTAAATCTGTCTACACATTCACATTTTATAAGATACTTGGTACAGCAGTTTCCAATGACTGTGAGTGAGAAGATTAATTTGATAATAAGAAAATAAACAAGTTGATTGATTATTCCTGTCACTTAACTGATTGTAAGCAATAGGCTATGTATGCATGATACTTAAGATGTGTTCGTATGACAGACTAGCCAATAACATTGAAGCCTATCATGTTGTACAAGCCCAAATCCATGTATTTGTTTAATCATTCAGTATGTCATATAACAGGCCAGTTTACGGTCTCCTGGTATTTTATAATCATATCTTAGGCAAGAAAGTAGCTGGGTATCCTTGCAGGCAATCACTCTGTTTCAGCCTTAGGAAAAAGGCAGTGGCAATCCACTTTGAAACATGTGCAAGGAAACTGCACGGGCACACAAATGTCATATAAGTATAGTTATAAAGTACTCTTAGTATCATAGATTACTGATGCCCTTTTGTGCCCTTGAAATTCACAATTCCATTCAAATAAAAGCTTTTGACCTTAGTGGAAACCATTTAGTTCACTTGGTTTATTACATCTCTTTAGGTCAATTTTGCATATTTGATAGGAATATTTATTGATTTAAGGAGGAATGAAGATGATTTTTATTTTGAAGATCAATAGATATGAATATATATTTTATATAAAGTAACATTTTTCTAGATGTAATATGTTTATAGATAAATTCTTCCTATTTCAAATTAGCATTTCTCAGATCACCATTGAAAGATATGGCAAATGTTCACAGAAGAACATGCAGGCCCTTCTTAAATTAGCAAGTGTAAAGTCGCGTGCTTCACATAGAGACGGACACAGAGCTGGGGTAAAGATGAGTTTATTCTGAACAGAATGAACTGGGGAAACAGGGAAGCCTGGCGTCTATTTATACCTGCCCAGGTGGATGGCATCCAATCAGTTCAAACCTGGGCTTCCTGCCAGTGCAGGTGACAATGGGTGTAGATCCTGACTTCCCACCAGGCTGACCATGCCTGGGGCTGTCAAGAGCTTAACTCATTAGGCTTATCCTGAGTGAGCAGTTATCGCCCAGAGCTGTCCAACCCCTCTGCTGATCTGCACCATCAGCCTCCTGCTGTGCTGTCCCTTTGTGTATGCTGGGAGGCATACACAGCAGCAAGCATGTGAAGAGCAATAGGACTGTCACTATTCTGGCCAGATAGGGAGAACCAAATGGCTAGACATTCCCTTTGAGCTGCATAATGCCCAACCCTACTTTCAAATGATACAAAATTAAGCTAAGAAGGGTGGGGGTGTGAGCTTGTGAGTTCTCAGATACAGATACCACACACCTACAGTATGCCAGTTTTTTAAAAAATATTTTTAAACTATTAAATACATAGTGTTTGGTAGATAGTTCAAGAAATCTACAACCCACTGCATCACTATTTTTCCTTCTTTTAGGATGCTTTTGCAAAAATTGTTCAAAGAGAGGGCGTGAAAGCATTGTGGAGTGGGTTGCCGCCCTCACTGTAAGTTATAAGTTTATTATTTTTTCTTTGTTCAATTAGTCTCTCACAATAAAATCAGTTAAAACCTGAATAAAAATAGTTAATAAAATGAATTATGAAACTATCAATGCTGTTAATATTCACAACAATATTAGTAACAAAATAACTGAAATGCATTTTTATTAATCTTTCCTATTACTGCCAATAGTTGCCTTAAGGTAAAAATGAAATAAACATAGGAATGTGTATTCTAAATAATCAAATTGTAGCATGTGTCCTGGGCTATATTAATTGGTGCAACTTTTTTATATAAACCCTAGGTAACTAGAAGTAGTAGTAGAAAAAAATACTTGGCCTGTATTTCTAGAAAATCAAGATAGTGGTAGAAATGTTTCTTTGGGAACAGTTGAAAGTTAAAAGCAGCTATGTTGAGGAAGAGCTCAAATGGTTCAGTCTTAAAATCCTTGACATGCTGCAGAAAAATTAGGAAAATTACAATATGAAAAGGAGGTCCAAGATTGTAAAAAATAGTTGCCTTGCTCTTCCTAAAATCCTCCCCAAAAATATTTCTGCTTTGACCAGCGAACTCAGCCAGATGACCTTGGAAAACAGCAGTTCTTCTGCCACAGGAAATCAGTTCTAAAAAAGCAGAGCAGTAGGTAGCTTAAAGGAAAAAATATACATTTGATCTCTATGTCTAACAGTCTCAACGTGACTCTGGGCAATGTGCATAAAAACATAAAACAATACAAAATACTGTAAACATATATGGTTGCTGAATAAAATTATTGCCATAGGTGTTAATAGAATGAAGAAATGGAGCCCTAAACATACCCCAGTCATATAACTAGCTCTTCACAGTCTTATACAAGGCAAATAGATTTGGGGCTATCCTAATTTCTGAAGAAAGAATACTGCAGAGTGCAGGGGCTATGGCTGAAAACACAAGACTCCTAGTCCTTGCCAGCCAACATTCCTTGTCAGATGGGATTCATAATATGCCCCATCTGACAGACCAAACTGGACAGGTGAAAATGACAAGGAGAAGACAGTCCCTTAGGTGACCAGTCTAAGGTTTTAAAGGTGACAACCAACTTCTTGAATTTCACCCAGAAGCACACTGGCAGCCAGTGCAGCTGATATACTGTAGAAGTGGTATTACATGTCAAATATCCAACACCATTTACTACCCATGCAGCCACATTTTGCGGCCAGTTAAAATTTTTGAATGCTCTTCAAGAGCAGCTCCATGTAGAGTGTGTTACAGTAATCTAGACAACGGCATGAGTAAATCCTAATCCAGGGATAAGTGCATCTTGCATAAAACTCTGTGAAAAGGCCCTTCTGGCTACACTGCTACCTGCTCTGTAGTCATGAGGCCAAGAGAATTCCCCATCACCCAACCCCATTTTATAGCAGATTTACTTGAAGAAATGCCGCCACATCCAGAAGCAAGAGTGGAAAAACCTTGTCACTGGACAGCACAGTTTTGCACCTTTCTCCAAGGCTGGTCTCAATTGTTAATAGGGAATGAGAGAGCTAGTTGTGGCATGCTGAAGGGCTCGGTACTCTCTCCTTTACAATATCTACAAGAAATTGCTGGATGAGGTCATCCATCACCATGGGTTGACATATCATAGTATATGGATGATACTCAATTTTATATTTCCGCCCTTGAAAAGCATTAGGAAGCTCCAACTGGTGCAGAGTGCAGCGGTATGAGCAGTCTTTGGGACACCTAGAGTGGGCCATGTTACACCACTGTCCTGTGAGCTGCACTAGCTGCCAGTTTGTTTCCGGGTACAATTCAAAGTGTTGATTATTACCTATAAAGCTCTGCATGACATTGATCCAGGTTAATTGGGGAACCACCTCAACCCCTATGGGAAAAGATCCATCCCACCCATTCCAGTGGAGGAGGCATGCTATGGATCCCACCAGTCAAGGTGTTCTGACTGTGGGGTCCAGGAGAAGAGCTTTTTCTGCTGTGGCCCTGGCCCTTTAGAACATCTTGCCTCCTGAAGTGAGATTGGCTTGGTGACCTTCCTCAAGAGCCTGAAGACCTAGCTCTACCAGATGGCTTGGGGCCATAGTGAGGAAGTACCACATTGGAGGTGGTTGATTGACTAATAGCAACTTCCATCTCCCTGCCATACATTTTGCTCTGTGATAGACCATAATACTATTAACAATGGTATTAAAGAGGTCAAGCTGAGAAGTCAAGAAGTGGAAGGATGAGTACAATATGTCCATCCTGTTCAGACCAGAAATCATCTAAGAACACAATCAGTGACACATCAGTCCTGTAACCTGGCCTGAATCCTGGCTGAAAGGAGTCCTAATGATCTGCTTTATCCATGATCTACTGCAGCTGCCAAGCAGTTACCTTCTCCACAATCTCCCTCATGCCACAGTTGGAGATTGGACAAAAGCTGTCCAGACTACTAATGTCAAATGGCCCCTTCAGGTGGATGGAGGGTGGGGCTGAAGGGGGCAGGAGCATGTGGCAGACAGGAAAAGTCCTAGTCCCCACCAGATTGCTTAGGGGTCGATTGCACAATCCCAAATGATTCAATTCCTCACCCCCATCCCCAGCTTTTATCTGTGAGAAAGGTGAGCAGAATCACAATTCAATCTAAACTTTCCAACTTGATGACTACTCCTATTCCAATAAATTCTTTCAATTAAGTCCTCTTGAATCACAATGACTTGATTAAAGCATTTCACACGGATGGCTATTCCTTTACCATTAGTTCTCAACCAGGAGGAAATGCAAAATGCCTAACCGCTAATGTGGACGAAGGAACTGCAGCCTCAAAGCCCAAACAGTCCAACCTTGCTTCTGCTACAGCGAAATTCCCCACCTCCAAGCCACCATGATGAAAAATGAGCAGCTTTCACACACATTTAGGCATCACTGTCCTCCTTGCCCTGCAGCAAGATCCCTTCCGCAGGCTGATAGCGACTTTCTTCAGTGGTGGCCTCCTTCCCATTGATGTGTCACTAATTGTTGCAAAATGGATTGAACACTTCCTGTGTGAAAATGCTATGATACTCATCAGAGAGTAATAGAATCAATCCTATCCAGATATAAAAGTATAGGCTATAATTGCAAAGTTATGAGGGATATGCTTTCTGGCTACTTTCAAAAGCACCATTATTTTTTCATTATGTATATGTTACCGGTAATCCCTATTATTAATGTACATGATTCTTCTATACTGGATAGTAAAACAGACAGACATTCCTCTGTTTTGCTTATTTCCTCTCCAGAGTTGGCATTAATTGTACCATTGTTTGTTCTCCATATTGCATTGTGGGGCACAAACTGAAAAAAAACCAACAACTGTGGGCCTTCAGAATTCTTTGCTTTAAAGTGTTTACTTGAATAACGTAATAGAGGGAAATTGCTCTCTAACATGTTTATAGAAGTTGTTAAAGAGAAAACAGCATGTTTAAATGTTTTACTCAGCACAGCAAGTATCCCTGAAGGGCCCATGGTCCATATGTGAGTATTAATATTTATTATATCTTGGCATGCAGTATAGCATGTGTCTTGTTTTGTGAACTATGGCCAAAGACCAACTCTAAAATGGTTATATTTTAGCTAGAAGTTTGACAATTATTTGAGTAAAACATAAATGATTAAAAAACTGATTAAATGCTTATATTTCAATTTTAGAGCGGTTTCAGTTCCAACTACAGTAATTTATTTTACTTGCTATGATCAACTACGTGATGCCCTCCTTTATAAATTAGGAGATAATGACTACATTCCACTTATTGCAGGTGGCATAGCCAGATGTGAGTTTACTAATCTGTAGTTTACTGTTAACTGTTTACTATAACAAAACTTATATTAAAAGCTAACCAGTATGATGATGTGACATAGCAAATATTTATTATGTAAAATAAATGAGTATAATTATTTCTCTGCTTTATGATCAAAAGTGTATATTCCTTAATATAAGGATATTGCCTATTATATGTGTAACATTTTGTGGCCTCTTAACTATGATTCAGAGTTAGGAGATATCCTTAGCATGAATGGCTCTTTTGTCTTGAATTCCTCCTTCTTTACCTTGTCTAAGTTAACACTGATTAAACTTAAATCTTAATGGTGAGCATGGTAAATATGTTGATGTAAGAGCTGAATATAGCATATATGTAATATTTTTCTTATTTCATAATCCAGAGCAGCTTTTGGGCACCAAGGGCTGTTCCATGGAGGGTGGTTTTCCACGGGTCAGGGGGTGGTTTCATATACTACCTAAATCCTGCATATGGACAGATGGGGCTTTGCTCGTGTTCGCAGCCCGTTTTCTCACAAGCTGTGGACCACTGCCAGTCTACGGCCCGGTGGTTGGAGCCCCTGGCCTAGAGTATTATTAACTAGCAGGGCAACAGAATATGAGTAGGACTTTTATAAAGAACAGTTTTCATTGTACAGTAAAATTATACAGAGGTAATTGTAACATACCAGTTATGAATTGTATTTACTTGCTCAGGCATTTTTTTGTTTAAAACATTTCATAAAGTTTAGGACACTATATAATTGGGAAGAAAGTCTCTTTATCAGATTCATTTCAGTTTCCCACAATAGCTGTCATAAACCATCTATACTTGGAAGGGGGATTTTAATTTATTTGTAGTCCTAGGATTATAACCCTAATTCAGACTGGAATTTCCATCACTAAAATAATCATTAAGGAAAAGATCACGTAAAATCACATGTTTGTTAGTGTTAGTCGAAATTGTGTTTGTAAGGCCGGGACCTTATTCTTCTGTCCTCCATAGCTGTCTCTTTCAACTCCCCACCACCAGCATTTCTGCCCCTTTGGTCACCTTACATTCCACCGTTTTAAACCTCCACCCCAGAATCCAGGCACGTAGGCTGTTGGCCCTGAGCTTGCCTCTATCCTTTAAAGCTGGTTCTTCAGAACTCCATTCAATAGAGGAAGTGGCGGGATAAGGGCTTCCTGTAGGTGCAATTCATACTCTGCAACTTGCATCGGGGAAGGAGCCAAGGGGGGGGGGAATAAGAATTTCCCAGAAGCACACTATGTTCTACAGCTCATTTAGAAGCATTCCTGAAGTACTGGTCTGTGGGCTTCAATGAAGGGTGAAGGTGGAGACAAGCCCAATGCTAACAAAACCTTATGTGTCTGGATCCTGGGATAGGTGGCAAAGTGTAAGGCGGCCAAAAGTGATATTTTTATGAAAAGGTGACATATTCACAATGACTAATGTTTTCCTTAACAATTAATTAGGCATAATTATTTGTTGTGCTGTCTGGAGCAAGGTTAATACTAACTCTAGTAGGTTATGTACAATTATAACTGACTGTGTTTGGTATAAAATGGCTATCAGGGCTATATTTGATCCACGTTGGAGCCTATAAAAATGCACGAATGAACAGATATGTTAAGGATCCCATGGAATGAAGAATCTTTGTTTTCATCTTCCTAAAATTCTGCTACAATAGCTCTACAAAGGAGATGCAGTGATCTGAAGCTTAATAATCAAGAAAGGGAAAAGAAAAATCATAGCCATATACTGACTTTGGGACTATAAACCCAAGTGCAGGTACCGGGTGCAGCCCATTATGCAAAGTGAAATGAAGATGGATTGCCAGAGGAATAAAGAACATGACCTCCTACTGATTGAAATCTTAAATATAGTAGTTAGCTATGGAGTCAGGCTCAGTTCATGAAGTTTTCAAGCCAAGGAGCCAGCCAATTTTATCTGCTGATAAAATTAATTAAGATAGTAAGGTATACAGGTATAGCATTCCTTGCATTACAAGGACAATTGGGACAGGATTGCCATCGCTGGTGCAGTTGTAAAGCATGATATCATATATTGCTTAGTGACAACATCTTGGCAGTCCCAATTACCACTCTAAGTCTAAGACTTACAAAAGAATGCAAATGACCAGCTGTCTGCAAGGAATATAAATCCTTCCATTCTCTACCATCCAGTCAGAACTGAAGAACCTTCTTGGATAAGAAGTGAAATGTCTTCAAAGAAAACAAGAAAGTCCAGTTGCCTCTTGAAAAAGCACCTTTGGGACAACCATGACCTTGATGATTGAGAATCTCAATAGACATAGTGTTAAATAGTTTTCAGATAGGATTTGTTTTAAAAGAATGTGGTTATTAAAAGCAAAACTGAAAACTTATTAATTCCAGATATGAGGAACAGAGAGGATCATGAAATCTTACATTTACAACATTTCAATCTCATCACAATATATCAGGGTCAATGAAGCACTCGTTGAATTTAGAATCATAATCTATATAATAAACAATGTTAGAATCTGAATAAGAATAGAATAGAATAGAATAGAATAGAATAGAATAGAATAGAATAGAATAGAATAGAATAGAATAGAATAGAATAGGAAGGTCTTCTAGTCCAGCCCCCTGCTCAAGCAGGAGAACCTAGTCCTATACCTTTTCAAACTGTCCAGACTCTTTTTAAAAACCTCCAGTGATGGAGCGTCCACAGTTTCTGAAGGCAAGCTGTTCCACTGGTTAATCTTGAGTCCTTTACATGAAAGCTGAAATAATAATTTATTAAATGTATATGATACCTGACTCCTAACAATCCTGGGATGAATTATACTGTTGGATCAATAACTATCCATATGGTTATTATATAGTGAAATGCTTAATGCACAAAATAATAGATTTGGGCATATACTGAAAACAAGTGTCTTGCAGAAAAAAATGTTTGTAAATGTTGAGCACTGTATTTCTTTTTCTTCCAACTCTAGTATGTTCTGCTACTATAATAAGTCCAATTGAAATGATTAGAACAAGAATACAGTCTGGACGATTGACTTACACACAACTGCTTGCTCACATCAGTACAGGTGTCACCCAGAATGGCTGGCTTTCACTCTGGAAAGGATGGGGTCCTACTATCCTTAGAGATGTGCCATTCTCAGGTCTGACTTCTTTCTTTCACATATTTTTTTATATGTGCTGGCTACTGCAAGTTCTCTTCTACTGAGGATTTTAGTAAATGGGTTCGTGAGATATAAGTTTTAAAAATACAATTGTGTTTTACAATTATAAAATATGTCCACATCATAGGTGCATGATACATCTTTCAAATGTACTTTCCTCAGTTAATAGAATGCAACTCTATTTTTATAATTTTTAGATGGTGATTTTGGCTTTATTCCTGTATTTTTTCTTTAGGTATTAACCAAGACATCTTGCTCTTTACTTTTGACAGAATTCAGTGCTGGAATCATAGCTATCCCTAGTTATTATTAAATCAAAGAAGAGTTAAGTTTTTCAGTAGTTTTCAGTAGAGTACTGGACATTGATAAGTGCTCATTTCTATTATTTGCAATTGTCTGGAATTAAAATAGTGCTCAGGTGAAAAAAAACTTGTTTATGCTATTGTTGTAATTGGATTCACACATGTTAAGTGTGGTTTTCTAAATATGCTTTATTACATAAATCACAGCTGTTTACGTTCACACATCATATTCAGCCAAAATTAAATAAGCTGTTTTATGCCCTAGCACAGTATCTGAACCTTATTTGTAGCAGATGTTCATGCTTCATAGAAACTCCATCCCCAATCAGATAAGTCTAAATAGCAATAGCTATAGCACTTAGATATACCGCTTCACAATGGTTTATAACCATCACTAAAAAGTTTACAGAGTCAGCATATTGCCCCCAGCAATCTGGGTCCTCATTTTACTGATCTTGGATCATGGCTCTATCGGAGCCCGGTTCAGAGGAGGAAGAGTTGGAACCAGGTCCATCCGATGAGATGGCACATCTCCCTTGGAATGTGTGGAGAAGTCAGGGGCTGAGGACAATGGTGTCCCAGGCCTCTCAGGTATTGGGGGAGGTAGTTGACCAGTTGGAGAACTGCCTGCCCTCACAGACATAGGGGAGGATCGACTGCTGACAGGCAGTGGTTCTGATAGGCAGCAGATTGATGAGGAACAGCTGCCTCTCCCACTCGATCCAAGGGCACAGAGAGCAGAGCATAGGCAAGCTCAGAGAAGGGCTGCGTCACCCCTCCTCACTAGGAACATCTGGAATGGATTGACTTAAGGAGAAGCTGTGGGAGTTAGTCTTTGCCAGGAACAATTGTTTGTTTTTGCTTATACTCCTCCGCCTTTTGCCTTGCCTTGCCTTGAGGACTGCCTTCTGTCTTTTGCCTTGCAAACTACCGTATTTATCGGCGTATAACACGCACCTCATTTTAAAAAGGAAATTTCAGGAAAAAAACCTTAAATTATATTGGCGTATAACACGCACACATCATTTGCCCCCTATTTTCAGGAAGAAAAAGTGCGTGTTATACGCCAATAAATACAGTACCTTTTGTCTTGTACCTTCCCTTTGCTTTGAGGATTGCCTTTTGCCTTTTGCCTTGTACCTTGACTTTGCCTCATGGACTTGCTTAGCCAGGTGGACTGGACTTGGGACCCTGGACCTTGCCCTGTGAGCGTGCTCCTATTCTCTGTACTTTCTTTGCTATATACATACTGTTGTTTGGGGGACTGAAGGTAGTTGCCTTCAGGGTAGCATAGGATGGAGCCTTGTTGGAGGGCCATTTGTTGGAACATTTACTTAGAGCAATAAAGGACTTATCTTTTTTCTCTGGCTGCTATTGAGGCATGCCTGGCTTCGCCTGGCCCTTTGTAAGTGCAGCCAGGTTAAGGGTGACTGCTGCCAGGGTAACAGTAATGGAAGCAATTAAAAGTTTCTGTTGCACTTCAAATTTCTAAAACAATTTGATAGCACATAAGCAATCAATCAATTGCAGTTTCAGACTTTTTAATGTTTCACAATTTGATCCCATAGCACTCTATTGGTACAATTATGAATATTTCAAGATGAACTTATGCAAGAAATCAAGTTTGCATGAGCCAACATTTTTTATCATCTTCTCATCAGGAGCAGCAGCTGGTTCTGTAAGCCACATTTCTATTGCTAATAGTTCGTATAAGAAAGCACAAGCATATTAAGCACTCATAAAATTGTAAAATATTTGGTCATTTATACCTTATTTGAAATTAATGAAGTTGATTGAACAAAATACTAAATTAAAAATTCGGTAATAAAAGTAGATGAAGTTTTAAAATATTTACTTCTTTGAAATAGTGATTAGTAAGAAGTAATTTATCTGCTTTGGGCATGCAATTAGATGGTAAACTAGATGATCAAGCAAGGGAAGCAGAAGTTGAAGATTTACACTTTTGAGCTTTGGTATTGGAGAAAACTCCTGAGAATATCCTGGATAGCCAAGAAAACGAACAAAACAACTCACAAAATGTAGATTAAACTTCACTTAAGGAGCAAACCACCTGATACAAATTATATTTTTGACAAATGCTAAGACCTAGCTCTCTTAAGATATCTATAATACTGGAAAAGGTAGAAGAAAAGAGAAGAAGATGACAACCATTAGCAAGATGGATGGACTCTTATTACAAACATAATAGATATACTATTGGAAGTCTAATTTTCAACATTGACATGTATACTTTTGGTATGATTATTCAATATGTTTGACATTCAACTAATACCATAGTCAAGTTCACATTTTTCCGTTTTAGTTATCAAGATTTAATGGTAGATTTGTTAAATATTTTGTTGAAGGTAAACTACAATATCTCTAATGCATTAAATTGATCACTCTGACAAAAAGAAAATCTGTTAGGACTAAGCCCAGCTGTCTTTAATTAGCCAAATCAATGTGGGTTAATTTAATGAAAGGTTATAAAAATAACATTGAATTCTGCTGATTGAATTAGTTATTACATTATTGGAACCCCATCACTATTCTTTGTAAATATATGCACAAGGCTGAGGTTGATTACAAAAATGTGGCTTATGTTTGTTATATTGTTTTTCATAAAGTAGTCTTAAATTAGGCTTTTGATATTTTTTCATATTTTTTTAAAGTAAGGACAAGCAGTTATATAGTTGGATCTACTACAATATGAGTGGTAACTTCACAAGACTTCTGAAACACTGTCCTTTGGACAGAGGAGACCAAAGTGGAGATCTTTGTCCATAACGCACAGTACCACTTTTCATGAAAATCAAGCACAACGTATCAGCACAAACATCACATACCATCTCTCAAGCATGGTGGTGGAGGAGTGATGATTTCGGCTTGTTTTGCAGGACTCTGGGCACCTTGTAGTCACTGAATCACCCCTGAACTCCTCTGCATATCTAAGTATTCTAGAGTCAGATCTGAGGCCATCTGTCCCACAGCTAAATCTAGGCCGACAGTGGGTCATGCAACAGGACAATGATCCCAAGCACACCAGCAAATCTCCAGTAGAATGGCTGAGAAAGAAAAGAATCAAGGTGTTGCAATGGCCCAGTCAAAGTCCAGATCTCAACCTGATTGAACTGCTGTGGTGGGACCTCAAGAGAGCTGTGGATAAACAAATGTTCACAAACCTCAATGAACTGAAGCAGTAAAGAAGAGTGGGCCACCTCTACAACAATGTGAGACACTGATAAAGTCATGCAGGAAAAAATTACTTCAAGTTATTGCTGCTAAAGGTGGTTGTACAAGCTATTGAATAACGAGATGTGCTTAGTTTTTCACACATGGCTTCTCCACTTTCTTTTTGTAAAAGAAATGATGACATGGTATATAATATGTCATGTGTTGTAGTTCATCTGAGGTAGTATTTACCTACTTTTAAAAACCACTAAGGATCAGATGATTTTTATTATGTCCTGATATGCACAACTATAAAACTCAAAAAGGGTATTCTCTTTTTCACATAACTGTACATATTTTTTTCTTGTTCCTTCCCTTTCTTTTTCTTCTGTTTCCATTTTTTTGTAGTTTGTATCATTATTCTCTTCATTTATAGTATTTAATAAATTTGAAAAAATAGAAATTCATATTTTAATATGTTAATTCTGGTAAACATTTAAATTGTATTTTATTCCAATTCTGAAAGTTATACTATTTGCATTTTGGCCATTTAATATTTATAAGTATTTTTCTTGCAGATTGCAGCTACATTAACTTTACCATTTGATGTAATAAAAACACACCGACAGACTGAGCTTTGGGAGCTTGATATTACACATTGTAAGTTTTTTTTAAGATTTAGAATTATTCTAGTTCCATAATGTCTGCCTATTTTAGTATACACTAAGCCCTGTCTGGGGCTTCAGACTTTTATTATTGATGTATTTATAATATCAAGAATTGTATATATTCAATTCTAGACTACTTGAAATCTGCAAAATGCTGCAGGTGTGTTATTACCTCTATAAGGAGGAAAATAATATTCAGAAAATGTTAGGTTACATTATACATTTTTTATTTTTAAAAACCTGTTGTCATATTAGAAAAGGACTTTTTCTTGTTTATAACATACAACTATAGGATAGAAAACAGTGATTTTATTACAAATACTACTGTGCGAAATATACATCTAAAGGTTAGTATAGCACATGACTTCTGATTATGAGGAACAGGGCTTTTTTTCTCATAGAACGCTCAGAATGGCGTTCCGGCACCTTTTTTTGCATACACACAAAAAAGCTTTTGCACAAGCTATGCTACTTCCTCTATTGGCTTTCGAAAACCTATTGGCTTTCGAAAACCAATAGGAATTGCTGCTGAGCATGCCAAAAGACCTGGCCGGCAAACGTTGCACCAGTCAGTTGTCTGCAGCGAAGGTGAGTTGGCAGGAACTTTGCATCCCTCCCCGCTTTCCAACTACACCATCTCAACTAGGTAAGTAAGAGAAGACAAGGAGTGGGAGGTGGATTCTGTGGAGTCCATGTGCACTCCTTCCTTGTGCTCACCCGTGTCAGCCAGGCTGGTGGCCCACCCGGTGCTGGACCTGCGCCACCATCACCTCGCCCTGCACTCCTAACTGGCCGCCCAGCATTGTCTGGCCCACACCGCCTCTGCCGCACGCCCCGCGCAGCCCCGCCATGTAGAGCATGCCCTGCTGCTCCCACAGTACCAGCCACGTCGGCTCCGGCCCTGGGGGACAGCCTACCACCAACACCCCTCGCACCTGTGACTGAAGCAGCGCCTACCCCCCACCCCCCACCTCCTGAGCCCGCCAAGATGAGAGTTCCGGCACCTTTTTTAGAAAAAAAGCCCTGATAAGGAATATAAGATGCTTTTGTTTTTCAGTTTTTATATGTGTCATTTTAAGTGGACTTATTTTAAATCCTATGTTTGTTAAAAACTGCCTTATAATTAAAAGACATTAAATGTTCAGAACAGATTTTGATTGTATCCCATCTGAAAATAGTCTCTCAAGATTAAAGTTATTATCATACAGTAGGTAAAACAAAATTGACATTAAATCATACTAAATAAGTGTAGAAAAATGAGATGTGTTTTCTTTTACTCAGCTCCACAGAAAAAAACTAAATCAATGTGGGAAGTAATGAAGAGAATTGTGATTGAAAATGGATTTATTGGATTATTTACTGGTAAATTCTTTTTGTTACTGACTGTAAAATATTTTATTTCTACATATTACACATATAGCAATATTAAAGTTTTTACTACATTATCTAAGAAAGCTTTTAGCACTGTAAGATTTCCCTATAAACTGTTTTGCCAACTTTGAAAAACAAAACACCAAAATAAATAAAATCATAGGAATGGACTCAATAAATTAGTTTGGAAATATTTATTACCATCTTTGATTAAAGACTGCTAGAAGGGCCATATAAGAAATGGATATATTAAGTATAGTAGAATAAAACAATTTTGACATATTAATATAGCCATGTGTTTTAAAGTCTATATCAGCTTGAGGCAGAATCAAAGGTGACTAATTGACAAAAAAATTAGCTTATATTCCAGAATGTGTAAACTAATTTGGTGTTGGCCAAGGAAATTAAATTCCTTTAATCTTCTCATAGAATCTGATTAATTTCTTAATCGAATTACTAGGTATTTTTTTCTTTTGTGCTACGATTAGCACAAAATATTTTCTTCTAGTTATTGGCTCAAAATGAATGAATCATATAAAGACTGCTGACATCAGACATTTATCAGAGTTGCCATTATGTGTACATTTATGTTTATGTTGGTCTAATGCAGGGGTGTCAAACTGCCGATCCCGGGCTGGTTGCATCACACAGAGGCCGCGCCCATCCAGCTCCGGCAATGCAAAAAAATTCACGATACATCATGACATGTCACGTGACGTGGCAAGTTTGACACCTGTGGTCTAGTGGTTAAGGTATCAGACTGAAAAGTAGGAGACCATGAATTCAAGTTTTATCTAAGTCATAAAAGCCAACTGGGTGACCTTGGCCCCAGTGTTGTTGTTGCGGTGAAAACAGAGGAGAAAAGTGTGCTATTTTGTAAAAATAATAAACATGGGATACAAATAAATAAATAAATCAAACAATAATGAAATTTGACTGTCATCCCAATTATACAGAATTTATTCTCAAGCATGCTTTAATACAGGTTTGAGTAAACACATTGTTAGTTTGTATATAGCATTAAGTTATACAGATCCATCTTAAATATTACTTTGGAAATGTGAAAAAAGCAAGCAGTGGTTTTATAGACAGTATATTGTTTTGGAAGTTTTTTCAGTATCTAGTTTCTTGTGCTACTTCATTTTTCAATACCTATATTTTTTCTTTTCTTGCAGGTATTATTCCAAGATTGACAAAAATTGCTCCTGCTTGTGCCATAATGATCAGCACATATGAATATGGGAAAATTTTCTTTCGTAGATTAAATAAAGACAACGATATGAAGAATTATTAATGTTGTTTCTATAAAATTGAAATGATGTCAGTACTTAGTAGGCATAAAGGTCCACATAAGTTCTATTTTATTAGTTTCTACGCCCATTGCATATGCATCCATGCCTCCCCCAACATTATGTCCAGAATTATTCCCTATGTGTTTGATATCCAAAAAAAACCTCGATCATGCTTCAGACATAAAATACAGTTAAAGTTGCATAAACATATGGGAGAGAAAAAGATAGAAATAAGCATAAGTTCCTAAAAAAGAAAGTGAATACATAAACTTTAAAAGCAATTTTCAGATACATAGTGGAACCTCAGTATTTGACAGCCCTGAAAGTTGTAGAATTTGGTACATGACACATTTTATACAAAAGTTTTGTCCTGGTACTCATCATTTGATACTCGATACACAAGCTAGAATTTGTCGGTATTGGCTGCTTCATGACTCACTGCCCTTTCCAGCCAAAACAAAATGTTACGCATTGACTCTGGCCCTATGCACATCCTTTTGCAGTCTTCGCTTCTGTGGTTATTTTCTGTATTTTTGTGCTTCTAATCATGGGTCCTAAGAAAATGAGCAGTGATAGCACTGAGCAGAAACGAAAAATTACTTTGTACCACATTGAGCAAAAAAAAAAGGAAAAGAAATAACAGGCAAATATGAAAGTGGTATTTGCATTACTGATCTTGCTAGGGAATACAATATGCCTAGAAAGAAGCTATTAAAAAGGAGTTAAAGCAGTAACAAAGTAGTGTTCCCAAACACTTGGAAGTTCAAAAGTTGTTAATTTGGGTAAACAAGAAGCAGTTAGTGGGTGACATTGTGTCAGAAGACATGATATATGAAAAAGTGAAAGTTGCATGATGCTCGTTTGAAAAAACTGCACCAAGTGGTCAGAGTGTTGAAGTTTTTAAGGCCAGCCACGGTTGGTCTGATAATTTTGAAAAGGCATAGCAAGGCAGTAACTACTAATAAAAAGGCTACTAATGAATCCACATCTGTGAATTTCATGATTACGTAGGGGTTGATGGTTTTATTCCCTACCAGTTTATTAACTGATCAGACTGAACTTTTTTGGAAACAAATGCTGAAAACCTACATCACAAAAGAGGAGAAGGCATTACCAGGTCAAATCAGTAAAGACATGCTATTGTTGTGTGGGAATGTTAGTGAGGACTTAAAAATCAAGCCTGTACTAGCCTATCATAGTGAAAACCCACAAATTTTCAATCAGCATAATGTCATAAAAAGGGAACTCCATGTGATGTGGAGGCCAAACAGCAAAGTTTGGGTCATGAGGCAAGTTTTCACCAAGTGGATAAGTGAAGTGTTTGGCCCCTCTGAAAAAATATTTGCTGGAGAATGATTTGTCTCTGAAAGCTCTCCTACTAATGGACAGTGCATGTGTCCACCCTCCAAGCTTAGGAAGATGACTTATGGAAGGATTTCAGCTTCATCACTGTAAGGTTCCTGTCCCTCAGTACTATTCTCACCCAGCCCATGGAGCAGCAGATCATTTCAAATTTCAAAAAGTTGTACTCCAAGACGCTTTTTCGGAGATGTTTTGAAATAATCTCTGACATCCAGTTGATCCTCATAGAATTCTGAAAGAAATATTTCAATATACTGCACTGCCTTAACTTTACTAATAAGGCCTGGAACGAAGTCTCTTATAGGACAATGAATTCAGCGTGGAAGAATTTGTGGCCAAAAACTGACACAGAGAAGACTTCAAAGGGTGTGAGGCCAACCCTAAGCCTGCAAGTACATAGGGTACAATTGTGCAAGATATGTATCTTTGGGCCAATCCAGGAAACTCGAGATCAATGCTACTGATGTTGAGGAGTTAGTGGAAGAATATGAAGAACTTAGCACTCAGGAGCTGCAGGAATTACAGAAGTAGCAGCAACAAGAGGTGGCTAAAATGATTTATTCAGGTGAGATAAGGGAAGATGTCCCCAGTTCCTTGATAAAAGAAATGCATGAAAAATGCACAAAAATCCAAAATTTTGTGGACAAATACCATCTGGTCAAAACTTTGACAAGCAATTTATTCAATGACCAATTTCACACCTACAAGGAATTCTGAAAAGAAAACAAGCAATCCTCACTGGATAAGTTTTAGTGAAGGTGACAAAGATGGTGTCAGAACCTGTGGTGCAAATTGAAAAAAAGGCAGAAAAGCACCTAATGTATTGGAGGGGGATTCTCCTTCCAAGCAACACTCTGAGTAACCTCTCCTCCTCAGTACTCTCCTCCCACCATCCATGTAAGGGCTTACCCAGACGAAGAAAAAGAGCCAACTCCAGGCATTTCAGAGGAGGGCCCGGGGAAGAGCCAGGAAGACGCTGAGGTCTCTGTTCACTCCAAGCAGAAAGTGAATGGGTCAGAGGAAGAAGAGAGGCTAGGAGCCTTGGAGGGGCCATCAGGGGAATGACCAGACAAGTGCTGGCTGGAGAAGAGAAATGCAGCTGTAGCTTGGGCTTGGAGACCCAGTCAGAAGTATAGAGTGGGATCTGTCTTAATAAAGTCTTAAAACTCAAACTTCGTGCATGTAGACTGGAACAGGACAATTCCATTAGGACATGTACTCTTCTCAGGTAAAGTGAAGTTTTTATTTTATTCAAGTTATTAATTATTAATTTTAGGTTTATTTCTCATATAATTATATGCAACCCTATTTTTTTACTTATTGCCTTAAAATGTTCATTATCTTTGGCTCAGGAACACATTAAATTTATTCACATTTTTATGGGAAAAATTTATTTGGTCCTCATCATTTTGGTACTTGTCATGCTTCCCATAACCAATTAACAATGAGTACTGAGGTACCACTGTAAATACTTTTTAATTTTTACAAATTAGTATTTATACCCTGAAGAAAACTTTCAAGTAATTCAAAAAAGGTTTAACATAGTAGATAATCAACATTGATGTTGGTGTTTGAAGAGGTCATAAAAATAGCATGAACTAAGTATCTCTGGTACCTAATAGAATTTTCCAAATTTTTAAAGAAAACATCTATATATGTTACATATTGTTATCTACCTTAAATGAAAGGAATACCTAGATATCTAATCTTTTGTGATACATTTTTAGAAAAAGAAAACAAGATTGTTTTTTGAGTTGCTTAAGGTGTTGTACTGGGACCAAAGAGAATTAGAATCGAGTCCCCACCTAATCATGAAGTTCACTATCTAGTGTTAATTTTGGCATTAATCTCAGCTAAATGTTTTAAAACATTGCAAGCAGAGATTATCTGTAGACTAACTAATGAATTATCTAGACCAGGGGTCAGCAACCTGAAACAGTGAAAGAGCCACTCGGAACCGGTTCCCTCACAAAAGGAAAAACTGGGAGCCGCAAAAAATGTGTGCGCATGCGCGTACATGCGCACATGCGCAGAACAGGGTTTGACTGAAGAGTGGAGCCAAGGCGAGATACGCACCTACCCTGCATATTTGAATTGATTGGTTGAACTTTTTTAGTCCCACTTTTTTGTTTTTTGGACTACACATGGCAGAGGACTGGGAGCTGCAGGAGATGGCTGAAAGAGCCGCATGCGGCTCCAGAGCCGCGGGTTGCAGACCTGTGATCTAGACAATCAAAGACTAGACCAACAAACAGTAAACAACAGCTTAACGAAGGAATCACCAAGAACACTGTACCAGCACTTGGGGGGAGAAGCCACTTGTATATAAACAGACAGCAAACCCCATTCTTAGTACTAAAGATGTTACTCAAGTAACATTCTTAGTACTAAAGATGAAACATTTGCAAGAAAACCACCAAGCTCAGAGAGCATCCAGGACTTCACAGATAAATATATACCCAACCCTCAGGTTTTTTTATACCTTGTATACAGTACTTCCTGGAACAGCACACAATTTCAAGATACTGCTAGACTCAGTGCTTTTTTGTATAAGAAAAAGGTGCCGGAACTCACACATGTCATACAACCCGCCTTGCCTGTCCTACAAGGTTCCATCCAAAAAAGGTGCCGGAACTCCGTTCTGAGCGTTCTATGAGAAAAAAAGCCCTGACTAGACTAATATGTGCAGTGATTTATAAGTACTGTAAATTATTTAATTTACAGTACTTATAAATCACTGCACATATTAGTTAAATATTGCTTTGAACTAGTTGTAGAATCAAATATCAGTAGAACAACATTGTTACTTTTTATTCACAGCCCTTTTCATGAAGGATTAGGATAATTTATATTGAAAAGTAATTACAGTAGACTTGTTTATTGAAATCAGGGAAACTATCTTAGCCAAATATTCAGTGCATTGATATGAGTTATTGTTATTACTTTAAAAGCTGCTTTTGATTCAGTTGTGTACTAAAAGATATAACCAGAACTATTTTTCTATAACTATAAGAAAACAACTAATTCCATGTTGACTATGTAAATAAGCTCATTAAAGTGATGTATGGGAAAATTAATGCAGAATCCCCATTCTTATATAATTCTGTGCCCAGAGGTGATAACAATACAGTTGAAACTTTTAAAGACAATCTTAGCCTAAACTGTGATTCACCAATTTATATGTTCAGTAATATTGAAAAATGCAAAGAAAGAAAGAAAATATAATGGTATCTTTCCTTTTGCTGTTGGTACTGAAGCACTAATGACCTATTGACTTTCAGGTACAACAATATATATGTGTGATTTTTCCAGATAAAAATCAAGTTTTCAGTATTAGAAAGACTGTTGTTCCTAGCATTTGTCTACAGCACTTAACACTGTCTTGCTTAGCACCAGAAACTCTGGGCTCAGTCATGGTCATAAATGAAGGACTATCTGTATTTGTATAGTAATCATTAATAAAACACACTCATGCCTGTTGTCTTGAATAATTAGATTCCAGTGATAATGAGATCAGTTGCCACAGTTGATTCAAACTGCTTAGCATTACTGAATGTAATCTGAGCAGTATTCCAGTCATCAAGAAATAGTACAACTATAGGTAGCAGTGATACAAAATGTTTAATGTATCTGCAATGTTGATACAACAACTCAACACATTTGCATAATTTTGGTTAATTTTTCATTCTGAAAGCTTGGCAATTTTTCAAATTCAAGGCAGTCGTTTCATGCACAAGCATTGATTCAGTTGTTTTTTTCATACATACATTAAATTTTTTCACCCCATCTATTCCAATCAGTCATCAGTTATTATAAAAACTTAACTGTTCTAGATCAACAATTTATTGGACCATACTGGATTTCACATACAAGCTTGTTAGTATTAGTCTACATTATATTTCTCATTATGTTCTTAAAAGATATTAATTTCACAAGAGATAACATGCATTAAATTACTTTATCAGGTAGCTAGTACATGTCATTTGACAAAGCAGGAGCTATTTCATTAAAAAAATTAGCTCACCACATACGTTACCACAATAAACTTACCAATACAGGATTCTGAGTAATCATGTGCTTCCCTTTCCCATTTTTTTTTCAAAGCAAGTCTTACTGGAAGCACATCATTTGTTTAAATTAGTAGTAGTCACACTGACAATAAAATTTCTGCACTTGTAGATACCCACATGTTGCAGCACACTAGTAAACAATGTACAGAACTTCTTTGGCACAATAAAGCATTTCCTCATAGTCCTCAAAATCAGAGGTCCCTGTAAGATTGAATGTTTTACACAAGATTGTATTAATATACTCAACCACTGCCAGTAATGCTGGAAAATAAACTCTTACTAAATAGAATTGCACTTCAAAGTTTAAATTGCAAAGCTTCAATAATTAAATAACGTTTACTGTTATCATAGCTATTTGGCCCTCATTTTAAAGTTTCATTACAGAATAAATAGCAAAAAAATAGATTTGAATCAAAAAATTGCAAAATACTTAAAACATTTATATGAAAATCTAGTGTAGCATTTTCTTAGAAGTTTTAGAATGAACCACTATAATTGTAATATGTTCTTTGCAGATTGAATTTAGTGATTAATATTTTTATATATAGTGGATTTTAGTTTTAATTATTGTTTGTTGAAAACATGAATATTGTTATGGCATTGATGTGTATCTTTGTTTGCAAAGACAGTTATTAAGCACAGTTTTTAGTTATGGAAACAAAATACAAAGCATTTTTTAAAAATTGAGTTGACATTTTATAAGTCTTAACAGTAAATTAAGGAATGCCAATTGGATGCAGACATAAAAGCTTCTTTCTGTTTAAACTTGTTCAAGAAGGTGTTAGTCCAGGACTTGTTATTTCTGTCGTAGGACTTGCAAGATATTCACTTGATTTCAAGCTGGTGAGAGATTTGTAACTTGCAACTGATGTCAAAGAACCACAAAGACCAAGTAATGAAGGAGTATCTTCTTTCCCTATTGAAGAAAGTTTGAACTCTTAGTTTAATAATAGTAAACACATTAAATATGAGATGTTCAGCATTGTTTACTTCACTTTCTTCTTTCAAGCTGCTATTATATGTGCTGATGAGCAGGGACAAACCCATGGAGTTTCCCTTGTATGCAACATGACAGAATCAAAAGAAAATCATATTAACATATCAACTCCCCTCCGCCCTGTGCGTTCCCACAGAGAGGGCCTCCTCAGGGTGCCTCCGGTCAGAGAATGCCGACTGGTGGCCCCCAGGGGGAGGGCCTTCTCTGTGGGCGCTCCGGCACTTTGGAATCAACTGCCGGTGGAGCTCCGGATGACATCAGACCTCCGAACCTTCCGTCGCGGCCTGAAGACCCATTTATTCGAATTAGCTGGTCTGGCCTGATGGGGGAATATGGGTTTTTAAAATAGTTGTTTTTATTATTGTATTATTGTTTTTATTTGGGCATTGGTTTAATCTTATTTTAACTTTTGTATCGTAATTATATATGCCCTGTGAACCGCCCTGAGTCCCCAGGGAGAAGGGCGGTATATAAATTAAATAAAACCTAAAACCTAAACCTAAAATACCATAAATTGCTATACCTATATTTTTCACCATTTTATTCTTTTTCTATCTTTTCAAATCAGCACTTTTGTTGAAATGCCAACTCTGCTATATCCAGATAAGCTTAGAAAGATTGAATATTTATTTAACATAGATAACCCATGACCCATTGGGTCATTACAACTATATATTTCCTTCTCTAAACAAAAAAAATCACCAAATTCAAAAAAAAATCAGTGGGTGCAGAAGTGACCTCTAACTTCCTACCGTCTTGACTGCAGCTGACTATCCTTCAGCAGTCAATTATGGGACTAATCTAACCAGCCTCTGGTGGGCTAGGGTGGAACCAGTCTACCTGATCTCCAGTGGCTGAAGAAGCAGCTGGTCTAACTGATCTCCAAAGAGCTAATGGAAGACTAGTCTACTGAATCTCTGGGCAGAGGCATGATAGCAGTACTGAAGTCCACAAATTTGCCAATTTTAATGCCATGGAAGTAATTGATCCTGGATTTTGAACTCATTCTATAAGTCAGCCCTTTTGAGGTGTTGTTGTTGTTGCTATTGCCCTACAATGCACTTTCACCCAGTTAAAAGTTATATACATGAATGTTTTAGTCGTATATAATTAAAAACCTTAACAAGTTAAACAAAATTATTTTAATTATGGGGAATTTCTAGTCTCAACATCCTTTACAATGTTCCTCAGCTTTACCCCAAAAATCTCAATGTTTTTGGAGATGAGCCAACACAACTATTTTATTCCACGACAAAAAGCAGTGTCAAAAGTGTTTCAGTCCAGTCCATTTAAAATACCAGACTTAAATTGAAACATAGGTTTATTTTATTTTGTTATTTTGTACAAACTATCCTGCAGTTTTACATTTTACCATAAGATGGAGTTTTATTCTTTGATGAAAATATTTTTTCAACATTTTTTCAACATATTAATTTCAGACCTCACACTGTAATCAATACAGATGCCGAAGGTTTGCAGTTTGCTCTCAAAATCAAAGCTGAACAGATAGCATAGATTAGATAGATAGAAACTTGTATAGATTTGTATTATCTATGAAAAATATATAATTATACCTATTCTCCAAAAAGAAAGAAAAAGTATGGGTTCTGTGTTCCAAATACTGTTTGAATAAATGTAATTATATTATTCTGCAGCAACAAATACATAATATCATTAGCAAATCAGGCAAGTTTAGTCTCAAATCTTCATTAGAGCCAAGAAAATGTATATGTAAGGAGATTACAAATCAGATGTTTATGCTGCCATTTATACTACATTCAATTTAATTTAATTCTGAATTGCAGATTTGTAGTTCTCAAGCTATACCTGCAAATTAGTCATTATACACAGATTTTTGGGACTGTTCACCTTACCTTCACTAAGTAAATTTAGTCCATCTTGCTTCCCATCTGCATCTGGTAGATTACCTGGATCCAGGGATGTCTGATAAAAGCTTACATCAGCAGAGAGCTGATCCAGGCTGTGATAACTCTTTCTGCAATATCAGTGACAACTCATTTCATTACTTCTGAATTGATACGCAGCAGAAATAACTATTTATTTTACAATTTTCTAATGACAGTATACCTTTTTATAACACTATGCAACCTTTAAATTATCTCCCCTGCCTCTCCCCCAAAATGTGTGACACAATATAGTACATAAAATTGGAAAAGGAGTTAAGATTGTTAATATTATACTAATTTACTCTGAATCGAGCCCATAAACGTTTTTAAAAATTACGCTTTTAAATTTTTACTTATGTTTGCATATTTGCCACCGTATTAGTATTGGCTTATTTTATGCACTTGGAATTTTTAACATGTATGTTTGTATCTAGCTATAGACTTATACAATGTATTGTTCGAGCTGCTATTTACTCTTAGTATTTATCAAAAAAAATCTAGATAATTTGACTGAAATAAAGGAATAATTTTTCTAATAATATTTTGAAAAAGTATCAACAAAAATTCTGTGTTATTAATATTTCATTGTATCCTGCAAAGTTAAGAAATGTTACCAAAGGCACATAAAACTTAATAATTTCTCATAACAGTTACATATATCAATGCTATACCAAGCTAAAAGAAGTTGTAGTACCACAGAAGCATATATGTGTCACATTCAAAAATCCCCCATCATATATGCAGGATACAATTAGAGCATTATTAAGAGCATCTTTTGTATCATTTGCCTTTCCTGCACTGAATTTTTACACTGTAATTATTGGATGATGTTACTGAGGGGTTTAGACCTACACTTTCCTTATATAAACTTCTGTGTGTATGTACGCATACACACAAACACAAAACTGCAAATAAATAATGCTAATTGGTTGAAATATTTTGTGTTTAAAAATCAAAGGACTAATGTATTAATCAATGTTAAATATTCATTTAAAATATGCTAAGGGCTGAAGTTTACTTTCAATATGTTGAATGTGTTTGGGCCTGCTCCACAATGGTCCCTTTTTGGTTTAATATTAATAGATATCTTAATAGCGTATTGGGAAGATAAATGAGAAACAAAGATACTGACGTAATAGTGAACTATTTTCATATATTTGGAATTCAACAACATATGAAGGACTCATGGTTTATCAAGCTTGAATTGTAGCTAGAAATTAATGAAAACACATTCAATCCTTATTTTAAAGCCTGGACTGATGAAACGTATTCACTTTCTACTATCAGATTTTTGATACTGACATCTAGACAGTTTGAGTTACATTTCATCATATGAAAACTTTAAACCTTAACATCAGTCTATATAAATGTAATCAGATCCAATTTCTTTAACCTGTATGTCGCTTAGATGCAAAAGGACCACCTCAGCACAAGGTTACCCAAACAAACCAACATCTCATTTACATTCTATGTGTTTTTCCCATTCATAATGCTAAGTAATTAATGTTTAATATATAAAATGAGTAGAAAATAATAAAAATAATAAGCACAGGTAAACGCTCACTTCCTTACAAGTCACATGATATTATTTTAACCATGCCAATTAGAATTTACTGGCACTGCTATTTTTTTCCTTTTGTGTCTGTCTTGTTCTTGCACAAAAGCAAGCACATGCCATGTTGCAAAAGCAGATTATCAGCTCATCTCCTTTCAAAACAAAAATATATGTTTCTTACAAAATATTACATTAAACATAGTTGTACATTGTTTCAATTATTTTTCTTTGAAAAGCAAGGCTTAAATATGAGATAAAATATAACTAAACTATCAAATTTGATTGTAATACCAGCCCTAAATATTATAACATCCATTCATGACCAATATAAACTCTGGGACTATGTTAGCATAAACATAGGGTTAATAATTAAATGGAATTCTATAAATATGAGAAAAACAAGTAAAGTTCTTAAACATTACCAACACATGGCTGTCTATGGAATTCAAAGCTACTAGATGGCTAATCTAAATTATTTAAATAAAATTCAACACATTAATGGAGGATAGATCTATCAATGGTTATTGTGAATAACCATATATTTATTATTTCCAAAATAATTTTAAATTGTGACAAGTAAAATAAAAGGTGAATTGTCACCTACATGTCCTGTTTTGAGGTTTTCTGGATGAACGTAATCTTCAACATTGAAATGTAAGAATCTGATGTAGAGAGGCTTTGGGCCTTAAGGGCTTCCCTTACTTTCTTACATACTGACCAAATCAAAATAGAATTCTTAAGTTTCAAGAAAATGTTGAGAATCTCCCAAAACATATATGCATAAATAGCTTATTTAAATGTGCATCTTGAAAAAAAATGTATCCACTCTTTCATATCATCCAATAAAGTATGTAAGCAGTAATGGCTGAACTGCCATTTACTGATGAGGAAATCTTTATTTGTTCCAAAAATTCATGGAAAACAAACTCTAAACCATGCTTGAGATAGGATAGGTCTGTATACTTCTACAGCTTTGGTACACTCTCTATTATTAAAGATCAAATACCTATCTTGATAGTATATGCATTAATAATAAACAATCTCATGTTAAACAGTCAATAATATCCTAATGGGAATTTGTATCAAAAAATTAAAAGCAATAGTTTCCTATGAGTGTGTTTAAATGATCTTAATTATTCCAGTGTACCATATACATATTGCCCCAAATAATTTTTGTTCCAACAATCTTAGAAACCCTAATTGAAGATTTTAGCATTGTTCTAAAGTTAAGCTATTGCTCAGTTAATCAAATACCATTATTCTCTAATACATAATATACTACAATATGCTTAATTATACCTCAACAGCTTGTCAAATTGGGCTAATATACAGTTCAATTTTGAAATGAAAAACCAGTGCAAATCTGATGCAAAATTTAAAGCCTGTCAAAGCCTTAATGCGGAACAAAATATAGAAATCTTTCTTGTGAGTTCTGCAATCTTTCTACAGTTCTTAAGCATTATATTTGATTCAGTATGTTTTTAATTATGGTTAATAAAGCAAGCTTGGAAAAGGAAAAGATTCACATAAGAAAAACACAAGATAGGCAGTATCTCCAATATCTTGCAGCCTTTAATTATGCTTGCCCAGGTTTGATATATTTCTCAAGGACAGCCATTGTCACATGCAGTGCTCGCAAAAATTATGCAATTTCAAAATATTTTGAATGTTATTTTTGCTTCCCATCTTTCTAATATAGCAGATAATAATTTTTTTTTGAACAATTTGCATTGACAGGCAAAATTAACAAAAACAACCTACTTACACAGGAAGTGGTTTACATTAGTAATCACTTTGTGCACACACAATGTAAAAATTGTGCATTGGGTACTATATAAACTAGTTGTATTATAGCATTCTAAATGTGTTTTAAGGTAATAAAATATTTATCACGAGTATTTTTGCACTCTTTTAATAATTAGGCATTCAGCAGTTTTTGTTGTCTGCTGAATCTAAAATTCTACTGGATGAGATATGCATGTGGACGAAAGTGAATGAGATTTCTGGGATTTTAGGAGCACTGCACAAATATATCAACTTACTCATCCCATTGCTTATTTTGCTTTCCATAAAGTAGCGTATCCAAGGCAACAGCATTAACATCCAAAGCTCCTGGGGAAGGCCACTGATTGGTGAGATGGGTAGTTAATTCTTGTCTTGATCTTAAATCATTATTCTTTAGCACAGTTCTGTGAACACATAGTGAATTTCATGCCATTAAAAGTAATGTCTTAAAATAAAGGAAGAAAATAGGCTGTTCTTGAAAGGTTTTCCTACTAGCATACTAAAGCATTTTCTCTCAAGAGATTGCTCAATCAAAATTTGGCCATTGAAGAACAAAACTGAATTCACGTGACACTACAGTATGGGGTGTTTTTCTTGTACAAGGGCAATTGGTTATCAATGACAGACGCTCGCAGATACAGAACTTTTATTATACACATTAGAAAATTACAACAATACATTACTTTTTGACATAATCGCCATTCAAATTGAGTCATGACATCTTACAAGATTTGAAATTCCTTAGTAGTAGTCACTCGGCACCAAATCTGGGCTATGGAGGGGTTAGCAAAAACATCCCATTGGAACTGCTTCAAAAAAGTTCTTGGGTGTGTCTAGCAGCGTGCAGGCAAGCATTATTGTGAACCAACACCACAACCGAAGTCAGCATACTCTGATGCATGTTATGGATGGCTCGTCTGAGTTTTCATAAGGTTTCACAGTAGACTGAATTGATGGTCGAACCACGCTCCATGAACTTCACTAGCGGTACTTCTTTGGCATCTTCAGATTTGATGGGTTATCTATGGCACCACTTCCGGTGTAGTGTTGGTTCATAATGCTTGCCTGCACACTGCTAGACGCACTCAAGAACTTTTGAAGCAGTTCCGTTGGGATATTTTGGATCACGCCTATAGCCCAGATTTGGCGCTGAGCAACTATTACTAAGGAATTTCAAACCTTATAAGACATTATGACAAGTGCCTCAATTTGAATGGTGATTATGTTGAAATGTAATGTTGTAATTTTCTAATGTGTACAATAAAAGTTCTGTATCTGCGAGTGTCTGTCATTGATATTTCCGAATTGCCCTTGTATTATACAAGAACAGATGATCAGTCAATTAAATATGGAAATAAGTACAATAAATTAAAACCGCTTAGTTTATTACATCTGATGCTAAGCTAAGCGTATACATTAAGATTGCTAATCTAAGTGCTGATTTATAGAAGAGCCCTCTCTTTGTCTCCCCCCTTTTTTTCAAAATCCAAAAGTTATTTCTGAATCAAGAATAGAACACTCAAAACAACTTCAATAGCTGCAGTGAAGTAATGAATTACCTATTCATATTTACTTTATGAGGGGGGAGGAAGAATTGCAGGATTTACATATTGCTTCATATGAATAAATTGCTACAGCAAAACTAAGATGTACAGAGTTTTTGTAGGGATAATTATGGCAGAAGTAACATTATTTGATGCCCTAACATTTTCTTTTAATATCACAATATAAAAGTTATTCTTACAATTTTTTAAAGAAAAGTTCAAATATTTTGGAAGTTGTAGATATGTGTATATACCTATATATGTGTATATACGTGTGTGTGTGTGTGTGTGTGTGTGTGTGTGTGTGTGAAGTGTGTAGTGTGTTTCACAGAAATGAAAGTATGATGTATGTGTATGTTATTCTTTCATTTCTGTGAAAAATACATTGAGGTAGAAATAATTGTTTCCCAATCTCATGACTGCCACTTTTAGTCAGAAATATCAAAACTCAGTATGAATCATAACAAAGGCTGTCACTTGGGAAAGATTTAGAGTGTTTATAACTAATAGTACAACCACAGCTTTGTTACTTACCAGTACTATGAATTCTCCTATTGGGTAATCTCCTTCACATATCCCTCTCTATGGAATGAGTTGTGATCACCACCTTGACGACTCAGATCTGTTGAAATTTCAAATGTCATGGATGTGAGCCCATGTGGTGCGTTAGCTGTCTTCTAATTAGTAGTGTTAGAAAGTCCCTAAAGCAAGCAAACTAACACAAATACAGCATGCTGAGGAAATCTGAGTTTACGGATTTATGGAGGAGATAACAATAGTAGAATTCAAGTTACTGATATGCAATCTTTCTGCTGATCACGATTATTTGCCAGGCTGTCACTCTGGGCCTCAATCTCCCCAATGAAAAGGGAGGAGTGCAACAAATATATATAAAAAATCCAGTTAGATTTGGATGCAAATAAATGTTCCAGATCAACTTCATATATTATGATGGTCTCATGAAATATCAGTTACATCTAAATCACTATTTTTTTCTGTATACTACAAACCAAACTATTTTTCTGTCAAGTAATGACTGAAATAATTTTCAATCTCTTGGAACATTCAAATGTCCAATTTGTAATTTTGGGAAAAATGATCAAATCAGTATACTAACCGAAGGCCATCGACAGGCAGTAGTCACAACAGTGACAGCTCATATTTGTGTAACTGCCTAATGTGCAATCAGCCCAGGTTCGAATCTCAGAAGGGTACGGCCCACTGATGAAAACAAATAAGTTTGAAATGCATATCAGTCTCCCTTTAATTCTTTGTTAGCAATCTAAAATTTTTTTTTACACAAATATGAGTTGTCACTGTTGTGACTACTGCCTGTCGATGGCCTTCGGTTAGGCTGAAACAGGAAACAAAGATTTGTCCCATGTTTGGGGCCTAGCAAGGTAATCTAAATAGTTAAAAAGCATTTAACACATATCTCCTTTGCTTCTCAGCTAACAAAGTGAGATAGAGCTTGTGGCCTAGAAGTAAAAACAACTGCCTAATGTGCAATCAGCCCAGGTTCGAATCTCAGAAGGGTATGGCTGACTGATGAAAACAAATAAGTTTGAAATGCATATCAGTCTCCCTTTAATTCTTTGTTAGCAATCTAAAAAATTTTTTTACACAAATATGAGCTGTCACTATTGTGACTACTGCCTGTCGATGGCCTTCGGTTAGGCTGAAACAGGAAACAAAGATTTGTCCCATGTTTGGGGCTTAGCAAGGTAATCTAAATAGTTAACAAGCATTTAACACACACACACAGACACACAAACAGACACACACACACATATATATTATAGTTAAGGAAAAAAGGGGGGAAAAATCATCCCTCTAAGAGTAGTATATTTCAAAGTTTTTCCATTTCTTTAGCCATATTCAAACAAATGTTTCTTTTTAAAGTATTCTTTCTGATAAGCTCTATCTTTTTTCTGAATTTCCATTTTAGTCTTTTTTTCTCTGGCCATTGCCTTTCTTAATCAATATGTTTTGCTGCATCATTTGTTTACCTGTAAGGAATTTTTTCTCATTCTTTTCCTTAGCTTCAAAGTTGCTTAGACGTGTTGAAATATTTCCCATTTGGATTAAATCATATTTTTTTATTTTATATCGTTCCATCTTCAAATCTCTAGCCTCAGAATTATATTTAGTCATCTCTACTGTATTTTCCTGAGAAATTTCTTGGAGTGAAATTAGGTTAAAAATAAGTTGATTCATGCTCTCAAGTTTAAAGTCATTGTCCTTTGAAATTTTTGCCACTTATCATATGTTTCATTTTGTAAAGTAATCATTTTATATGGTTCCATCTTTAAGTCTCTATCCTCAGAATTTTGTTCAGTCATCTCTACTGTATTTTCCTGGGAAATTTCTTGGAGTGAAATTAAATTGGAAATAAGTTGATTCATGCTCTCAAAGTTATTCTGGATTTCTATGTAGTTTAAAATCATTGTCCTCTGAAATTGTTGTCACTTATCATATGTTTCCTTTTGTAAAGTATTTATTGCTTCAACTTTGTTATTCTCACTTTGTTTACACAGCTGCATTTTCTGAAAACTTTGAGGTTCAGAGGGGAAAAAATCCTCATCCACCAGCAGGTCAGCATTTGATCATTTTTCATGTCTTTCTAGTCTTTTTTCTTTCTCTAAAGGGTAGGTTTCGCCGCTAACTAAAAGGGAGGGAGCAGAGTCCCCCTCCCCCTTTCTTTCTTCGGAGATCTCTTATTTTGGGGACTTTCTTCTTCAGGAAAATAGGTAGGATAGAGAAAATCAATATTCTTACCCAGATTCAAGCACGTTGTTTATGATCCGCTTAGTTTAAAAGCTTATGGCTTCCGTTGTTTCAGCTATGGCTGGACATAGAGTTAGCCAGCCTTTTCTTCCGTTGGTTTCTGGGAGGCTTCTTCTGGACTGTTCGGAGAGACCGCCATCTCTCCTAAGTCCCTGGGATTTCCTTCCTTCATTCCACCCCTTCAGGGTGGGTTCTGGCCCCTTAGGGTCCTCAACAAAAAGAAATTTCAGCTGAAGGATTCAGCATTCCGAATCTTCCAACTGCTCTGCTGAAAAACAGGATCCAGATTGCTTTTTTGAGGTACATGTGTGGGTGTTTAGTTTTTAAAAATTATGAGCTGTATGCCTATTTTGTGTTTGAACATACATTTGGGACATCATCAATTTGCTTTTAAAATTTCAATTAGAATATGCAACTGCAATTTAATTATATATAGCTTGTTTGTTCAAATTTGGAAATTATCCTTTCGTGCATAAACAGCATTTTTGTACCTATAATTTTTCTATAAGAAAGAAGCACAGACCAAGCTTAAGCAATGCTTATCAGGAGTCACTCCTTTTCAGTCTACCCTTCCTCAGAACAGGTCATGCAGAGCAAGGAGGAACTGTACCTGAACTCCTGAATAAGTTAGCACAGAATTAATTAATGTTAGTTGTTAGCTAGCTAGCTAGCTATTATGAAATTAATTTGCCAGACTCATGGGGGGGCAGCGACAGGAGATGTGATTAAGTTTTAATTAATCAAGCACACCCAGTTTGAAGCTCCCCCACTCGGACCCTAAACCATCTGGCAGTCTAAAAGGCTGTTATGAAATCTCAGGAGAGAAGGAGCCAATCTCACCTCAAAGGTTAAGATAAATAAATGTTTGATTAGTAACAGCTAATTATATGAAACATGAAAGCTACTTGGGAGTTTTCCCTGTCAACCTCAACATGTAGTATTAACATAGGAAGGCTTACATTTTGGGACAAGTAATCATACTGGAATTTTTAGGAGCATGTTTTGCAGGCACTCCTCAAAATAATTGCCAAATGGATGACATCAGTAAGGCAAATGGATAAAATTCCTCTTTCTGAATAGGAGCATTCACTTACAAATATGAAAGAACAACCCCATCATTTATATTTTTTCGTATCTTCTATGTGATATATAAGTAAGATCATGATACTGCTGCTCAGAGTCACATTTATGTGATTGCCATTTACAATCTTCTTGCCAGTTTCCCCAGAAAGTCAATAGGAAAACCAGCAGGGAAGATAACAAACTACTGCTGTCTGTGCTAAAATCCAAGGAGGAATTGACACTTGCTTTTCCACTCTGCAGCTGAAAAATTCACATGCTGAAATCCAAACTGGATTATCGCCCATCAAGGATTTTCAGCCCTAAAGAGGATTCAGAAGCCTCTCAACTCTGAGGCTGAAAGTGGTTCTGAAACTCTTAGACAATTTTCCCTACCTTCCCATATATTTCCTTGCTCCCTTCCTCAGTAAAGAAGGCCTGGGGCTTACAACTTCCTGCCAGCTTCCCATTGATTTAATTGTTGAATTGTCCAAGGACTGGGGCATTAACAATATCAACTGGGATTGCCTGAATTGCTATCATTAAACAAAGCACATACATTTTATGACCATACTGCTTAGCAATTCCAGGACCAAAATGTAGTTGTAAATTGAGGACTATATGTAATCTAAGATTTGAACAGTTGAAGCTGCTTAAGAATGTATAGGAATGTGTTAATATATAACAATAATTGTAGTTAAAATGCCTAAAAAATCCACACCTTAAAGTAGAACATTTTGCATTGCAACAGATTCTTAGCAACAGTTGTTTGCTGACAGCAGTAAGAAATAAATATATCTTCTCTGTTTCATTATTTAAACCTAAATGATAAACGATCTGTGAAATATAAATCACAGGCTACAAAAGTGGTTATCTCTATAAATCTGGATTGCAGCTAGTATTTAAAAGGTTGATTTTGTTGCACGTGTTCTGCACAACAGCCTTTAAATACCATATTTAAATCCATTCTAATGTCTCTGGTGCCAGAATTTTATAACACTCTAATTCTGGTTGCAAGGAGAAGGGAATTGCAGGAAAATTTAGATTGTTGAGAAGTTGTTACGTAGGCATTTATATTTGCAAGTCTCACTCATAAAACATCTACTTTCCAGAAAGCAAGCTAAAGGACATTCAACTTAAAAACAAAGCTCAGATGATACTGTCATCTGAACTCTTATTTCCAGAATCTGCAGGTTTTTGCTCTAGGCTGTTTCAAAATACATAGTATTTCACATATTTCTTCAAAATGGAACATATATGCAGCTAGCAAAATAATACATACATAAATTAATTTAACCATAAATCATACAAGCTGACTAATACAGAATAAAATATACTAACAGAGCTGTCATATAATACAGGATCCACAATGCTAAATACCTGAAATCTGGGTTGGAAGAAGATTCTGGCTTACTCTGAAATGTAGTCTAATACAGTCTTCCCAATTTACATTTTTCATTATTTAAGCTACATCAGTTAAAAACATTGACTAGACATATTATAGAATATTTAGGATCCAGAATGTATTTAAGAAATCCAGCAATAAGGTTTTGCTTCTCTCACATATTACTTAAAGATATATGGCACAATCACTGTGAAAGAAATTAGTTTCTATTATCATATATAGTAATATGTATAATAACAGTAACATTACTACTACTACTAATAATACTATGTAACAGTAATATGACCCTTTTATAAAAATACAGGATACGTTTTTGGCTGCTTAAAACTCTGCCTCTTCATTCTTTTGATTTAATTTATTTTGGTGCCAAATCAGTAGGCATTAAAGATATTCTGACTGTAACTGGATTCAATCATAGCCTTTCTAGATCCATAGCAGGTGAATAGAATTTAATTTAAAATATAAAATGCACTGATATTTAAGTAAAAGAATTTTTGTGCCAGATACTTTAATTCAAAGATATTTTTTCAATGGAAGATTCCTTGTTCCACTAGATGCTTTTTCTTTTTTTCTTTGCAGCCTTTCTACTCTAGTGGACCAGAGAATCCTCCAATTCACCAGAAGGAAGGATCCTTAATTCACCAGAGTTGTTCATTGCAATTGCAGCTATTCAGTCCACTAGGTATTATGCTTAAACCCATTAATATGCACCATTAAAATCATGATCTTCAACTCACTTGTTTACAAGTTATTTTTGAACAATGTGTATTGGATTGCACTACTAAGTTAATATTTTTTAAAGCCAGATCTATCAGCTATGTTGTATCTTAATTCATTTAATATGCTTTGGTAAAGATACTAAAATTACTGTAATTGAAATTCCCACCCTTATTTTATAAAATGTATGATTTTTCACACAGATCCAACAAAACCACTTTCAGGAATGCAGTCTCCCTCCAAAACATGGAACTACCTGAACAGAATCAGGACAGGACAGGACAGGACAGAACTAACTGGAGAATGAATGTCAAGAGTCTGCAATGTGACTGTGATGCTCTGGAACAAACTATAAAACACACAGTGTTGTTCAAGAATATACTTATATTTGTATATAAACTTAAATTTGTATATCAGTGATTGCATGACCTCTGTAGATGCCATATGCTAAATCTCTCTCTCTCTCTCTTTCTCTCTCTCTCTCTCTCTCTCTCTCTCTCTCTCTCTCTCTCACACACACACACACACACACACACATTTAAAATGACACTCATAGGACACAAACATATTTTACACAATTCACCACAGCTTCAACAAGTAAGAAACTACAGCAGCTGCCTTAAGGAACTACTTTTGTGACCAATGATCTTTAGATTCAGTATAGCACAATCCAACATTTTCAGCTCAATTTATAAGACGAACTACAGTATTATTGCTTCCAATGAGCATTCTTCATAATGCTCAGAGCACAAATTGGACTTCCTAATATCCTCATTCAGCCAGGTATACCTGAAATCACACTTAAGAGCATATTCTTCAACTGGGCAGTCATGTGTAAGTACTAATATAACTTATATTTCACATAATTTATGTTGTGAAATTAGCATTGTTCAAAAATATGCATATGATCCAAATCTATTTGTCACAGGGCAAACCAGAGGGGTAACTGAAACAGAGGAATTAAAGGTAGGCAGTAAGATACAAAATTCTTTAGTACTTGCAGATCAGGAACAATGTATTTCCCAGTTATTTGGTACATAATGGGTGGTATAGAACTCTGAACTTGTTTTCCCAAAGATGCTTTGAGTGCCATGGTATAGGAACACAGCATCTATATCACAATATAACCCTTGCACCTTTTTTGTAGGATTAAGCAATAAACAACAGCTATATGTTATGGAAAACTACATAGTAAATTCCAGCAATAGTAAATGAGCTATTGGAACCACAAGAAGAGACTTTCTGAGTTCAGGCTTTTGAACAATATAACTTAGAAATGTGTATTCACTGAGATTCACTCCACATCTTTAGGTAACTCCTAATAACCTCCTGCAAAAAACAATCTAAACTTCATCTTTCTATGAGATAGGCTGGGGAAGGTACCCTGATGGACTGTCTAATGAGGCCACAAGGGAGAGAAAAGTAATGCTGTATTTTCTACTAAAATTAAACAGACAATTACAAAACCCAAAGCAATAAACTCCTTAATAGTGTCATTACTTACATATAAAGCCCCATGGCCCTATACGATACTGGACCAGGCTGGACTATCTGACCATCTACTTCCAATTACATCTGCCCATCCAGTAAGATCTGACAGGGTTAGTATGCTTAAGGTTCCTTCATTTAGGCAAGGTTGAACTGGTAAGACCAAGAAAACGTGTCTCCTCTGTTGCTGCTCCCAGAAAGCTTCCTCTCCAAGATTTGGTTGACTCTTAACTCTGCCTGCCTTTCAAAAAACATTAAAGACCCGGGTTTTTTTAATTCAAGGATCAAATGGGAGTAATAAGACCCATGGGATGAGGGTTCCCCCCACCCACCACTTATGTTTTTATATGTAGTTGTATTGGACTATACATTTATGGTTTACTATGTGCTTTTTAAATTATTGCTACTTATTGTGATCTATACTGTCCTGACATATGTTGAATAGAGCAGCAATATAAATAGATCAAATAAACAACTGCACCCTGCCTAGGAAAATATTATATATTTAATATATTCCCTTTCTTTTTTCAGTGCTGGTACCTCATGCTCTCCTAAGGATTAAATTTCCAACCTAGAATTTGCTGACTATAATATAATTCAGACTTCATCTCTTTAGATACGCACATGTAAAAGTGTATTGTATTGGTAAATTGATAAAATAAATTCAGGTGGCCATAATTCATTCACTAATAATAGTTATTGTGTCTCAAAGGCCCCAACAGACCAATAAAAACCAGTAGAGCATTTTAAAGGTAATTTGTTCCTAGGGTGATCCCTTTCTTTTGTCCTTGTCACTGATAATCTTTAATGTCACTTCGTGGAACACACTCTGCATGTTCTACTATAGAAAAGGATTCAGAAGCTACAGTTGGTGCAGAGTACAGGGGCACTGTCAACTTTTGTGGCCCACGTGATACCACTGTTTCAAGAGCTGCACTGGCTACTGGCAATTCAAGGTGTTGATTCCTAGCATTGCTCCGGGTTACTTGAGGACCCATCCTCCCATGCTGGCAGAGGAGGCATGCAGAAGGGAAGTCTAGTTGCGGGGGGGTGTCCAGGAAAAGAGCCTTCTCTGCCATTGCTCCTGCCCTTTGGAACATCTTGCCCCCAAGGTGAGATCAGTTCCCACCCTCCTAACCTTACGCAAGAGCTTGAAGATCTAGTTCTTCCACACGGCCTGGGGTCCTGGAAGAAGATCACGATGGAACTGGTTGATAGATTAATAACAGCTCGTCCTCTTTCTCCCATTCAGCTTACTCCCTCCCCCCGTCTTTTAGCTTTATTTATAGCTGATAATTTGTATTTTTACGGTATATTTATTTTTATTGTACATATAGTATTGCATTGTTTTATTCTTTTTTAACATTGTAAGCCACCCATTGTGGTTGAGATGAATGGCAAATCAATTCAATTCAAGCAAGCAAGCAAGCACTAGCACCAATTGGAAATCTCTACTGCAAACTTTTTCTGACAGAAACATACCATTTGACCAAGGTACCTAATTTCCAGGTGATTTCCACTCACCTGAGTATGTAGATAAATATGTAGCCATTTTACTATACATGAATGATATGTAGGCAATCTACTGCACTATATACTGTAAGAGTACTGAAGGCCATTATTGTGCAGAGGTGCTTCATCAAAAATGGAGAGACATTCAGAAAAAAAAAATCTTGGTTTTGTGAAATATATGTATATTCCATGATATTACGTCAAAGTTACTATAATGAATACAATCAAATGTTCTCTGAATCAAGCAGATTATTTATGTCAAGCACAGGAAATCAGGAGTCCAGCAGTTCAAAAGAATATAGGTTTACTGTATACTAATGCTCTTTACAAAAATCTGTACTACTAATGGTCAAAACAAATTGATGGTAGAGAAAGGTCATAGAATTCAAGGTGGGCTAGACTTAGATCTCTTGAGGGCACAAAGGAATTCAAGACTGATGATGTGCTTGACTCTTCCCTAGTCATTTCTACGTATGTATGTATGTATGTATGTATGTATAAAACTTTCACATTATAGAATTATATCTATAATATAATTATATATATATATATATATATATATATATATATATATATATATATATATATATATATATATATAATCTTATATATAATATAATAATATAATATAAAAGAGTTCTGGGAAAGTTGAATGAATGGAACTTATCTTTTTAAAAGGTGGATAGTATGACACTTTCTTAAAATCTTATTTCTAAGATCCACCATAATATTATCAAAAGGAATTGCAAATCAGTTTTTTGCTTGATAGGTCATACCTAGAAACATATTTAAAGGTGGGCAAATTTGGGTACAAGCCAAGAGTGAGAGAAGAAAAAAAAATGTTGATGAAAGATGGATGCAAAGTAGCTTTCTTAATTTCTTTTTTATTGCGAACATGAAATAAACTCTACAATTTGTTTTTAACTTTTTTTAAAAAAAATCCCATTTATATCCCGCCCTTCTCCGAAGACTCAGGGCGGCTTACAATTTAAAGCACAAACCAATGTGCTTAGCAGTAGCCTTCATTCTATGTATATGCCTGCTTATTTGGGCTTTCACACACCCCCCCCACACAGCGGCATTATTAAAAAGTTAGCTTATTGCCCCCAACAATTTGGGTCCTCATTGTTTTTAACTTTAGAGTTTGGGTTAGTTTGTGTTAATTTATATTATCATGTATAGGTTTATTCTTTGGTTGTACCAAGTTACTAAATGAAGTCAGCCAATCTTTACTGCTGAATATGTAATGTGGTATCGTTACACTCTTAATTTTTCAAAACGTACAGTCACAACTTCAACATTTGTGGCAGTTGTCAAGATTAAAAACTACATTGTATTTTACTAAGAATAGTACTAAAATAGTTTCAATCATCCAGTTTTCTTCATAAACTATAAAGAAAATGTGTTAAATTATGTGTGCCTTTCTAGATACTTATATCTGAAAATTGGAAAACTTTTTTTCATAAAGAGAACAGCTCATTCTTATCCCAAGATATTATTTAGTGAAACATCTGAAAAGAACACATTCTAGAGTTTCTATGGAGATTCTCATTATCTAGGTCATGGTTGTCCTAAGTGTGCTTTCCAAAAGGAAACTGGACTTTCTTGGGTTTTTTATCCTTTGAAAACATTTTGCTTCTCATTGAATGTTCTTCAGTCCAGAACTAAAGACACTTTTTGGATAAGAAGCAAAATGTTTTCAAGCAAAAAAATAAAGTCCAGGTGACTTTTAAAAAGCATATTTGGGACACATTCTAAAGTGTTTTTTAAGTAATGAAAAAGAAAAAAATGCCATTTTCTGTCCTCAGCATAACTGCTCCCAAAAAAAGAATAGAAATCAACAATTTCTAAAGAAAAGGGGAAATGATTGGTGCTTAGAACTCTCAAAGCTTTCAAAATTAAGATGTACAATTTCACTGAAGCAATAAAGATTATTTAGTTTTGCCTTGAGATGAATATTTCAGTTAGAAAAGATACCACTGCTTCTATTTTGTGTAGTGATGTTAGTTCGGTTAACATAGTAATTAGGTGTTGAAATGATTAGATGGCACTAAAAGATGAATGTTGAATCAACTTACTGGAATTGATGATCCTTAATATGTTATATAATATTTAAGATATTTGAAAATTAAACATTTGAATAAGAGGTGACTTAAAAAAAAACTGGGATACAACTTACAGCCTATCTTTTGTAAAGAAAAATGTTAATTTTAGTAACTGAGCAACATTAATACTTCTCAACATATTAACTGTACTTTTCCGTATAAAGACAAAAAAAAATCTCTTACTCAAGAGCATATCTAGAAAAACATCTATACCATATCCAACTTACAGCTGATCCTGCAGTTCCACAATGATGTACTCAAGTTGTTCCTTTTCTATTTTATGGGCCAGATTCATAGATTCTATCTTCTGCTGCAACGCCTTCTTCTGAGAGATGGATTCAGCCAGCTGAGTCTCTCTGAGTCGCACTAGTTCTTCTAGATAACCCTAGAAACACATGTCTTTCATGAACTTTTAGTTTTAAAAGTACTTTGATGATATGTTTGCTTTGATACCAGGGCTGGATGATATATAACATAAAAATAATAATTCAAATGGACTATATCACTGTTTACATTTTAATTGCAGATATTGAAGTTATTTGCTAGTTACATACATAGTTTCTTTGTCTATTTAAGGCCTAGATAGCCATATGAATAGTATGTATGCACTGGTAATCTGACTGTCTTCTTAGGCCTTAGGAGAAGGTGATCATTGATCTTATTTTATTGTTCATTGTGTACACTGTAAGCCATCCAGAATAACTTGCAAACAGGTAGCATTTAAATTTCAAGAAATAAATGGGAGGGATGCTTAATTTCCCTCTCAGCTGAAACTCAAGAATATCAGTTATAGAAAACTAAAGCAGAACTGAAAATAAGGCATAACAGCACTTACAACTGAGAGAAATTTACAGATGCCCATCTAAAACCTTATTGTAAGAGTATTATTATCTCTCTCCAGTCTTTTATATGAGTTAATTAACAAGCTTACTGAGAGGTTCAAAAATGCCAAAGAACAGAAAATAGTAGAGATCTGCAAGTATCCCTCAGAAATTGTCTATAATATTGAAACAGTCCCTGTAGAACAAAGGCAACTATCTTTGAGAATAGAAGTTTCATTAGAGGGTAAAAAAAAGGAAAGCACACTCAGTAGGAAAAACTTTTGGTATATTTTTTATAAACTAGAAAAAGAATGCCACTTTAGGGAGAAATTAAATTGCTGAATTGTGATCAATAATTATGACTTTTACTGTATTTTTGTCTATATATTTAATAAAAACTGAGATACTTCATATTTCCTGTATACATGCCTCTTCCCTATATCACAAAGGCACGCTTTCAAAAGCACAATACAAGATAGAGCAAGATAGACCATATTTTTTTATCTCTGCTATCAATGATTAAAGACTTTACTGAAAAACAAATTTAGCAAGTTTTGCTTGTGCTTTTTCTTGCTTTCAGAGCAAGAGATTGAATTTGAAGAAAAAAAAGATGGAAGAAAAAGAACAACTTCTGGCTGCATCTCAGCTTCAATAGATGCAATAAGTTAAGGAATATTATCTGACCAAGCAGCAAGTCTTGTGTGGCCAAAAACAGTTTTTCTATTATCAGAACTATAGCTAACTAATAAATACATACAATAAAAATGCATAAAATAAATAATATTTTTTTTCATTTTTTAAGAATATTTTTAAAATTAAATCTTTTAATTGTTATTGTAATAATTGTAATATACCAAATATATTCAGCCAATTAATGTTTACCTTTTGTTCCAGAGTAAGGTGGTATTTCTGTTCAACCCGTTTGCACTTGTTGTACCAGCTATTCTCATCCATGCTGAAAGGAGGACCAATGTTTTCGGGAGTACTGCTTTCACTACCACTACTGCCCAGTGTTCTTAGCTCTTCCTCATCACTACTGATGCTGTCAGAACTGAGAAATCAAACTCAAAAGCTAAGAACAATAACTTACAAAATTTAAATGGAAAAAACTGAATGAAATTTCTTCTCCCCATTGTTGAGTCCAATTCTGCCTCTATGACTCCTGTTTCTAGTAACTGCTATCAGGCAGATTATGTAAAATCTAACAGATTTTACATGCCTTCCAGTACTCTAAGATAGTGTTGAAAGAAAAAAAGAAATACTACTTTAATCTCAGTATAGCTAAAGATGGTTTAAGCTTGTTCACATATTTGTGTCATGTAAGTGTAAGGTGTAAGGACATCATTCTATGATCCAGAACAGATTCTCATATTGTGCAGATTCTGGATGCTTCCCTTTATTTAGAACTTGTATATAATTATCACTCCCTATATCTTCTTTCACTATAAATCTATGATCAATGTATCACTTTTCTTTCTAACTTCTGTCAACTTGTTTACTATATTAAACTAAGCATGTTTAGCAGTTTTATTCAGGTAAAGTTGGGTTCCATTACTATTCATGCAAAGCTTGCTCTTTTTGTATGTAAAAGATATATATCCTAAAATAAATCAAGTTTTTATTCATTTTAGCTTAGTAGCTCAAGTAAATATTTTCTTCTATAGTAATTTAAGTAAAATAAGGAAAACATATTTATGTGATCATAAAATAGAAAAATGGAAAATAGAGAAAGAGCTCTTACAGTTTTGCCTGCTACATATTAAGAAAGAAGCACTCTATATCATACATAACACATGCTGGTCTTACAGCGTGTCCTTGCATGCGGTTTATCCTTGCAAAGAATGTCTCTTGTTTATCTACAGAATTAGTGAAAAAAGCTAATTTACACTTATACTTATAACAAATACAATGGCCACAGGGAAATGTCTATGAGGAGGCAGTCCTTCAACCACTGTATTCTATGGCTGGCCACGAGAAAATAATTCATTTGTGATACATGCCATATTCCAATAAAAACATTTTCAATGGCATTTGGAACTCCTCTTTCATTCTTTCCCTTCCCAGTAGAAAGTATCACGAACTATTGAGAATATGTGAAATAAAAATAATACGAAAATATATTATTATTATTTTTAAAGCACAGACTAAACAGATACCTTTGGGTAAATTTCAGATATGGTGTATAATCTACTACAGCTGGATAGTTGCCATCCAAAGCTTCACCTTTGAGGCAGAAGCTGACATAGAATGAGAAATCAGAAATTAAGAACATTAAAACATATTGATATTGAATAATCTCAGCACATAATTCATTTTTTTCACGTAATCAATGCAAAAGATATGTAAGAACAAGTTTTAACATGAAAAAATTCAACTTTAAATGTAGATTCTTACATATCCACCATTTCACCAGCAATCGACATGTCATTCTGGGGTTTTTAAAGAACACCTTTTCCAAGTATTATTATTATATGATTTTATATGTACTGAAGCAGAATTCATACAAAGTTTTGAGGAACGCAAAAGGATCTATCTCCTTATCACTACGTAGCCACAGCATATATAAAACAAAGTGCCTTTTAATCTCAGATTGAAATCTTCATACAGAATAATTTTAAAATGTAATTATAATGTATAATGCTCTACATGAACAAGCATTGGGTGAGATCTAGAAAGATAAGCAGGATCAGAATTGATTGATGATGGACAGGAGACAATCAGGAAATACCAGAACTATAGGTTAGATATAGAAATAATTAACAAAATTCTAGAAGAAATAAATGGAAAACTAGTTTTGTGATATTACCCAGAATAAAGCATGGATTTGTCTATATCATCATAAGCAGTCAAGCTTAACTTGCAGAAAATTTTACTTCTATCAAATAAATAAATAATTTTTAAAAAATGACATTTTGACAAAACCTATAATGAGTTAATTGAAAATCAACCTTTTACTAAATAAAATGATTTAATTTCACTTTCACAAGAATGCATACCTGAAATCAATAGCATTGAGACCGAGCAGCATACCAGCTAGCATGTTTGCTTCTTCTCCCAATACAATTGCTCCATCTTCATAGAATCTTCTACAAAAATATTAAATTCTAATTATTATATTCTCAATTATTTAAATAACATGCCAATTACCCAAATTATTGATGGTAGTTAATGCCAACAGCTACCACATTTTATTTTATATTGTTAAGAAAACTATTAATTTGTACAGTAATTTAAGTGACCTGCTCTACTTATACATATCAAGGATGCTATGGAAGCATTTGGATTTCACGTATTTATGGGCCTATTTGTAAATAATAAATTATTCAGAATAAAGATGTCTGCATATTTTTATGATAAAACTTAACCATTACATACTTTCTTGAAAATATCAGGCTGCTACTGGGATAGAAAAGAACTATTTTTAAAATCATAACTAAAAAAATATTGTAGACATTGTTATTCAGAGCATAAGAACAGCGCTGCCTGCTTGATCAGGCCAATAGCCATCTTAGTGTTGAATTTTCCTTTTCACATAAGCCTACAGATGCCTCTATAGTTGCTTGTGGAAAGCGACATCTCTCCCACCATTATTCACTGCCACTGGTATTGAAGGTCCAAACAGAGTCTTCAAGACCAATAAGCGTGATAACCCTGTTCTCCATGAATTAATCTACTTCCATTTTAAAGCCATTAAATTTGGTAGTAACATCATGTCTTGTGATAATGAATTCTACAAATTCATTTTGTGATCTGTAAAGAAGTGTTTGCTTTTTTCTTCTAATAGCTTCATTGAATGGCTTCTTGTTCTACTACTTTCTCCTTACCATTATGCTGAAACTGTTGAGTTCATGGAATATGAAGTAATTCATATTTGTTATAAATGTTTAACAAAGGATTTAAAGTGCTTGTAATGTATTGGGCCTGTTTTACTTGAACTGTACCACGTGGGTTTTGAATGCTGTTGAGATTGCTTAATCAGGGAGTTGGGTAACGGTCACTGGCTCCTCAGACAGGCAGTCTCCATTGGTTGGCTCTAAGGCGGCAACAGGCTCCTTCAAACCTATTGGCCACTGCCTAGTGGCCAGAGTATAAATAGCTGCATAGAAGCCTTGGTTAACAGTTCAGTTCCTGCATTCAGTAAAGTATGTTCCTGCCTGAACTCTCTCGCCTCGTCTCCTGCTTGCTTCAAAGAACCCAGTACACAACACTGGTGATGGAGGTGGGATCCTGCTTCTTCAGAAGAGCTGAAAGTCACTAGGGGGTGAGGCCAGCTGAAGTGCCTGGCAGGGAACGCGTTTCCCCCCCCCTCGGTTGGCCTAGCACACCAACGCTAGCAACTACCAGCCCTGCAGACCAGTCCCTGGGCCTACGAAGCAGGATAAGGAAGAAGACAAGCCCCAGCTGCAAAGACTTCCCGAGATGGTGAAGGTCGAAAAGCTGGAAGAATTTGATGTCACTCACCCGGCGAGATGGCCGTTGTACATCTCGAGGGTCGAAAACTACCTCCGCGCCAACCAAGTCGCCGAAGATGGCCTGAGGGCCACAATGCTCCTGTGCGTCTGCGGGCCTGCAACATTCGATATCGCAAAGAATTTGGTTGCACCGGCGCAGCTGGCATCCGTAATGTTCGCGGACTTGAAGAAACAGCTCGGCGACCATTTCCAGCCCAAGCTTTCAGTATTAGCTTGGAGGCACACATTCAAACAAAGAGTTCAGCAGCTGGGTGAAACAGCAATAGAATTCATTGCAGCATTGAGACACGCTTCACGTCTGTGCCAATTCACCGATTTAGAAGAAAGGCTTTGAGACTGACTGGTCTGTGGACTTCGGAGCAGAGAGTTGCAGCAGAAACTCTTCGCCAAAGAGACTCTCTTGCTCCAGGAAGCCTTGAAAGAGATCATGGTGGATGAAACCACCGGCAGGGCCGTGAAAGCCATGTGGCCCGCCAAAAGCACTCAACACGAGGAGGCCTTTCACCATGAGGACGCCGAACTTACAGAAGACATTGACAGCAACCATGAAGTGGACAAGCTTCAAGGGCACAACGACCAACAACAAAGGACTTCTTACAAGGCAATTCCCTTCTCTCGGTGTCCGGGTTGTGGTGGCTGCCACTACCGCATGGACTGCAGGTTCTGGACAGCCACATGTCGGGCCTGGGGGAAGACCGGCCACATTGCTTCAGTCTGCAGAGGTTGACGGACTGCCAATTGGACATTCCGATCAGGAGAGGTACCGGGGCCCTAGGGCAATTTAGCGTAGGATTTTGCTCCAGCCACCGGAGCATTTGCCACACACGAGCTCGCTGCCCTCTTAAGCCCAAATTCTGACTTCAGGTCAAGCTTGCAGGATGGAACTGGACACTGAGTCAGCCATGTCCATCATTTCACTCGAAACCGTCCATTTCGTCTGCAACCGCAGCAAGAGGTGGGCCAAGCTTAGGCCATCCAACATTATCCTGACCGACTTCCAGAACTCTCGAGTCGCTGTCAAGGGCGAGGCCACACTGGCCATCAAGTTCAAGGGGTTTTCAGGGTCTCTGGACATTATTGTAGTGGAGCGTCAGCGAATGAGCTTGATAGGGCTTGATTGGTTTGATGCCCTGGGCATCCAGGTCACCGGAACCCACCAAACACAAATGGCGAACTTAGCGTCAGTATGCGAGGAGTTTGCAGATGTTTTTGACATGAGCCTTGGAACGTACAAGGGCCCTCCGATAGCCTTTAAACTTGATCCTGCCGTAATGCCTATCAGGATCAAACCCTGCAGAGTGCCATTTGCGCTAAAACATAAGATAGATGCTGAACTGGATAAACTAGTTGAACAGGGGTACTACAGCCACATAGATGGGAGTGAATGGGAAACCCCAATTGTCACTCCACTTAAAGCCAACGGGGAAGTCAGGATTTGCGCTGATTATAAGTGCACCATTAATCGGGCACTTAAGCAGTGCCAGTCGTTAGCCACATCTTGGCATCACTGCAAGGGGGTACAGTTTTTGCCAAGTTATTTCGCACAGGCTCATCAGCAGCTACCTGTGGACGAGGCCACAGCCGCTGCACAAACCATTGTGACACACAGGGGGGCTTTTCAAGGTGTTATGGAGCGTATGCTCAAGGGCATTCCAGGGGTCTACCCCTACATCGCCGGTGAGTCCACTGAGGTGCTTGGAAGGAGGCTCAAGGCCATCATTCAATGGTTCAGTGAAGCAGGCCTTAAACTTAAAAAGAATAAGTGTAGCATAGGGGTCCCCTCAACTGAGTTCCTGGGTTTCTGTATTGATGCTGAAGGCATCCACCCTGCTGAGTCCAAGCTGAAGGTCATTCAGCTGGCACCTAGCCCCAGGTCCAAAGGATTGCTTTAGGCATTCCTGGGCCTCCTTAATTTTTACTGTGCGTTCCTTCCTAACAAAGCCACAGTGGCAGAAAACACCCCATGGAACTGGACCAGGGTTCACGAAAGCAGTTTTAAGGCAGTAAAGTTACTACTATCTTCCAATTCAGTGCTCACTCACTTTAAAGAATCATTGCCTGTATGCCTAGCGTGTGACACATCCCCGTATGGAGTGGGGGCTATTTTAAGTCATTTGGAAAGTGATGGAACTCAAGTCCCAATTGCCTATTACTCAAGGACATTGTCCTCTGCTGAGCGCAATTACGCACAAATTGACAAAGAGGCCTTGGCCATTGTAGCCGAGGTGAAGAAATTCCATGATTACTTGTATGGCAGGGAATTCATGGTCTTCACAGACCATAAGCCACTGTTGGGGTTATTTACTACAGATAGGCAGACACCCCAAATTCTGTCCCCAAGAATGTTGAGATGGTCCATCTTCTTGTCAGCCTACAGCTTCAGGCTGGTTCACAAACCTGGCAAAGACATGGGCCACGCAGACGACCTTAGCCGGTTGCCATTGCCACAGATACAGCCAGATCGGGCTCCAGCAGCTCGCATTTTGTCCATTCAGGATTTGCCTGAGTTTCCCCTCCATGCTGGGGATTTGGCTGCAGAAACTGCTGCAGACAAGGTTTTAAGCAGGGTGCTATCCTGGATTCACACAGGATGGCTCAAAAACAGTCCTGGACCCGAGTTCCAGAGCTACTTCACACATAGACACGAGCTTTGTTGTATTTTATGGGGGAGCAGGATCATTGTCCCCAGTTCATTAAGAGATAGGGTACTTCAATCTTTGCATGGGACATCCGGGCATCGTCCGGATGAAGGCATTGGCACGAAGCTACCTATGGTGGCCTGGGATAAGGCTATCGGGGCTCAAGTACACAGGTGTTACACATGTCAACAGTCCAAGCCAGAAATGACACACACTCCTGTCCACAGATGGGAGGAGACACATAATCCTTGGTCAAGGATTCACATCGACTTCGTTGGGCCCTTTCAGGGACAGCAATTTTTGATAGTGGTCGACAGCCACTCTAAATGGCTGGAAGTTATTCCAATCGCAAGTATGACTACTGCTAGGACCATCCAGGTTCTTACGAAGCTTTTTGCAACACATGGGCTGCCGAACGTTGTAGTATCCGATAACAGGGCCCAGTTCACAGTGGCAGAGTTTCAAGCCTTCTTGAGGACTAACCTCATAAGGCATGCTACATCGGCTCCCTTTCACCCCTCAACTAACGGGCAGGCCGAACAGATGGTGCTCACCACAAAGGAGTCACTCAAGCGCATAGTGACTGAGGATTGGCACCACAGGTTGGCTGATTTTTTGCTTTGCCAGCACACTACGCCTTGCACAGCAACAGGCAAGAGCCCAGCAGAGCTTCTCTGGGGAAGAAGACTCATCACTAAACTGGACAGGCTGCATCCAGACAGGGTGGCAGCAGACACCTCTCACCCAAAGCCTCCAAGGGGGTTGCAAGTGGGTGATGGAGTGTGGGCCCGGAACTATGGGCATGGGAACTTGTGGGTGCCAGGTAAAATTGCTAAAGTCGCGGGCCCCCTCTCGTATGAGGTGGCTCTGGATGGTGGGTGAGTCATTCGCCACCATATTGATCAGCTGCGGAAGTGGTTCCCAGAACGGCGAGGATCCGCTCCTAGAGCCATTAATTGGCAGCCAAGTGGGGCAATTCACATGCCCTGAGGACGCTAGCAGTCAGTACAACAGGGAGGTGGTCATAGATGGGCAAAGCCCAGGAGTGCAACATGGGTCCCCCGACAGGAAAAGTCAACCCGATCAAGACAGCCGCTGTGCTAACTCTGCTCCAACGATGGACTCTGGTTTGGTCCGACCTGGAATGGCCAGCCAGAGGGACTCGAGAGTCTGACTCTCGTGGACTCATGAGTCCTGGTCTACCCAGCCCGGCAGGCAAGCTGGAAGACTGAGAGTTGCCTGGATCTCCCAGGCGATATGCAAGGTCACGTAAGCCTCCAGTTTATTTGCAGGATTTTGTTCTAAAGTAATTGCTTTATTGTAAGTGCTTGTATAACTACTGTACTTTATCTCCTGTTCAGGAAAAGTATCTGTACTACTGCAAATATTTTACACTGCTGTACTTCATTCTCAACTATTGTTTTATTATAATGTGTGTACATTCTATGGGGAGGGGTGTAATGTATTGGTCTTGTTTTACTTGAACTGTACCACGTGGGTTTTGAATGCTGTTGAGATTGCTTAATCAGGGAGTTGGATAACGGTTGCTGGCTCCTCAGACAGGCGGTCTCCAGGACCACCATTGGTTGGCTCTAAGGCGGCAATAGGCTCCTTCAAACCTATTGGCTGCCGCCTAGTGGCCATAGTATAAATAGCTGCGTAGAAGCCTTGATTAACAGTTCAGTTCCTGCATTCAATAAAGTATGTTCCTGCCTGAACTCTTTTGCCTCGTCTCCTGCTTGCTGCAAAGAACCCAGTACACAACAGTGCTGTTACTGGCTTTCTGGACATTTATCTCCCAATTTAGGATATATGTTTGATTATGTAACTTAAGGAATCATTGATTCATTCTAATTTCTTGTACAAAACTAGGATTAGACAGTAGCATCCAAGAATCTGATGATTTCAACAAAATTACAGAATAAATGTTTCAGTATAACCTTTACACTTTACATAAATGTACTATATGCAATAATACAAATATAAAAAGGGACAAAGATTGCATAATGAATCATGATCTTTCTCCTGAAAGCCAACAGTCATAAGTAAATATACTACCAAGTGCAATGACAAAATATTTTAAATAACATACGAAGGTTTAAGCCTGTATATTAATACATACATGCTTTCACCTTACTTACTTCCATGCAAGTTATCATTTCCTGACTAAATTTGATAAAGAATAAGAATTGGGAATTTGAAATAGTAGTTGTAAAGTACCATAGAAAACGTAAAATCTACTTTATTTAACAAAATATTTAATACCTGGTTGTTTTGAAGTCCCTCAAAGCTGCCGAAATATATTCAGACAAATGTTTTTCCATAAGTGCTACTCTAATCCAAGCCCTTCCCTGAAATCCAAAAGTCATGACATAAATATTATTAAACAGAAATCTGGTCCAGTCATTCAATCTCTGAAACCCAAACAGAATAACAAAGTTATACTTCATCCTCCTCATATTTATTCATAGTCACAATGGCTTGACTTTTATTGTACTTGCCAAATTTTCACTATTTTGTTTACTTTTATACAGATTTCTATATAGAATTATGTATAGAAAATATATTCTGTATAGAAAATATATTCACATATCTATTTCAAATCAGGCAAATGGAACAACTTGCCTCTAGAAGTTGTGAGTGCTCCAAAATTGGAAGTTTTTATGAAGAGACTGGGCAATCATTTGTCTGAAATGGTATAGAGCAGGGGTAGGCAACCTTGGCTCTTTTATGACTCATGGACTTCAACTCCCAGAATTCCTGAGCCAGCATAGCTGGGTTTTTCTGAAGCATAGCTGGCTCAGGAATTCTGGGAGTTGAAGTCCATGAGTCATAAAAGAGCCAAGGTCGCCTACCCCACGTATAGAGTTTCCTGCTTGAGCAGGGAGTTGGACTAGAAGAATGTCCCTTCCAATTCTGTTATTCTATTATTCTGTCATTCTGAGGCAGATATTTGAATGAAATATTAGAATAGATTGTATCATTCAGAGAATAGAGAACATATTTTAAAACTTATTTTTATGTTTTATTTCATTACAGAACTAACAAGAAAAAGATAGACGTTAACATAATGTATTATCAAAATTAATAATCATAATAATAAAAAAGAAAAGTGGAGGTGGGGAAATCAAAAATATAACACATGTATACCCTTAATCAAACTAGTCAAAAGTCTTCACTACAAGAAAACATAAGTTACTCTTGGTTTCAATATACCCAATTGAAAGCTAGGTGGAAGCTGGATCAGAAGGTTGGCATCACAACTATAGATGAAAACTTAGTAAAACAAATTAGAGATTTAAATTGTGCACATATAAAGAGGATATACAATGTTTTAATTGAATTGGATTTGGAAACGGAATTAGTTAAAGATTGTATGATAAAGTGGGCACAAAATATCCAGGAACCAATTCCGTTGGATATTTGGGAGGTAATCTGGGTTAGAAATGTTAAATTTACACAGGATCAAAATTTAAGAGAATTTTTTTCTTAGATGTTTTATAGATGGCATTTGGATCCCAAAAAGTTGTCTAACATGTATCCTAACCTACAGTCTAAATGCTGGAGATGTAGTAGTTTAGATGCCACCTATTTTCATATGTGGTGGACTTGTAGAAATATAAAAGCTTTTTGGATTAAAATTTGGTGGAACATTCAAAAGATTTTTAAGAGAAAGATAGTTTTCTCCACAATTGTTTTTATTGGGTATTGTTGTAGATTGTGATACTAAAGAAACCAATCTGATGTTGAATTTGATAACAGCAGCACGGTTACTGGTGGGACAATACTGGAAGAAGGATAGTTTGCCTACTATAGAAGAATGGGTACTTAAAGTATCGAATCTTGCAGAAATGTCTAAGATTTCTGCTTATTTGAAGGATCATTCACAAGAAAGATATATTTCAGTTTGGAGAAGATGGATAGATTATATTCAGAATAAATATGGGACTAAAAAGTTCCACTTAGCTTATGAGTAGATTTTAGAGGGATATTGTTATTAATTTTAGTATTAGTATTGATTATATTTTTGTTTAAGTTATTATTATGTTTTTAATAATTTGAGTGTATCTATGTTAAAGGGGAGAAAGCAAATTATGAATTTGGTTAATTTTATAATGGATAATTTTAGTTAGAATATGATTATTATATCTATAACCCTGTATTCAGCTCTGGGAAGTGGGGGGGGGAAAGGCGGGTGGTTTGGGGTGGGTGGGTTTTGGGGATATGTATTGTAAGCAGTAGGCGTGAGCTTAGATGGACTCCAGAAGATGGTAGAGGACAGGAAGGACTGGAGGAACATTGTCCATAGGGTCGCGATGGGTCGGACACGACTTCGCAACTAACAACAACAACAAATTGTAAAAAATTTTTTAAAGCTCTTTAATAAAAAAAAGTCTTCACTGAACCTTTCTTTAAAAAAACCCTAATTAACTTTTTTCATGAATTATTACATTTTTATCTTTTTTTCATGTTTATATTCTGCAATTTCATTTAAAAGTCTAGGGGGGAAATCCTAAATCCAGCAAAATGGGTAACAGACTGTTTGTCATATTAGTATTTCAAGCAATTCTTCATAAAAGCTCACTGCATGTGAAGTTGTTCATCAAGTTGTCTCCATAGTCATGTCTTTGAAATGGCTCCAATTTTTTCAAAATTAAAATATCTTGAACTAAGAATAGTTCTAACTATTGTATTTGAACAAACTTTTAAGCAAATAAGAACTAGATGACAAATATTCTATTTATATATTTTATCCACATGATTTTCAAAGTATCTGTAAATATATTTTTCCATTTCAAATATTTACAAATATGTTTACTTTAAATTGTTAAAAAAGGCCTTCTGCTACACTCCTTTCTCCCAGTACATATTCAGGTTATATATTCTTCCTAATATTTGTGAAATTATAAATGCTCACTCATATCTAACATTACCAGAAGCTCATACAAATTACAGTTCCAGTTTATATTTATTCATTTTAGTGATCTGAATAAATTCAATTACATAGCACTGTAAACCAGGGCTGTGTTCACAATCCCTCATTACAGCAGTGATAATAAGCTTTTTTTGTTTTAACATGAACAGCACTAGCTTTTCTACTGTTCATTACTGCAAATGGAACCATACTTCATTTTGACATTCCTTAAAGTTTTATTCTTGTAACTTTCGTCAGATGATCAAAAATGGAAAAATTGTACTTCAATTCCTTGAATGTCTGATCACACTTGGCCAATAAAGAATTCTATTCTATTCTATTCTATTCTATTCTATTCTATTCTATTCTATTCTATTCTATTCTATTCTATTCTATTCTATTCTATTCTATTCCTATTCTAAATTTAACAATACAAAACACATAGCAAAAGGAATGTTAAAACTCTCACCCTAGCTCTTGAAGAGGCAACATTTTCCATATTCTCAATGCTACAGATGCAGTTATATGAGACCTTGCGACAAGCCACCTTAATATAATCCCAGAAAGTTCGAGGGCTTTCATACCCAAACCAAGTGATTTGACCTAAAAAATCAGGGAATAGAAGATTAATCACTAAAATATAGGGTGTGCATATGATAAAATATTTATAAATGATATGCTGTGATTCTTTGAAGAATTATAAAAAACTAGATGTATAAAACAACTGCTTTTAAACAACATTGAAATCTCCAACTTTGGGGTGTTAATAAGAATTTAGAATTTTGAAATTATGATAAATCACTCTTAACAAATGGAATATTGTGGGAACACCAGCCATGTACAAGAAAGCAAATTGTTAGACTGCCACATTCCTCAAGATTCTCAAGAGTATTTTTATGGTTTTGATTTGCTTGTGGGCACACTACTAAAGACAGCATTAGTCCATAGCTTACTATTATTTTTATTTTCTAATAATCTTTCAAAACTTGTTAGCAACCTAAATATGTTTATCTGGCAATAGAATTTTAACTTCAATGTAAAGACTAATTGAAAATCCTAGAATTTATAATACAGATATAATAATTATGCCAACCTAAATCACATTATATTTATAAAAATAAAGTATATTCTAGAAGTTGGTCTTTTCCACAAAACATGTAAAATCAGATTTTATGTACCTTTGAGCCGATGGCTTAGAATTTGTTCCAAAATAGCTGCAAAATTATTGAATTCAGGATAGGAATCATCAATAGTTTCAAAGCATGAACGGTCAATTAGTGTCTTGATAGAAAACCTACAAAAATTAGCATAATTTTATACACACACACACACACACACACACACACACACAAAATACAAACAAAATATAACATTAAAAAAGGTTGGGGATAAAGTGGATAAAGGTGAAAAGTGACACATTTATAAGAAAGATGACCTATGATTTTTCAAGTATAATAATAAAATACAACAATCTCTGTCTAAGTTTAAATGTTTTAAGCATAAACAACCTTTTAAATAGTGGCATTTAATATTTTAAAAATGCAATATTGATTATTCTTAGTTTTAGTTAAACTAATCTAATACTCAAATCTCAACATCAAAACATCAAAAATCTCAGTGGTCAGTTTCTAAAAACAAACGGATCAAGATTAAGCAAAAGTGAAGATTATTATATTTTTTTTTGCATGGTTGTAGTAAGATTGCTTTTGCCCTATTGTAAGCTAAAATGTATTTTCAGAGCTGTGTAATTTTTTATTAAAATATTTACACTACTGTAAAGATATGAAATGTTCTAAGCTAGAATTGTTTGAAATTAAAGCTTTTCATCATATTGATTGGAAATATGATTAGGTTAGTCTGCAGAGACTTTCAAGTGTTTGCACCTTCTACTTATTAAACATACTATATGAAAAACCTATTTCAAATTTAAATTGTTTTTCTAAAGTCACACTTGGCACCAAGACATACTCATGAATAGATATGAATAGGATTGCCCAGTATTTTTCCTATTGGCCTAGGTCAGGAGTCGCCAACCTTAAACACACAAAGAGCCACATGGACCTGTTTCCCAGAGAAAAGAAAAGAAATAGATGCTACTGTGCATGATCTCTCTCTCTCTCCCTCTCTTTCTCTCCATTCCTCTCTCTCCCCCCTCTCTCTCCCTCTCTCCAATCTTCTGCTCACCTGGCTGTTCTCCGACAAGCTGACACACATTCTTATTGGGCTGACTCTCCTGCCCTTGGTCTGCCAGTCCTTTTCCCCCACTCAGAGAGAGAGAGAGAGAGAGAGAGAGAGAGTGTGTGTGTGTGTGTGTGTGTGTGTGTGTGTGTGTGAGAGAGAGAGAGAGAGAGAGAGAGAGAGAGAGAGAGAGAGAGAGAGAACACGTGAGACAGGTTCTGCTTTCTGCTGCTTCCTGCAGAGACGCAGCAAAGGCACGAGCCCCGCCCAATAATCTTGTCAGCTTGTTGGAGAACAGCGTGAGGCCACTCTCTTGTTTACACACACACACACACACACACACAAACACACGAGAGAGAGAGAGAGAGAGAGAGAGAGAGAGAGAGAGAGAGAGAGAGAGAGAGACGCGCAAGTGCCTTTTTCTGTCTCTCTCTCTCTGCAAATGGTAGAGGACGACTGGGAACCGCAGAAGGCTGAAAGAGCCGTGGCCTAGGTTTACTACATTATGCAGAAAAATTTATATTCTTTTGAAATGTTAAAAGTTTATGAAGTTTTAATTTTTTTGCATTGCTATAGAAATATGACCTAAAATGTGATTCATTCTTCACACAACTTAAGATAAAGAAAATCAAATTTTAAAAAATCAAAGTATTCACTTTCATCATGAAAAATATACTTGTTCATTGATTTATTTTATGAACAATTTTGCTGAAAATGACCCACAGTGAGATATTTATTTGCAGTAACTGTACATAAATATTTCTGCTAACCTTTGATCAGTTCTCCAAAGCAGTTTGAAGGAATTGTGGCCCTTTTCATCTCATAGAACAGCTTATGGTTTTCCTTGCATTTACTCCGCACTTCAGATCTTTCCATAATATTTCTATAGAATTAAAGTTAGGACTTTGACTTTTGGTGATAAGACTTGCCTACTTTTCACTGTCTTTTGAGCTTCAATTTAGATATTTGCCCGGACATTTTACTGCAGAATTTAGTTCCATCAGTGATGGCAAACTGTCATGGTCCAGAGCCTGCAAAACAGACTCAAACCATGATACTGTCACCACCATATTTCACATATGAGATAAGGTTCTTATACTAAAATGCACTATTTTCATTCAAGCCAAAAAGTTCTATTTTGTATTATCCATCCACAAAACGCTCTTCCATATAGCTCCTTAGACATTACCCTGGAATTTTTGAGACCTCCTAGAGGATAATACACCTCACTCTTGGTATGATCATGTTTCTTTGACCATTTCTGAAGAGGGTAACTATGGAGTTGAATTCTTTATCTGCCTGATAATGAACTGGTGGAAATCAAAATCATTGAAAACAGTTGTATATTTTTTTCCCAGGCTGGTAAGCATCAACAATTGTTCTGGAGGTCCTCAGAAACTTTGCTTCTATATATTTGTGTGGTAAAAATCAGACTTTGAGATTGAATAACCACAACTTTGCTCTTTAAATAAGACATGACCTTCCACACATCTGCATCATTCCATAGATTAAAATACCTGATTCTAATTTCCCCTTCAAATGAACTGATTATCCTAAAGGCACACATAATTTTTGCTACACAGAAATATATAGCAGTAATAGAAGATAATATATGTAGCTCAGGGTTGAACTGCGGGGTCTTCAGTATTGTCTGAGTTTGGTGGTTTTCTTGCAGACATTTCATTACCAAACTAGGTAACATCATCAGTACTGCAAGGAATTGGAGTTTGCTCTCATTTTTATACACTAATGCTTGTCCTGTCAGAGTTATGGGAGTGTTCTTTGAGGCTCCTTAATTAGTCTGTTATTTATGATTGGCTTGTTTGTCTCCATTGGTAGTTCCTTGATTGGGATATTGTTTACTTGTTAGTCTAATGTTAATCTTGGTGTAAATTTCTATTCATATGGATGCTAATTGCTGGTGAGGAGGCTTTTATAGCTTTGCATCATTTTTTAAATAAATAAATGAACAAGTATAATGTTCTTGATTAATCTTTTAAACTAAATTCTCTTAACTAGTTTTAGGATTTGTTTGGAGAACAGATTGTGTTTTAGGTCATATTTATGCAGAAATATTGAAAATTCCAAAGGTCTCACAAACCTTTAAACAGAACTGAGAATGCATCTTATGGGGCAGAAATATGCATATTTTCTTAACCTGCAAAGACTGCTGCTCAGGAGAATAGAAGCTCATTGGTTCTACTTCCTTTTTATTGTTTATTAACGTAGCCCTCAATTTTTTTGAAAGGTGAACACAGCAATGAAAAACTGTCTCTGTTCAAGAAAATTCCTGCACAACATAAAATGATTCTTTGCTATGGAAGATATGAGGAGACCCAGCACCTTTAATATTGAATGTAATCAATGATATAATATCTAAAAAGTACTATAGTGGTCAAAGTACCTGCAGTTAACCTCATTTTATTTATATTTGTTTATGTCATGCATACAATCTGCAGTTTATTCTATTTGCAAGACAGGATAACTATTACTAATTAGGGAAGCTCTATATAGTAAGATTAGGGACACGGTGGCTCAGTGGGTTAGGACGCTGAGCTTGTCGATCAGAAGGTCGGCAGTTTGGCGGGTCGAATCCCAAGTGCCACGTAACAGAGTTACTCGTCCCAGCTTCTGCCAACCTAGCAGTTCGAAAGCACGTAAAAATGCAAGTAGAAAAATAGGGACAACTACGGTGGGAAGGTAACAGCATTCCGTGTGCCTTTAGCGTCTAATCATGCCGGCCACATGACCATGGAGACGTCCTCGGACAAGCGCTGGCTCTTTGGCTTTGAAACGGAGATGAGCACCGGCCCCTAGAGTTGGAAACGACTAGCACACATGTGCGAAGGAACCTTTACCTTTATATATAGTAAGATTACATATTAGGATAATTTTGCACATCTTTCATCAGCATAGAGGAAGAAACAACACAGTATCGTATTAGCCTGACTTCATTTGAAAGTGATAAACTCTTATTTAATGAAGTAGAAAGATCTAAATTAGATAACAGAACCATGGGAAGATATATGTACTTCAAGAATGAAATATTATACAATATTCTATATAAAATTATCTACAGTATGTTAAGGAATGGAGTTGAATGGAGTCAAGTAGAATAGACCACGGAGGTCTTCTACTCTAGCCCTCTGCTCAGGTAGGAAACCCTATACCATTTCAGATTGTTTGTCCAATCTCTGCTTAAAAACTTCCAGTGTTGGAACATCCACAACTTCTAGAGGCAAGTTGTTCCATTGATTAATTGTTCTGTCAGGAAATGTCTTTATAGTTCTAGGTTGCTTCTCTCCATGCAATAGTTTCCATCTATTGCTTCTTGTCCTGCCTTCAGGTGCTTTGGAGAATAGCTTGACTCCCTTTTTTGTGGCAACCTGAGATATTGGCATACAGCTATCATATCACCCGTAGTCCTTTTTTTCATTAAACTAGACATACCCAATTCCAGCAACTAGTCTTTATATGTTTTAGCCTCCAGTCCCCTAATTATTTTTGTTGCTCTGTGCAGAGCCTTTTTTTACCACTGAATTTCATATTGTTAGATAGTGCTCAATTTTCAAGTCTGTCAAAATCCTTCTGTATCTTAAGCGTATCTTCTGGAGTGTTGGTATTCCTGCCAGCTTGCTGTCGTCTGCAAATTTCATGAGTTTCCCATCTATCCTCTCATCCAAATCACTGATGAAGATGTTGAAGAGTACTGGGCCCAGAACAGAGTCTTGGGGTACCCAACTGCATACTTCCCTCCATGTAGATTTAGTTCCATTAAGGATTATACATTGGGTGCAGTTGGTCAGTCAGTTACGAATCCATCTGGTGATGATGCTGTCTAATCCACATTTTCCTATCTTGTCAAGTAATAAGTTATCAAATGCCTTACTGAAGTCCAAGTAAATTATATCCACAGCATTTCTCTGGTCCACTAATTTTGTCACTTTGTCAAAGAATAAAATAAGATTTGTCTGGCATGATCTGTTTTTGACAAACCCATGCTGGCTTTTGGTTATGACTTGGTTTGCCTCTAGGTGTTCACAGATTCATTGCTTGATTATCTTTTCCAGACTCTTCTCAGGTATTGAGGTCAGTCTGATAGGTCTGTAGTTTTCTGGATCTATTTTTTTTTCTTTTTTGAAATTAACCATGATACTCTTGCTCATCTCAGGATTTATTTACTACTATTTGTAGTTTCTTACTGAAGATATTTTCAATAAGATATTTTCAAGGAAGTATATTAGTAAAATAAAAACAAAATTTAAATAATCCAGATTCTTTCCATACAACTAATAGGAATAGATGACTTTATGGGAGCAAAGCATAAAGTATTATCTTCATTTGCCCATCTTCTTCCGCTTTTTTTCCTTCCTTCTTTCCATCCTTACCACTTTCTACAGAGGGGCGATCAAGAGCATCTTGTCATACAACATCACAGTCTGGTTTGGAAGCATCACTGCTTCAGACAGGAAGGCGGTGAAGAGTGGTGAGGATGGCTGAAAAAATTATTGGCAGTTCCCTCCCTTCCATCCAGGACATAGCATATAAGCATTGCTTGAGCAGGGTACTCAAGATTGTCTAGGACACTACAATCCTCTTCATGACCTGTTTTCCTTGTTACCTTCTGTGAAGTATGGTATGGTATCTGAAGCAGAACATCCAGATTCAGTCACAGTTTTGTTCCATACAGTATTAACCTTGTGAACTCTAAAGCTTCTCTTTCTGTTATGTATTCAAAATGGACAGTGATTAATATTTATATGCTATTTATATGTAAGGGTGTAGGTCTATACACATATTGTTTAGAGTACGTGTAAATGTGTGTTACATATGTGTACACTTTGAGAGCAAGCAACTAAATTTCATTTTTAATGTGCCATTGTGCCCACAGTAAAAAATGACAATAAATGTTATCTATCAATCAATCACCTTCTTTCCTTCCTTCCTTCACTTTCCACAATGTAAAGGGGAAGGAAAAAGGAGAAATAGCTTCATTTTGCCATACAACAATAAATCATAAAGTGGACTTGAATATGAAATATATTATTGGAAATGGCATATAATTTACAAGGATCTCTTATAACAAGTTTCTAAAGCTCGGAGGTAAATTGAGAGTATTCAAAAACTGAAGGAAGATATATTAATTATGCCACTATTTTATGCCTCTAATTTAAATAGTATGTGAATATACTATTTCATCTCTACAAATTCCATGTACAAACGACCATACGAGATATCTACCAAATTTAACAGGTAAGGTTAAATTAGTACATTACTTTATCAAAATAAATATGTTTTGGCAAAACAGACATTTTTTTCAGTACTTAGCAGCCAGATAGCAAACTTTTAGAAACAAAAATGGAAGCAACCATATGATATATATATAAGAACTGTAGCAATTAACTGTGAGATTACTAGAATATAGTATAGGTAAAATATTAACATACTTCAATGGCTAAAGATTACATACAAATTTGAAAATTAAAGTATTTTATTACAGTTGTCTTCCCACTCAACCATACAGTTGCAAGAAAAAGTATGTGAACCCTTTGGGATTACGTGAAGTTTTGCATGAATTGGCCATAAAATGCACTCTAAACTTCATGTAAGTCACAACAATAGAAAAACACAGTCTGCTTAAAATAATACTACACAAACATTAGCTGTTGTCATGTTTTAATTGAACATAAGATGGAAACGTTCACAGTGCAGGGTGGAAAAAGTATGTGAACCCCTAGCCTAACGACTTCTCCAAGAGCTAATTGGAGCCAGGAGTGAGCCAACCTTAACTCAAATCAGTGTGATGATATTGGATGTGTTGCTGACAGCTGTCCTGCCCTTTAAAAACACACACCTGTTTTGGGTTTCCTGGTTTCAAGAAGCACTGTCTGATGTGAACCATGCCTCGCAGAAAAGAGCTCTCAGAAGACCTACGATCAAGAATTGTTGACTTGCATGAAGCTGGAAAGGGTTACAAAAGTATCTCCAAAAGCCTTGATGTTCATGTGTCCACGGTAAGACAGACTGTCTACAAATAGAGAAAGTTTAGCACTGTTGCTACTCTCCCTAGGAGTGGTCATCCTGTAAAAATGACTGCAAGAGCACAGCGCATAATGCTTAATGAGGTAAAGAAGAATTCTAGAGTGTCTAAAGACCTACAGAAATCTCTGGCACATGCTAACATTTTTGTTGACACATCTACAATAAGGAAAACATTAAACAAGAATGGAGTACATGGGAGGACACCACGGAGGAAGCCATTGCTGTACAAAAAAAATATTGCAGCACGTTTGCAAAAGAGCACCTGGATGTTCCACAGAACTACTGGCAAAATATACTGTGGACAGATGAAACCAAAATTGAGTTGTTTGGGAAAAACACACAACACTATGTGTGGAGAAAAAAAGGCAGAGCACACCAACATCAAAACCTCATCCCCACTGTAAAACATGGCGGAGGGAGCATCATGGTTTGGGGCTGCTTTGCTGCCTCAGGGCCTGGACGGATTGTTGTCATTGATGGGAAAATGAATTCCAGAGTTTATCAGGACATTTTGCAGGAAAACCTACGACCATCTGTCTGCCAACTGAAGCTCCACAGAGGATGGGTGATGCAACAGGACAATGACCCAAAGCATACAAGTAATTCCATAAACCAATGGCTTCAACAGAACAGAATACGCCTTCTGGAGTGGCCCAGTCAGAGTCCTGACCTCAACCCGATTGAAATGCTGTGGCATGACCTTAAGAGAGCGATTCACACCAGACATCCCAAGAATATTGCTACATTGAAACAGTTTTGTGAAGAGGAGTGGTCCAAAATTACTCCGTTGTGCAGGTCTGATCTGCAACTACATGAAACGTTTGGTTGAGGTTATTGCTGCCAAAGGAGGGTCAACCAGTTATTAAGTCCAAAGGTTCACATACTTTTTCCACCCTGCACTGTGAATGTTTCCATCTTATATTCAATTGAAACATGGCAACAGCTAATGTTTGTGTAGTATTATTTTAAGCAGACTGTGTTTTTCTATTGTTGTGACTTACATTACGTTTAGAGCGCATTTTATGGCCAATTCATGCAAAACTCCACGTAATCCCAAAGGGTTCACATACTTTTTCTTGCAAGTGTATCAAATTTTGTACAGTATTAAGGCAACTTAATACTGAAATTTGCTTTTCAACATTTTGGTATTTTTCCTAAACATAACTTTCTCCTAGCTTTTACCCTAACACTGAAAGTAAGTTTATTATTCTTGCCTAAAGTACATACTGCATAATAATCTACATATTTTATTTCTGCATATCAAAAGCATCATAATGCTAAGTGAACCAGCTAAACGGAGTAAATAAAGGTTTACAAAGAATATATACTGTCAGATACGGCCTTTATTATGCAATCACCATGCCTGGATTTTTTCAGGCAATCCAGGCAGTATTATCTTTCATTTTTAACCAGGTACAGTGGTTTTTTTGTAAGAAAAAAGGTGTTGGAACTCACATCTTGTTAATCTTTTATTTAAAAAATTATATATTTAATTCTTAGCAGAACCGGTGGTTGAGAAGTATTTTTTTTAATTTTTAAACTTGGGGTCACACTTTTACACTAAAAATTTTTAAAAGATTTTCAATTCACCAACAATTTTTTAAAATAAGAAATTATTTACCTTTTGCATGTAGTCAATTACTGTACACATGCCCACACGTCAGTTGTGTAACAAAACATAACAGTCACCGCCCGCAGTAAGCACTCAGTGCGCGACCACACAACCAATTACAAGCTGAGCAGCACTATCACAAGCAGTGTGGACAAAGTATGCATGCATCAGACTCGACACACAAGCAGCCTGCATCCACCATTTTAATGATTTTGCCGCCAACCTGCTACACTCAACAGGGAGATTCAGGTCCATGTGGACCAAACATTAAATTTTCAAAAGTTACTTTTAAAACGTGGAAAAATCCATTGAAAAAAGGTGCCAGAACTCCGTTCCGGTGCGTTCTATGACAAAAAAAGCACTGACCAGGCATATATTTTTTCCATTAATTATTGTATTGCTTCTCTAAAGAAAATCCATTAAATAGGTGTAATTGGAATAGATCTGCAATAGCTTTTAAATCATATTACTGTTCTAAAAGGTCTCTGCCTGGAAGCGCTCAGGAAATAGTGATAGTAATATTGGGAAAATGAGATACTTAGAAGTAGCTGATAACGAAAATATCCGTCACTATGAGAAACAGAGCTTGATGATGAAAACAAGGGCCTATGTGTTGTTAGGATTTCTAGTTAAATGCTATAACATTCATGACATATATCGTCACTAGAAACTATGCTATTCATTTTTACCTTCATCACAGAAAGTACTCTGTGCCATCCATTTTGTCTTGCTTTAAATGGAGGCTTTTATCTCTCCATCTCAAATAAATGTCAGCCTTACTTTATATAGAAAATAAACCAAGGATGCATCAGCTATATTTGCATAATATCCTCATAAATGGTTATTTATTCAATCAACTTTTTCAGTTATAAATTGGTTGTATTTGCATCACACACTAGATTACCATAATTAACCTGGATTCGTAGATTCAGTGATGAGAAGTACAAGACAAAAGCTGTTTTTTTCTGAGTACCGTAATGGAAATTCATCACTAGTATAATTATTTTAATAATCTTCTACAAAAGCTTAGCCTCTTTTTTGGATTACTACTGGACTCAGGATTTAGCATCCTAGCATGCTACAATGGCAACACCTAAGGAATATGGAAACCTAAGCATTATTGGGCCTCATTAATACTAATGGGAGAGCACTAAGGAATGCCACAGTTCTACACTAAAAAGAAATATCGTACTGGAAAAAAGGAAAGGCAGGCCACCAGCTCATTGTTGCAATGAAAACTACATAATTAGATTTAAAGTACAATGAGCTTCGCTACAGACTCCTAAGGAAAAAAACCCTAATTGAGATATAACTACTTATAGTAAGGCATGAGGCCCTTATTTTTAGTCAGCAGGACATATAGAAAAAAGATGATTTACTACAGGAATATTTCTGAAATGATATTTTGAGTATACAAAAACACAAGAGAAGAAAAACACAATAATGTTAACCAACATGACAAATTCTGGACATAAATCTTACTCCAATGCAAGAAAGTGGCATAAGAATACTTAGCATTTTATCTGTTTTCAGATTTAAGAAGATATAAATGGGAAAGAATTGAGAGGCAGAATGAAGAAAGTGCAGTGGTAAAGAAGAGAAACAAGAAATTCCTTAGAAGAGTATACACAAAAGTTTTATAAAATATGAATACCCCATTAGCATTTTTAACATTTGCAACAATGCTGCTTTCATAGCACGATGGTGAATAACTCCTATGGCAAAAGCTGGAAAACATATTAGTAGCTAAAAAACCAGAAAGTTGCAAAATAATCATTCCAGTCACCAACAGGCAGTAATATTATGCATATTCACTTTACAGGAAAATCCTGACAACAGAACTTGGGATACACAAACTGCAGAAAACATGGACAGAATGGGATGCTCAGGCATTTTTCATGGCAGAAATCCATTAATACCTTTTTTCCAGGATGCATTTTTTAATCTCTCCATGTATTTTCTGGTGGTCACCCAACCAAGTATGAATTATGTTCAACTCAGCTGAGCTTTTCAAACACAAGTCAAGCTTCAGGGAATATATATACACATATTTACATATATGTAAGTGTATACCCATCCATCCACCCACTGATTTTGTGAGCTGGAAAGCTCACAGCCAGAGTTTGAGACCCAAGTGCCGTGAGATGGGGTAAGCTCCAGTTCTTTTCCCCAACTCCTGCCCACCTAGCAGTTTGTAAGCATGCAAATGCATATACCAATTCACTGGGAAGTTAACAGTGTTCTGAAGGACAAATGACATGGGTTTTGTAATTTGTTAACTAACAAAGTTATTTTGTATTTTAATTTGATGTATTTTCTCTCTTTTAAAATAATGTTGGTTCATTACAGATTGGAATATAGGATAACTGTATGGATGGGTTAGGTAGCTTTTAGCATTCCTAAATTGAAAAGATAAATCTTCAGATTGATTATTTTCTCTGTTCAGGTACAATACAGACAGGAATTTAGTAATAGCTTTTAACATTCTGAAATTGAAGAGATAAACAAGCTGAAGATTATCTGAAGACAAGAAAAAGTTTGTTAGTACAAACTGGAGTCTGGTTTATCTCTTCAGTGAACTCCAAACAACTTTTTCCCTTACATCACACATATTCATCACACATATTCATTAAATGAGGCCTGACATCCTTCTGATGTCAGGCCTCATTTAATGAATATGTGTGATGTTAGGGGATGCAAATGTGTAACATGGTTAACCACATGTAACTGATTTCCTATGCAAGGGGGAGGTTACTGTTATCCTATCCAATCAACTTTCCTCTTGGATGTTTCTTTGTTATGCTAACTATAAAAGGTGTTGTAAGCTAAATATTGGGGTTCCCTCTTTAAATGAGAAGAATCCCTTTTGTCTGAATATTCTTATAAATTGTAATAAAATGATCTTCCTGTCTCAGTTTGTCTCATTAGAAAATATGCATGGTGAGGCATAAGCCTAAAAGAGTCATATTTAGCCATCAGTTCCCTCTGTATTATTGTGTTCATCTGGGTATATACACAAACACACACATAAACACTAGACCATAAGTATGAATTATGTTCAACTCTGCTTACCTGTTTCAACCAGAAGCAAACTTCAGGGAATATATATATATATCAATCAATTTTATTTACAGCTAAAAGGCCAAAAAGAAGGTAGGGGTGTTGGGTGTGTTTCTGTGTGTTTCTCTCTGTGTGTGTTTGTATATACATATACATACACAGAGAGAGAGAGAGAGAGAGAGAGAGAGAGAGAGAGAGAGAGAGAGAGAGAGAGAGAGAGAGAGAGAGAGATTCATTAATACGTCTGCAGCTAATGCCAAACGGAGCCAGACAGGGAGCCCAACTTACCTGCAGACGGTAATGAGATTCCGTCTCTCGACGGCTGCGTTGCGGGAATAAATGCTCTTCCTCCGAGAAGCAGCGTTGAGCCCCCCGAAGTTGAACGACGCCATCTCTCCGGCGAGGGCAAAGCAGACTGTCGGCGCCTTTGTTCCAGAGGAGAAGGCGGGAGGGAGGGGGGCTTACACGGCCGCCACCGCTTCTTTTCAGCCCCAGCTGCCACTTCACGAGGAGATATGGATAACTTTTTTTTTTACGCAGCGAGTCACGGAGTTCCGCGGGGGTCGCTCAACCGCCCCCCCTCCTGTTTTAAGGATTTGCTCCCAGCCGGGGACCACAAAATTCGTTGCAGCAACGACAGCAGCACAGCAGCAATAACAGAGACCGCAGAGCACCGGCCTCGCCAGCCAATCCGGAGGGCGAAAGGGCGGGCCTTAAACTGGGATGCGTTTCTTAAGGACAAGCTCACGACTTCTCCTGCAACGGATGCGCCTGTCAGGTAAGCAGAAAGCGAAGGTGCTTGTGGGGGGTCTACAGATTGGCGAGTGGGCGGGGCCAGCGTTGCGCGGTTGTCACCGGAACGAAGGTAATTTGCCTCTAACCGAGCTTGCCTCTTCTCCTCGCGCCTGGGGTTTGTAGAGAACGGATCTGTTATTTCCTGACTCACTGTTTCGGAAAATCTGTGACGAGGGCAAAGCAGCAAAAATCCATCAAACACACAGAGAGACCCGAGGAAGCCCAAAGATATTCTGCTTGATGGTTTTCAGGGCGGAAAAGCCGCCGGGAGAGTAAAAAAAATATGCATAAGTAATACGGTTATCTCTACAGCTTTCTGCGTATGGCCATAATTGCAAGCCAGTATTGCAAGGCTGTATACATAGGAAAAAATGAAAACCCTCTCACTTCTGCCTTACAAGGATTCCTAGGTAGTCGTCTTCTGCGAATTTTTTAAAAATTCCAGTCTTCAGCCTGAGATCTCTTGGTGGTCTCTCAATCAAGTATTACCCAATTCCTCTTTGGGGGGGTTTTCTTTTTTCTATTTCTCTTTTTATCCTTTTCTTGTTTTCCAGCCAATGGGTTACGTACTGTAAGAGATTTAGGTTATTTAAAAAACACACTGAGATCCCAGACCCTCAAAGCATTAACCGTATTTATTCTTGCATATCATTTGTGGACAAGAAGCCTGCCTAATTATTTATTTATTTTATTTTAATTCCATTTATATCCCGCCCTTCTCCGAAGACTCAGGGCGACTTACAAGCTTAGCAGTAACCTTCATTCTATGTATATGCCTGCTTATTAGGGCTTTCACACACACACCCCAAGCGGCATTATTACAAAGTCAGCTTAATTGCCCCCAACAATCTGGGTCCTCATTTTACCTACGTGCATACACAGAGAGATACAAGGCATTAGTCAACCCCAACCGATTTTTCTGCTGCAAAAAAGCTTTAACATTTGTATCTTTCCTTCTTCAGATAACTGACACCACTGCCTAGCTTTATATTATTTATTTCCTAATTCCAGCAACTGGCTTCAATTCAACCCCTTCAAACCTAAGGATCACTGTAACCTATAGATCTTCTGAATCATCATATGTAATATATTCATGTTTCTATAGTGAAATTTGAAAAGTGTGTGGTTGTTGATTCTATATTATCACTAGCTTTGGTTCTTGAAAGTAAAGATTTGTTGTGTTGAAATAAAACTTAGGTGCAGTTCCAAGCTGTGAGTAAATAAAATGGAGGCTAAGAGACTGGAAATAAAAATGGAGGTTGCTTAGGAAAGAAGGTTCCCGTTTATTGATGAGCAGAACCACAACAGCAATAGCAAAATGCAACAGCATTTTTTAATGTGTGCCATTGTGCCCACAGTAAAAAAAAATGACAATAAAGGTTATCTATCAGTTCTGGGACAGCTGACCACATGGAGTTGAGAGTGGGTGGGTTTTTATACCTTCTTTGGGCTTTGTATTTGAGGTGTCTATTCTGTGCAATGTACTTTGACCTGAACTTGAGTGTGCCCTTTTGGTATTCTAATGGTGGTGGGTTAATCTTATTATGTCCTAGAGGTCCTGTCCTGTCCTTGGAGCTGGGTGGGGGGATGTATATTTTAGGAGCCTTTGTTTTTCTAATCCCATCAGTTCCAGCCTTCATGGCTCCAGTGTTCCTGAATGGATTAGAAAATCTGCATTTCTAAAGAGATTTCTGCTTGAGGAAAGGAAGACTGGGCTGTTTCAGCCTAAGATTTTTTCCCCTTCCTTTCTCCTTCAGGGGAAATATTCTATCCTGCCTTTTTTTTAATATTCCCCAAAATATTTCATTCTCAGAGGGGGGAGGGGTTTGCTGACTCCTTACAGTTGGAAAAATGCTATGATTAAAAAAAACCCTAGTTTTCTGATGCTGGAAAACTAATGTCATATACAGTACATGTGGGCCTAAGTATATTTTTTGTAGTTTTTTGCTGTAATTTTGTCAAGTACATTAGCAGTATATTTACTCCTGTCCCTCTCATTTATTCCCTTCCCAATTGTTTGTGTACTCCTTTGCCTGTCCAGATGTCTACTCATCCTAGTTGTGAGAGAGTGATTTGTCCAAACTCATAGAATCAATTTTGATGGCTCTGGCAGACATAAAGTCCTAGAATTTTTAGCCATGAGCATACTGGCAATAGAATTTTGGAATTTGATGCACCTGAAAAGGGCTATGGTTGGGAAACATATAAGTTTAATAATAAATAAGACACTGCCTTATAGAATGTATCCCACACCTAGCCCAAGGCTTAGGTAGACAGCCTGATATTCCAAGATCACTAAAAGGAAGAAAGTGAAGGAAGCAGGGGCCTATTTATACCTCTGGGAAGATGCTGTTCCAGAAAGCAAATACCTTGGCAGAAAAGACATGTCTTTTAGCTTCCAGAGCCCATCAACTGTTAGATCTTATGGGATGGGCAAAATGATGGGAGTAATATGATCCCTCATATCAGTAGGTCTTATATCATGTATGGCTTGTAGATGACAATCAATACCTTGAATTGTACCCAAAAGCCTATTGGTAACCATGCAATTCATGATGAATTTAGGGTGTTCCATGGACTTGAACTTCAACTCCAGATTAAAGTACATCACCATCTGCTAAATTGTTTGTCTTCTAACAACAACAAGCATTACACATTTATAGCATAACATAATCATTTAAGCACTAGTATCTATTTCTCTTTGATTTGTCCTCATTTAACAACTATGTACAATCTACCTTTTAGATAGACTATAAACTGTTATGGCACCTAGTTATGTTATATGTATTTTCTTGTTCTATAAACTATGTGATGAGGCCTGTCGATAAATCATACAAGAAATAAAATAAAACAAGCAATTTGCTTACCTACCATGTTTCCCCAAAAATAAGACTTACCCTGAAAATAAACCCTGGCTTGTTTTTTTTGGTGGGGCTAATATAAGCTCTATCCCAAAAATAAGCCCTAGTTTTGGGGTGAGGAGGAGCACACCTAAAAATCAAGCTGGGGCGGGGGTAGGGGTGGTGGTGCTTACCATTGTAGCCAGGCCTCCCATTCCCTGACACCTGCCTCACCTCACCAGTCCACTTCTTCTGCGGCCACTTGCCACTGCTTGCGCACATTACCCTCAGCCTCCATTTCACCATCAGAGGCCTTCAGGAAGGACCTCTGCAGATTGGTTCTCGACTGCAGAGGCCTTTCCGGAAGGCCTCTGATAGCAAAATGGAGGCTGGGGGGAGTGCTGTGCGCATAAATCCAGAGCTCCATTTTCAGCTGCAGAGGTCTCTCCTGAAGGCCTCTAATGGCAAAACAGAGGCTGGGGGTGATGCACGCAAGCGGCCACTTAAGAAGTGAGCCAGCTGGATGGGGCTGTTGGTACCGCCACTGTGAGTGAGACAGAGGAAAAGAATTCCCCAAAAATAAGACCTGGTATGTCTTTTAGAGGACGTGTGTGTGTGTGTGTGTGTGTGTGTGTTTGTGTGTGTGTGTATTTTACCCTGGTCTTAATTTCAGGGAAACACGGTATCTAAGGTGAAATTGGATAGTGTTTCTTTTGTTTAATCAACTATGTCAGTGAATTTACATCCAATTAAGAACTACATATCACATTTATTTAGAGTAATCACTCTTGATCAAGAAATCCATTTTGGAGTTTAAAGCCTGACTTCATTGAAAAAAATACGTTTCATTTCCATTTTAGCCCTAAAAGCTATAGAAATTCATTTTAATGATATTTTAGTACTCCTTTCCATAGGTTCATTCTAGTCATCATTAAAAACTAAACATCTGGCATATGAAAGAAAACAATTATACTCATCAAGTATTCACCTAAACTGCTTAGAACAACAATTAGATATTTAAGTTTTTATAACATACTATGAATATGAGTCCTTCGGGAATAGGGCGGTATATAAATTCAACTAATAAATAATAAATAAATAAATAAATAAATAACATAATGATCACTGAAAATAACATTGTAGATCACTTTTCCAGTACCTTTGAATGCATAATTTGGTTACACTTTCATGTTACCTCATGGCTTGCTGAATTATGGCTGCAATGTTTGGGTTTGCTCTCCAGTATCATGCTATATCATGAACTGTGAGTGTATTATATGATAGTGCTAAAATCCAAAGCAGAATCACATGCATTTATGAATCCATTCTTAGCTTGCTTTTTACTATTTATTTGATTTACTTGATATCAGAAATTAACAAGATTATATTTGATTCTGAAGTCATAGTCGACAATCACTTAAACATGAGTCAGCAGTGTGCAGCAGCAGCCAAAACAGCTAGTACAATCCTTGGTTGCATAAACAGAGACATAGAATCAAAATCACGTGAAGTAGTAGTACTGCTTTATAAAGTCTTAGTAAGACCACACCTAGAATACTGCATCCAGTTTTGGTCACCATGTTACAAAAAAGATGTTGGGACTTTGGAAAAAGTGCAAAGAAGAACAACTAAGATGATTAAAGATCTGGAGACTAAAACATATGAAGAACGGTTTCAGGATTTGGGTTTTAGTCTAAAGAAAAGAAGGACTAGAGGGCACATGATAGCAGTATTCCAGTATTTGAGAGGCTGTTACAAAGAGGAAGGGTTCAATTTATTTTCCAAAGCACTAAGGGCAGGACAAGAAACAATGGATTAATCAAGGAGAGAAGCAGCCTGGAATTAAGGAGAAACTTCCTAACAGCAAGGACAGTTAACCAGTGGAATAGCTTGCCTTCAGACATTGTGGGTATTGTGTAGTGGGTTCTGGAACGCAGGAAAGATGCCAGGCCAATGAGTTCAGCATAGTGGCTCTTTATTGGTGGTAGAAACTGTACTGAGAAAATAGGGGTTACCTGTACCCTTATATACCTGGCCAGGTATGCCCTCAGCCAATCAGTTTAAATCTTAGTTTCCCGCTGAAACTAACCGGCCACAGCAGTTTTGGTACAGCGCCACCTGGTGGTATCGGCTATGCCGCGGCTTACTGTATCTCTTAAACCCCCATACATAACACCCCTTCCCCCTTTAAGAACAAACAATAGTTTCAATAGAGTGAACAGCAAATAACTACAATACAGTAACAACAGCCTTAACAACGACACGCCGTAATACCATGCCCTTCCACCTCCCCTCATGTCCCCCCATATTTGGCGAGATAGGCGGGTGGTCTATGAGTCCTGGATGACCGTCTTAGGGGTTCCCCCCTATCCTGGACAGCAGAGTCAGTGGCTGAGTCCTGGCTGGCCGTTTCTGGTTGACCCACCCCAGAGTCTGACCCTGTGGCCGGGTTGTCATGATGGCCCTGGGCCGGCTGTTGCCCAGGCCAGGCAGGGCTCTCTGGCAACAGTAGTGGGTCTGTGAGGTCCTCCTCAGGCTCAGGTCCAGTTGTCTGTTGGTAGGGTTGATAGTGATGATTTGTGGTCCTCCGGTTGGTTGTTCTGTGACCCTTCAGGAGCCCGTTTCCTGACTTGGTCTATGTGTCATCTGATCTGTCGGCCCCCCTCCACCCCTACAATGTAGGATAAAGGCCAGGTTCTGTCAACCACCACCCCCCGGAATCCACGCATGTCCCAGACCATAGTTCCTGGGCCAAACCAAGTCATCGGCATGTAGCTCCCTAGGGGGGTTGGGTTGCTCAGTCTCCGCAGCCACTCTGTCAGGGTGGAGCCTGTCCAATTTGGTGATGAGGCATCTGCCCCAACAAAGTTCTGCTGGGCTCTTCCCTGTGGCTGTGCATGGGGTGGTGTGGTGTGCTAACAGGAATTGTGCCAACCTGTGATGCCAGTCACCACTGATGATGCGCCTCAACACGTCCTTGGTCATTCACACCATGCGCTCTGCTTGTCCATTGGTCGAGGGGTGGAAGGGCGCGACTGTGACGTGCCTAATCAAGTTGGCTTTCGTGAATGCTTGAAAATCAGCAGATGTGAATTGAGGCCCGTTATCTGAGACCAACACGTCAGGGAGGCCGTGTGTGGCAAAGAGCCCCCTGAGCACTTGGATTGTTTTGGCCATGGTCATATTAGTGACTGGCACTACCTCTAGCCATTTGGAGTGGCTGTCTACCACCACTAGGAATAGCTGTCCTTGGAAAGGACCAGCGTAATCAATGTGGACCCTGGACCAGGGTGTGTGTGTTGCCTCCCATTTGTGGACAGGCGCATGGGGCAGCTCCGGCCTGGACCTTTGGCAGGTGTAGCAACTGTGTACCCGTTCCTCTTGTCTTGTCTAGACCTGGCCACCACAGGTAACTCCTAGCTAACGCCTTCATCCTAACTATGCCTGGGTGCCCTTTGTGTAATGACTGTATGACTCTGTCCCTCAGTGTCTCTGGAATGATGACCCTACTACCCCACAACAGGCATCCCTTGTGGGCAGACAATTCATGCCTCCTTGTGAAGTAAGCCTGGAATTCCGGGCCTGGACTCTTCTCTTGCCACCCTATGACTACCCAAGACTGAACCCTGCTCAGGATTCTGTCTGATGTTGTCTCAGCAGCTGTGTCCTTTGCATGTAGGGGGCATTCGGGTAGGTCCTGGATGGCCAGTATTTGGGCTGCCGGCGCTGGATCGGGTTCTGCGTTTGCTAGGGGTAACCTACTTAACCCATCTGCATGGCCCATTTCTTTGCCTGGTTTGTGAACCAGTTTATAGGTGTATGCAGATAGGAATATGGACCACCTGAGCATCCTTGGGGATAGAATTTGGAGGGTTTGTTTGTCTGTAGTGAACAACCCCAATAGAGGCTTATGATCAGTGAATATGGTGAACTCCCTGCCTTAGAGGTAGTCATGGAATTTTTTGACCCCAGCCACTATTGCCAGGGCTTCCTTGTCTATCTGGGCGTAATTCCTTTCTGCCCCTGACAATGTTCTGGAATAGTATGCAATGGGCACCTGTTCGCCATTTCCTTCTAGGTGACTCAGCACTGCGCCTACTCCATAGAGGGAGGCATCGCAAGCGATGCAGATGGGCTTTGACTCAATGAAATGTGTGACTGTAGATTTGCTGGACAGTAATTGTTTTAAATTTTGAAAACTTTTTTCATGGACCTTGGTCCAGTTCCATGCAGCCTTCTTGTCTAGGAGCCTGTGCAAGGGCTCAGCTATTGCTGCCTTGTGGGGGAGGAAAGAGTGGTAGACATTTAGGAGCCCAAGGAAGGCTTGCAGTTCCACCTTGTTCTTGGGGGTGGGGGCCATTTTGATTGCCCTCACCTTGGATTCTGCAGGGTGAATCCCTTTGGCATCAATTTTAAAACCTAAAAATTCTGTGGCTTTAACGCCAATGCAGCACTTGTCTCTTTTTAATTTGAGACCTGCAGAGTGAAACCCTACTGAAAACTGCCTGCAATCTCTCAGCCAACACCTCTTCTGTGTCCCCTGCGATGAGGACATCATCAAAGTAAGGGCATACCCCTGAAATGCCCTTTAGAGTCCATTCCATTACCTCCTGGAATATTCCTGGAGCTACACTGACACCGAACTGCAAACGGTTAACGCTGAAGGCTCCTCTGTGCGTGACCATTGTTTGGGCGTCTGCCGTTTCCCGGGTAACGCTGCTGGTATGCCTGCGCGAGATTCAGCTTTGCAAAGATGGTGCCGCCTTGGAGGGAAGCAAGAACGTGGCTGACTGTTGGAACCGGGTAAGCATGCTGATTAAGGGCCCGATTTATTGTGCACTTATAATCAGCGCAGATTCTCACTTCCCCGTTGGATTTGAGGGGGGTAACTATGGGAGTCTCCCACTCTCCCCCTTCTACTGGCTGTAAAACCCCCTGTTCCACTAGCTTATCTAGTTCGCTCTCAATCTTATGTTTGAGCGCAAAGGGGACTCTCTGGGGTATGTTCCTCATGGGTAGGACGTTGGGATTCAGTTTAAAGGAAATGGGGGCCCGGTGTACCTGCCTAATTTGTCATCGAGTACATCTTGCAAACACTTTGCAGATGGCTTTGGTGCTGTTGGCCTGGGTACTGTGGATGCCTGAGATCCCTATGCCTAGGGCCTTAAACCAATCCAACCCAACTAGGCTAGTCCTCCGGCCCTCGACCACGAGAATATCCAAGTGCCCTTGGAAGTTCTTGAACCGCACCGAAAGGGTGGCCTCCCCCTTGATTTTTATGGGGGTGTGTTGGAAATCAGTTAAGGTTATGCTGGAAGGCCTCAATTTGGCCCACCGCTTGCTCCGGCTGCACACAAGTTTAAAAGTCTCATGTTAAATTACTGAGACTGCAGATCTGGAGTCAAGCTCCATTTTGCAGGGAATGCCTTGCAAATGGATGTCCAGTTTAATTTTGGGGATGAGCAGCCGGGGGACCCCTGTGTTGCAGATGGCCCTCCGGCTTTTGAAATAGTCTATGGTAGTGCGCTGATGGGCCCAAGTACCTTTCAGCGACGCGTTCTCTGGATGGAGCTCGTGTAGACCGTCTTGGGAACGGTTATGGCAGACCGCTGCAATGTAGCCTGTCTTCCCGCAGGCCCAACACGTGGCCATCCGGAACTTGCAGGTCACCCCTGCGTGGTTCCCACCGCAACCGGCACACTTGGGGGAGGTTGCGCCATAGCCGGCACACTTGGGGAAGGTTGCTGGCTTCCACTGTGCCCCCTGGTTGCCGCGACGTTGCTGTGGTTGCTCTGGCCTCTGGTGAACAACGTCGATTTCGGCCTCCCCGTCTGTTTCGCCGCTCCTGCCGTACACAGCATTTGCCAGGTGAATGGATCCTGGGCTGCTGGGTCGGGGGGGTTGGACCATGTGTCCTGCCCCACCAGCCGCCTCATTGGCCAAGACCTTGTCCTGCGCATCTTGGAGGGTCAAGTTGGGCCTTGCAAACAGTCGCTGTTGTAGGTGCTTGTCGTGTAGGCCGCACATGAGCTGGTCGCACAGCCTCTTGTCCAGGTTGCTGAACTTGCACAGGCGTGTAGCCTCTTGCAAGGCCGTGATGAATTCTGACAGTGACTCACCCAGCCGTTGAAACCACATTTTGAACTGGCCCTGCCAGGCCAGCTCGGACATTCGCGGCCAGAAGTGAGCATTCAGCTTCTTGGCTAGGTCTCAGTATGCGACGGTCTCTATCGGTGTTGGCACGAACAGGCTGACGGCCAAATCGTAGGTTGTGGGGCCACTCATGCAGAGCAGGGCCGCTGCTTTCTGGCCGTCTTTTGTGATCCGGTTGGCTCGGAGGAAGCCATCGACTTGCCCCAGATGTGAGGCCCATCGTTCGGGGTGACGGATGTCGAATTCGTGGATTTGGCCGATCTGTGCCATTCTGCTGTGTCTGGTTCAGGAGTCCTGCTTCGGAGGTGACCGCTAGCATGGTGACTAGCCGGTCGTTGATGGGGAGGGAAAGATGCCTTTTTCCTCCAGCAAGCGATGCCGTCCCAGAGTGAATTCAGCTCTTAGGTGAAGCAGGATCCCACCCTCGTTGCCACTATTGAGTAGTGGGTTCTAGAACGCAGGAAAGACGCCAGGCCGATGAGTTCAGCATAGCGGCTCTTTATTGGTGGTAGAAACTATACTGAGAAAATAGGGGTTACCTGTACCCTTATATACCTGGCCAGGTACGCCCTCAGCCAATCAGTTTAAACCTTAGTTTCCCGCCGAAACTAACCAGCCACAGCAGTTTTGGTACAGCACCGCCTGGTGGTATCGGCTATGCCGCAGCTTACTGTATCTCTTAAACCCCCATACATAACAGTGGGTGCTTCATCATTGGAGGTTTTTAAGAAGAGACTGGACAGTCACTTATTTGAAATGGTATAAGATCTGCTTGAGCTCATATTTTTCTCTGTCAAATTAGTCCTTGCATCTAAACATCCCTGTTATCACATGATCAAAAATTTGGCATTTGGCAACTCACATGTATTTTCAATGGCTGCAGGGTCCTGGATCCTGTGATCTCCATTTATGACCTTCCCTGGTGGCTTTTGACAAGCAAATGCAATGAGGGAAGGAGAATTTGTTTAACAACCACATGATTAGTTGAACAACTGCAGTAACAAAAGATTCCAAAGTCAGACACAACTCAATCATTATATCATTTAGCAAGTTCTGTTTTTCAATTGTGCTTGTAAGCCAGAGGCTAGCTGTATTAATCCTGACACATATATTTGCCTTCATTCACCTGTACTACAGTACAATTTAAGAATTTCACAAGAATATACCATAGCAATATATTACAGTATTCAAAAAGCATACTTTGTTGGGGCCACTGTAATTGTTTTACTTATTTAGAAGATCCACATTGTTTGCAAATTGAGTAATACAAATGCACATCATAATATAATAAAAGAGGTCAACTTAAATGAGCTGTAATGATATTTTGTTCATACACGAGCTTCCTCTAGTGGTAACAATGTTTTTTGCAAGTCATGCTAGTTGGAAGTAATGTAAACCTCCTCAATTGAGTCAGACTTCAAATTTATTATTTTTATCATTGCTACTGCTATAATGTATTTATTTGGGAATCTATTGGTAACTTATAGACTTCTAAAAGCTATATATAAGAAATATCATGTATTTTCTTTTCAGTTGTTCTCAATCATCAAAACAATAGAAATTCAAATAGAAAAGAGAGAATGAAATATACCGTATATACTCGAGTATAAGCTGAGACCCCTAATTTTACCCCCCAAAACTGGAAAAAGTTATTGACTCGAGTATATGCCGAGGCTGGGAAAGAAGTCTCCGCTGAGCGAGAGAATGAGGCGTCTCAGCGCCCATTTTCTCGGCGAAGACTTCTTTCGGGGTATGCAGCTTCTGCCGCCCCTTTCTCTCAGCTGCCCAGTGGAATAGCTTGCCACCAGAAATCAAGAGTGCTCCATCACTGGAGGTTTTTAAGAAGAGACTGGACATTCACCTGTCTGAGATGGTATTGGTCAGTGGTGGTGAAACTTTTAGAGACCGAGTGCCCAAACCGCAAGCCAAAACCCACTTGTTTATTACAAAGTGCCAAGGCAGCATCAGCATTCTGGTGCCCTTGGGGGAGGGGACAGGGAGGCGCCTCTGAGTGCCACCTCTGGCACGAAAAAAAAGGGGGAGCAAAAAATGGGCCACCGTACCGCAAGGCAAAAAAACACCAACCGCCGCGCCGCAGGGTGCAGATACAAGGCACCGCACCACGTGAGAACGGGGCTGGGCTAGTGAGTATCACGCAGGCACTAGCCCCGCCCCCTTTGCAGCATGTGCCTGCTCGTGGCCCCTTGCGCGCATGCACGCATGTAAAATGCTTCCCCCTCCCTTTTCTTCCAGTCCACCAACCGACAAGGACCTGCTGCTGGCAGCGGTGGTGGCGCACGTGCCAACAGAGAGGGCTCTGAGTGCCACCTCTGGCAGGCGTGCCATAGGTTCACCACCACTGGTATAGGTCCTCCTGCTTGAGCAAGGGGCTGGACTAGAAGACCTCCAAGGTCCCTTCCAGCTCTATTCTATTCTATTCTATTCTATTCTATTCTATTCTATTCTATTCTATTCTATTCTATTCACTTTCTATAATTCTATTCTATTCTATTCTATTCCATTCACTTTCTATATTTCTATTCTATTCTATTCTATTCTATTCTATTCTATTCACTTTCTATATTTCTATTCTATTCTATTCTATTCTATTCTATTCTATTCTATTCTATTCTATTCACTTTCTATATTTCTATTCTATTCTATTCTATTCTATTCTATTCTATTCTATTCTATTCTATTCTATTCTATTCTATTCTATTCTATTCTATTCCATTCACTTTCTATATTTCTATTCTATTCTATTCTATTCTATTCTATTCTATTCTATTCTATTCTATTCACTTTCTATATTTCTATTCTATTCTATTCTATTCTATTCTATTCTATTCTATTCTATTCTATTCTATTCTATTCTATTCTATTCTATTCTGTTCTATTCTATTCACTTTCTATATTTCTATTCTATTCTATTCTATTCTATTCTATTCTATTCTATTCACTTTCTATAATTCTATTCTATTCTATTCTATTCTATTCTATTCTATTCCTATTCTATTCTATTCTATTCTATTCTATTCTTATTACCATTCTCTATTCTATTCTATTCTATTCTATTCTATTCTATTCTATTCTATTCTATTCTATTCTATTCTCTTCACTTTCTATATTTCTATTCTATTCTATTCTATTCTATTCTATTCTATTCTATTCTATTCTATTCTATTCTATTCTTATTACCATTCTCTATTCTATTCTATTCTATTCTATTCTATTCTATTCTATTCACTTTCTATATTTCTATTCTATTCTATTCTATTCTATTCTATTCTATTCTATTCACTTTCTATATTTCTATTCTATTCTATTCCATTCACTTTCTATATTTCTATTCTATTCTATTCTATTCTATTCTATTCTATTCTATTCTATTCTATTCACTTTCTATATTTCTATTCTATTCTATTCTATTCTATTCTATTCTATTCTATTCTATTCTATTCTATTCTTATTACCATTCTCTATTCTATTCTATTCTATTCTATTCTATTCTATTCTATTCTATTCTATTCCATTCACTTTCTATATTTCTATTCTATTCTATTCTATTCTATTCTATTCACTTTCTATATTTCTATTCTATTCTGTTCTGTTCTGTTCTACGTTCTGTTCCATTCCATTCCATATTTTCTATTCCATTCTGTTCCACTGTCAGAGCCCATCGGAGGCAACCCAGTCAGCCCAAACAGGAGTTACACTAAGGCTACGCAGCCTCTCCTCTCAACCTGAACCCCTCCTTACCTTTCCTTTTATCTGCATCCTATTTTTAACTGCCGGCTCTGCCCTGCCCTATTTTGTCCTTGAGCACTCGTGAGCTCATCAAGAACAGAAGGTAACCGTGGGAGGAAAGGCAGGGCAAGATCTGCAAGATCCCCATTTGCATTTGACTTTGCCATCCCATCTGGTTCGAGATAACACACCACACACACACACACACACAGAGAGAGAGAGAGAGAGAGAGAGAGAGAGAGAGAGAGAGAGAGAGAGAGACGCACACCTCAGCAAAAAAGAAAGAAAGAAAAAGAAGTAGTAGAAGAGGCAAGAGAGCCCCTGTGGGTAGGAGTGAGGATGGGAAGAAACAGCAAGAAGACCGGGTGGGGTGGGGTGGGTTAATCACTAAACCTTCCAGTGTTTAACCAAAGCAGCTTTTGCATTTGTCAAGCTCTGCTAGCAGGGCACTGGACAGGCCTGGCGGAGCTGCTGAAGGTGAACGGGAGAAGGTGAGTCTTCGCCGAGAAAATCTCAGCGCCCATTTTCTCGGCGAAGACTTCTTTCGGGGGATGCAGCTTCTGCCGCCCCTTTCTCTCAGCTGCCCAGCTGAGAGAAGGGGGTGACAGAGGCTGGATCCCCCGAAAGAAGTCTCCGCTGAGACGAGAGAACGAGGCGTTGGAGCGCTCCGTGAAGTATGGGGCGGGGAAGCTTGCCGCCCATTCTCTCAGCGGCGAAGACTTCTTTTGGGGGATGCAGCTTCTGCCGCCCCTTTCTCTCAGCTGCCCGGGCAGCTGAGAGAAGGGGGCGGCAGAAGCTGCATCCCCCGAAAGAAGTCTTCGCCGAGAAAATCTCAGCGCCCATTTTCTCGGCGAAGACTTCTTTCGGGGGGTGACAGAGGCTGCATCCCCCGAAAGAAGTCTTCGCCGAGAAAATGGGTGGCAAGCTTCCACCGCCCCATTCTCTCAGCGGAGGCTTGCAAAGGTGGCGGCGGAGCTGCGCGCGCAGCTCTCCAAACCGCCGCAGCCCGTTTGGAGAGCTGCTGCCTTCGTCCATGTTTGATGAAAGCAGCAGCTCTCCAAACTGGGGGGTGGAAGTTCTTTTTTTTTGTTGTTCACTGGAGTATAAGCCGAAGTGGATTTTTCTGCCCAAAAAGTGGGCTGAAAAATTCGGCTTATACTCAAGTATATACGGTATATTATTTAGTTGAAATAGTAGCCCTTTTGTTAAAGTCACAATCTGTATTATCACTACAGATTTTTATGTCAGAATATTTATATTTCTTCAACAATTTTTCATTTTAAAAGTTGAATGGAGTGCAGACTTGGCAAAATAAATGAAAATGCTAAATCAAAATGTTGTTGGTTTTTGTTTTAGATTCCTGTAGTTAGTTCCATGTTTAATTACATAATAAGTATGGATTTTGTAATATTTGTGATTATGGCCACACAGCAATGACACTAAAAGATCATGTCCCAGTTAGCTAAGTTATTTTCTCTTGACATAAAGGAAAGATTTAAAAAGAAGGGATAGTATAAATATTATAAGGAAATAGAGGAATATATAAGCAAATGCACTAAGCTAATGAAAAGTTGAATACAATTTTTGCACTGGATTTTAACACCCCAGCTGTGGCGTGAGAAAATGTATGATTAACAAAGCTTGTCATGACTGTATTGAAGCTGTGAGATTCTGAAGTTACAGATTAATCAGTTCAGATTCAGTAATGAGTCATTAAAAAGTCAGAAGGCAAAAATGTTATTATACATTGTAAATTAAAAGAATAGAATATGAACAAAGACATTAAAGATTAAATAAAGAAGTATGAAATATTTGAATAAGTATTGTTTCATTATTCTGTTAGAGGAATTATTAATTCTTGATAAAGACACATGGTTTTCTTTTTTATATATGTTTCCCCTCCTCTCATTCTACAATTTGACACTGGAAAAAAAACATTTTAAATTTCTATCAAAAAATGTGTTTATTTTCACTCCAGTTTTTCTACTGATATAATCCCTGTTTTTTATTCCTAAAGCAGCATATTTAAGTGCTTATCAATAGTTTTTGCAGAAGCTGTGGTACCTAATTTTTCTAGGTAACAATTATTCCCTTTTTAAGCTTTAAGCTAAAAATTGCAGATGTAAGACGGTTTATCCTTTGTAGAAAGTGCTGAAGGGTGGGGAAGGTACGTTATACAATTACCAGATATCCTGTGCTTTGTGGAATGCCCTGTTTTGATATTATATTGTGAAGTGCTGGGAATTTAGGCATGCTAAAAACTACAAAGATACATTATAGTTCAATAATTCAAACATTAATTTAACTAAAGTACTTTAATTTCACCAGTTTTCATTGGCCTTAAACTTTAAAGGAGCTTTAGATAATGAATTATATATATTTAATACAAAATGGTTTCAGATATTAATTATTTAGACAGTGTTTCTGAACCTTCACAAGTTGGTGGACTTCAACTCCCAGAATTTCCCAGCTAGCATGTAGGTTCTAGTTTACTGTGGAATAATAATAAATCTATTAGCAAAATACTATGTCTTTTTTAAAAAATCACCAACTACGTTATTATTGAATAATTAAACTTACAACAATTATACATATACATGTATACATACAAACTACATACATACATACATAAATACAAACATCCCCTGGCTGGGGAACATATATATATACACTATGGGGAGTCCATCTTAGCTTACTTAGAAAAAGTTCTATAAAATTCTTCCTATTTAACAAAGTAAGGACACAGATTTAAGAGAGCAAGACTAATGCATGCTTGAGAGAGCAAGACTAATGCAACCCATGCTATAGGTTGGCTTAGAAAGTCCCTAATTTGCCACCAAAGATGAAGTAATAAACCTTTGCAAAACTCATGACAAACAGTATCTTATAATTTGACTGTCACTAAGATAACATCTCTCATTTAGATGGGAATATTATTTCATCATTAATGGTAAAATGTAAATCCAAGTAATCTTCATTTACTGACCACAATTTTATTGGCAATTCTGTCACTAAACATTGTGATTATAAACTGAAATGTCCTCTGACTGTACTAATTTATGACATCAGTTCCAGCTGCAGTTAAGCAAATCACCATAAAGCTTTCCACCAGCTTCCCACTGACTTTCTTTGTTGGAAACTGACTATGAAGGTTGCAAATGAAAATCATGTGACTGCAGGACACTTCAATTATTAGAAATGTGCACTGATTGCCAAGTGCATGAATCACAATCACATGACCGGTGTTAGATGTTTTGTGCCAGCCATTGGCAGTTCCCCCAAAAGGTCATCAGATGGGAGCAAAGAGGCTTCTTTGCTTCCACTGGTGGGTCAGGGGTCCCCGTCCCCTGCAACCCCATTGGTGAGAGAGTTTTATGGTAAGGGAGGGGCTGAGACCCCCCATAAATACCTCTGCTCAAGGGGCTGCTCTTTGTCTAGTCTAGTCCAGCTATGCTATGCTTGCTTGCTCTCTCTTTGTTCTTCTGCTAGCTTACAATCCAGGCATGGAGGCCTCCATGCCAGGACAACCACAACTTTGAGTTATAAACCTCTTTTTTCAGGGCTGTCATAACTTTGAACTTTAGATGAACAAGTGGTTAGTAAGCGAGTACTATCTTTAAAAATATTTTCTGATTAAAAATATTTATGTAGGCACAAGGTTTTATAAATGTTCTTTCGGTGATGAACACTATGGGGAAAGAGTATAATTAGAATTGATGTTTATTGCCATCTTGGTTAAAGGTTAACATAGATTTAGTGCCACTATATTTCTTTTCAAGTTCATTTTCAAGTACAATGAACAAGGTTCACTGAAGTTAATGTACAGGTCTGTGAAGTTCACATTAGCCAAGGTGTTTGGCTAATCTTGCTACAAAGTATAAAGTAACATCAGATTTTCCTTGACTTTTTTCTGCTTGCATAATAACTTGTAAAAGAAAAATAAAGGAAAATAAAAGAAAAAGCAGAAAAAGCAGTATTAAAAAAGGACTTATTTGCAAATTATATTCTTCCAGCCCACAGAAGGTACAATTTCTTTTTTAAGATTAAAGTCTTAGCCAGAGACCCTATACTGAGGCTCTACCTTTGATGTGTCCTATATCGCTTATTGAAACAGGAACCATAGTACTCCATACTTGTAGCCTTTAGCTCCTGGCCAATTTTTATTTCCAAGGTTTAGCATTTATTTATTTTTTGCACCATGCTTTGAATATGTACAGAATGCTTTGGCTTCAACATATCTAATATGGTGTTAGCATCACTTGGTATTTTCAACTCAGAAATTGTCTTTTTTATGTATTTTATTTTTATTTTAATTCCATTTATATCCCGCCCTTCTCCGAAGACTCAGGGCGGCTTACAAGCTTAGCAGTAGCCTTCATTCTATGTATATGCCTGCTTATTAGGGCTTTCACACACACCCCAAGCGGCATTATTACAAAGTCAGCTTAATTGCCCCCAACAATCTGGGTCCTCATTTTACCTACCTCGGAAGGATGGAAGGCTGAGTCAACCTTGAGCCTGGTGGGACTCAAACCTGCACTAATTGCGGGCAGCTGGTGTTACTTAAGGAGGCATTAGCCCACTGCTCCACCAAGGCTCTTTTAAACATGATAATTCATTTAGTTTATTAGTTCCACTTTGCTTTTCATGGGTTATTCAGATTATATCATTTTAAATTAAAGTTTATTATAATATATACACATAAAACTAAGATAAGGGAATACAGAAGGGAAAAGAAATGGGAATAAGGTAAAAGGTAAGAGGGCAAGAAAGAAAAGCAGTGACTTCCAACTTTTTTCCATGCAATAAATACAAATATACCGTAGTTACAACTTTAAGTTTTTATTTTACATATAAAATAAAAAATTCCATTTTTCCAAGTTCTTTGTCCAATAGTCAGTCTGTCTGTCTGTCAGTCTATCTATCTGTCTATCTATCTATCGAGAGATTAAGAATCTTCTGAATTAAAACATAAATATGGCCCCAATGTTTCTTTGTTTTATCACAAGTCAGCCAAAAATGAAAAAGTGCTTCTTTACAATTACTTGTTGTACTTGTAACTCAGATAGTTCAAGATGATTACACTATATTTTTATTTCACAGTTTGATAGATATTTCTAATGAATGTTTTCCCAGAGGATAAAGTATGCACTCCAGTATTGCTCTTAATGGATCAATTAATACAATAGTCACATGGTTTAAGCATGAGTGGTTTTACAGTATCAGGTACATCTTATTCCCATTACCGAAATCTCAGTTAAGGCCAGTTTGAAATCTGATGGGAAAAGACTGAAATGCAATGTTTCATCAAAGATTCTCTATAATGTCCCAGAACTTTGTACAAAAAATTCTTTCCTAAACCAAAAAGATTGGAAACCAGGCAAAAACTGTCTAACATAGCAAATGACATGCACCTTTGCCTCTGTTAAGGCAAAAGAAACAAGCACACCATCCTTGGCCCTCTGAATTTATAGGTTGCAGCACTCAAATATGAATATGGCAACCTATATTCAGGTAGGCAAGGGGAATATTTCCCCTTTTGGAATCCTTAGCTTTAGACATATCCCAGCTGACATTACAAGACTTTCTGCTGCCATTGTACCAAACAGAGCAGGCCAGAGGAATGTCAGCATCTTTTCCAGCAAAATCACTAAATGGCTCAGGGGGAGAACCTTGAGCCTAGGGGACTGAGGACTACCATCAGATGACATTGTGTGATACAATAAGAGTGAGAAGTACTACTTCTTTACTTCTAAACCTGGACTTTTCCATTCTTCCCTTCCTACTTTTCTCCTTTCTTCATATACCATTTTTTTTACAGCTACCCAGTCTTTCTACTTCAAGTTAAACAGAGCATCAGAAATTCAATAAACTTCAACAGGTTCATCCTTTGGGAATCTTTTACTTCTTCTTAAGGATCTGCCGATGAGGATTGCATTGTGACAAAGAGCTCTAGAATGGTGCTGCCTTCTCAGTGCCATTTAAGAAAAAAAAAAACTTTTGTAAACTGGCTACCAGTTGTTGGGCTTCAGTTTTCTTGTGCTTTTTTTTTTCAGTAATAGAAAGGGGAAGGCATTTGCCAACTTTTCAGCTTGCTTCTATTCACATGGTGTTAGAGAAGTGGGGAAGGGACCACGATGGCAGTTAGTACTACTGACAACTATCACCCTGAGCTTTATTCTAGGGCTGCCTAGTCAGATATAAGAGGCCTGGTGATGGGAATGAGAAGTCTTTATACAATCATTAAACAAGCTATGGCTTAGTGCAACATTTGCACTTGCTTTCCTGCAGATCTGAGATTGGAAGAGTACTCAAAAAAGGCTTGTTTCAATTTTTCATGTTCCTAGTTTTATAAAGTAAGCTTTGTTATAGCTCCTGAAACACCCAACTTTAAAGAACGTCTTGAAGAAATGAGACAAAAACTTGAAAGATATATTTTTTAGCCCCAGGCTTTTGATTTCTCAGTGACTTTTAACAATGAATTCCAACATTTAAAAGCAAATAATCAGAAACAGATTTCCCATATTACAAGAAACAAGCACTTGTAAGAGACAAGGTGGAAGCTAGTTAAACCCTGTGCCAAATATGAAAGCCTATGTGACTGCAGTCATATTTCCTCCTTGACAATTATCTACAATCTCGACAAGAACTATTGAAAAATACATGGAAGCAACACATGCTGGTCCTAGCAGGTGGTGCATCTAAAAACAATGCCCTACATTCAGTAACATATTTATTTATATATTAAAAATTGTCCACTCCATTCATGGGCTAAAAAAGATCCCAAAGTGCAAGCAATTCAGTACAAAACACAGTCATACGCCATTTTTGTATGGCTAGTTTCAACAAATCTGAACATTGAAAATCATTATATGCCCACTCCAATAATTCAGGATTCAGTTTTTGAAATATTATAGCCAATTTTATTCAGTGGATGCTATACATATTTTCTTTGAAGGTAGTAAAATTAAATAGGAATCTTCACTGATAAATAATTTCAACTGTAAATATTGGTACAGATAGTCCTTATTGATAGGCCCCAGCTTGTTCAAGTTGGAAAGAAAGTTTCCAGTTCCATCTCCTTGAATACAGGTTCTCCACAGGGCAGTATCCTGAGTCCACTACTTGATGACCCACAACTGCTGTGCCAAATCTGCTATGAATCATACTGTGAAGACCCAGTGGTGGGTCTTATCCGGGATGACAATGAAGATGCTTATAGGGAAGAGATGAAGGCTCTGGTGAACTGGTGCAATAAAAGTAATCTGGTTCTAAATGTTGATAAAATAAAGGAGATCACTGTAGATTTTAGAAAGAGCCGGCATAGTCATACTCCACTCAGTATCTGTAGAGGTACAGCTGTAGAGGTGGTCAACAGTATTACGTATCTGGGGGTACAGATAACTAACAATCTGAATTGGTCTCTCTACACATCATCCTTAGTGAAGCGTGCAAACAAGCGTTTGCATTTCCTGCCTTGGATGAGGAGAGCACATCTTTCTCCTTCTCCTTTCTCCTTCTCCCTGGTCACTTTTTACAGAGGCACAATAGAGAGCATTTTAATAAACTACATCACTGTCTGGTTTGGTGGCAGCAGTGCCTCAGATGGAAAGTCCATACTGAGAATGATAATGACAGCTGAGAAGATCATAGGAAGCTTGCTTCCTGATACTCAGGATGCTGCTTATAAGTGCTATGTGCTTAGAGCTCAAAGCATTGTTAGAGACCCCACACGCCCAACTTACAGTCTATTTCTGTTGCTCCCCTCTGGGAGGAGGTTTTGAAGTATTTCTAACAGGACTACCCAATTCTGTAATAGCTTTGTTCCCTATGCCATCCATCTGGTAAACTCACAAGGTTTGTTTTTCTCGCCATGCACATGTATGCATAACCCGAACTAGACTGTTTCTTTGTGTCATATAATATATGTGGATATATGCTTACAACCTGTACATGGAAATTATGGCTACCGTAGTGTCCTCACCATTATGTGAACAAAATTTGGGTGCTTTGCAATCTATTTTCCCTTACAACCAACCACAGGGATGTTGCAGCACCCGTCTATCTTTTTACCTATTCCAGCCTGCTGGTCTCTTGGGACCATCTGGCTGGGATCCATAGGCCTTGGATCTGCTTCCTGCCTGCTAAGTCCCACATTCTCCCTGCATACACACACACACACACACACACACACACACACACACACACACACCTCATCATGTTTCACTTCAGTTTTTTGAAAATTGCTTCCAAAAAGAACAATCAATCCTCCACATGGCCCTCCTTTATGGATATTGCATGGTGCCATCCCAAAAGCGGGCACCATTTTAGGAGAAAACACAATTCTCAGCTTGCATAGCCTCATTAAAAAGATCGTATGTTGATTCACCTTTCTTCCCTTAACTGATAAAAGTTCTAAGATTATCTAATTACCTAACCATCCGAGAGGTTGATATTACTTAGCATCAAATGATTCATATCCTGTTACATATTATATGGGGTAATAAAAGAAGCCTGTTTAATCATGTATTTCATAACAGCTATTGGTTAATGTTTATACAGAAAAGGAGGGGAAGCCGTCCTAATATTCAGCCTAGAATTCAGAGTTTTAAAGGATTTCATAATTCCATAAGAATTAATTTCCCAGAAAAATAACTAATGAAAGAGATATTGGGAGCTTTTGTTTTCAACATTTTGAAAATCACAGGTTTTCAAATCCATTTCATTCCAATATTGGACTAAACATATAGTAGTCTGATCTATCAAGAAATAACTTCTTTAAAGAATACTCAGTTTTATTCTTACGTGTCCCATCTTATTCAAGATGATATACTCTCTTCACTATGAATTTAGGACTGGCAGTTTTATTACGCAACAGTATTGCATAATTGTACAAAATAATGATATTGAAAGATTTATTATGTTGCAGTAAATTCCACTGAATGTTTGTGACAAACCTAGGTGGACTGATTTTATATACTTTCTCATAGGTTCTACAGCTTTTAATGTAGCAATTAAAACTTTTTATTTAGCAAAGTGCTAAGGCAATTCTAATTTATTCTGTGTAAAAGCTGTTAATCAGACCAATTTGTTGTAGTTTTTATGAATTTTGCTACACTATTTGAAAAACCAGATACACTTGAATTGCATCAATGACCTTTCCATAAACTATGCTGTTTTATTTTGTTATTTTGTTTCATCTTTTGTTGAATCTCTATTGATAGCCATAACAACATTTCTACACTACAATACACTATAATTCTCATTATGGTATAGATTTATCTTACTAAGACTGTAATCAGTAGAAGTGTTCCAGTGTTCACTTGATTAATTAAATAATTGGTGCTGTGGTGGTGCGGTGGTTAGGATGCAGAATTGCAGGCAAACTCTGCTCAGCCTGGAGTAGAAGTAAGGTAATGTTTAATACAATATCTGTACAAGAAGTTATTTTAATTTATTTTAGTTAATTAGCAATAGCACTTAGTACTTAGACTTATATATGTACTTATATCCCTTGGACTGCAAGGCGATCAAACCGGTCAGTCCTAGAGGAGATCAATCCTGACTGCTCTTTAGAAGGCCAGATCCTGGAGTTGAAACTCAAATAGTTTGGCCACCTAATGAGAAGGAAGGACTCATTGGAGAAGAACCTAATGCTGGGAAAGATTGAGGGCAATAGAAGAATGGGATGACAGAGAATGAGGTGTCTGGATGGAGTCACTGAAGGAGTAGGTGTGAGCCTAAATGAACTCCAGAAGATGGTAGAGGACAGGAAGGCCTGGAGGAATGTTGTCCATGGGGTCACAATGGGTTGGACACAACTTCACAACTAACAACAACAACAACCACTTCACAGTGCTTTACAGCCCTCTCTAAGCGTTTACAGAGTCAGCATATTGCCCCCAACAATCTGGGTCCTCATTTTACCCAACTTGGAAGGATGGAAGGCTGAGTGAACCTTGAACCAGTCAGAATAGAACTCCAGGCTGAGCAGAGTTTGCCTGCAATTCTGCATTCTAACCACTGTACCACCACAGCACCAATTATTTAATTAATCAAGTGAACACTGGAACACTTCTACTGACTACAGTCTTAGTAAGATTAAAAAACAGGAACTGAAATATACATTTGGAATGATCCCATACCAAAAATATTGCACAATACTCCTTTCTATTCCTTTCATATATTTTCTGGAGGAAAAACAGAATAGCAGCTGGCAAATACAAGAAAGTCACAATCCAAGACCAAGATCTCATTATCTGAATTCTGTTGTATTCAGTGAATTGAAAGGATCAATCAGACAATTAAAAACCTCTCCTAGATGTATGATTGTGTGCCTAACAAAGGGGTTAAATTTGGTAATAGTCTAACAAATTAATGAAAATATTTCTAACTTGGAATGTAAATGTCTGAGACAATTGTGCCAACCTAGGCATTATAGTTCGTTAAATGTTGCTTTGAGTTTTATACAGTGGTGGGATTCTGCCAATTCGCACCAGTTCAGCAGAACCAGTAGCTAATTTCTTGTTGTCCAGGCCCAGAATGGGCATCTGGTAGCGGCATCCACATAGAGAATCAGTTGTTCACATATTTGAATCCCACCACTGGTTTCCTAATAAGCCATCAACATTGCATGAAGGACAGAACAAACAGTAACTTGGAGGGAAATTGACATCCATTTAGCAATACTTCCACTGAATATGGGAAGTACCTATTAAAAGATGTAGAATAATGTTTGAAGAAATAATTTGGAAGGCTTTCATTGTAACACTTTTCTCTCTGACTTTTCTTATTTTTTATTCTTTTATTAATTTCGTATCTCATGTTATCCCTTAGCTTTATTTTCCCTCCATATATTTATTCTTCTTTTGTTCTCTATTATATATATAAATGCTTGAAAAGGATTGCTCCATTTCACTCCTACTATACACACAAAAAACCCCAAGACATTAGGACATGGATCACTATTTGGAGAAACAAATGCTGATCTTCAAAGGCATAAATTTAAGGTAGGGGCTTTTTTTAAGGGAGGAGTTAGAGGGCAAGAGTTCATAAGCTTCACTTCAAGCTTTGTTAAATATTAGTTATGGCAGAGGTGGAGTTCAATCAGCATGGATATAACTTTCCAGGGCAGAACAAGGATGAAGGGGAAGGGCTACTGCTGACAGTTGTCTGCCACAATAAACGGTTGCTTTATAACAGCTGGCTGTTACTGAACAAATTCTTTCCACCAATCTACAGTCCATCATCACTCCTCAACTCCTAGACTCTGAATAATTTAAAGACAAAAGGCAATCAGTATATCCAAAAGAGTAAGTCTGTCTTTTATCTTTTTCACTGAATTATATAGACTGTGCACTTAACTATGGTGTTTAAAAAGAGGGGGAAAGTTATGATATCTACGGTAAGTAAAACTGCTGTCCTTAGAGGACCTTGATGTTGTTTCCCCAGCTGAATTTTCAGAAGTCAAGAATCACACTTTTGTCAAGTTTAAGCAGATAATGTCATTTTGTTAACAGTAACAGCTATTAACAATGGCAATGTCAACTCTTAGCTGGAAATTATGAATTATATGATTATAAACAAGTTTCCATCTTTGCTGTTACTGGTGCCTTTCACTTTTTATTTATTTATGTTATTTTATGCATCACTTCTTATTTTTCCTCTGTGTAAACTACTGTCCACTAAGCTAAAGAACACCCTCTCACCTGCTATCATTATAAATTTGGGTATAGGTGAATTCCTGAAATAATATCTGACATTCCGATCTCTTGGGATTGTTCCAAGCAAAGAAAATGTATAAATATATGTATAACTGGAGCAAAAGCATCCAAGATTTATTTAATCAAGCAAATTACTAAATAGTGGTTTTTAATATTATTTCCATTGTTTTTAAAAAAATCTAAAAAATTGTGTGTGTTTCTGTTCTTAGTTTAGTGGCAACATATACAATAAATTGGTTTATCATTTAATTTTCTGAGAAATTTATTTTTTCTATAGGTAGAAATGGTTTCTGAAAAGGAAGGAAAGAAACATTTTAATGGAAATGTGAATGAGGAGAATATTGTTATTGAAGATGCACCTGGAAGCCAAAAGTAGGTTTTTTGGTTTTAGTTGGTTGCTTTTTTGCATTTTCAGTTGATGCATTTATCTGATTTATCCTGCGCAATTCTTTCTCTATAGAGGCCAAATATCCATTCAAAATATACCACTTTTCACAGCTAACTTCTGTATTCAACAAATTTGTTGTCACACCATGGATTATAAGCTAAATACCAATATTTTATTTATTATTATTAGATTTGTTTGTTGCCCATATGAGGTGACTCTATATTCTTTTTATTATTATTATTTATTTAAAGTTTATTATAAATATTTACAGACACATACACACTAAGTATATACATTTCAAATTAAGAAAGAAAAGGAAAAGGACAAACAAATACTTAACAAACATGCATATAAACTAACTGGGGATTGAAATCCCCTGTGCAGTTATACATAATTACATCCCGGTAAATCTTAAATCTTATATTCTTTATATACTCTAATATTTAGTGTTGCAAATTTCTTAGTATACCTTGTTATTCATCTGCTGTAAAAGGACATTGGGATCCTTTATGGCTTTCCTGAGCTTTCATTTGAGTTCAGTGACTTTGTTTCTTTTTTCTCTGTTTCAATCTTGCTGTGTTTATTTTTTTCCTTTACATTTTTCAAAAGCTTTGTTGAAAACTGCCTGCCTATAGATTTTCAACAAGAGAATTATTTTTCTCAAAAATGAAATATCATTAAAGGAAACCCTGTGTTACTTATGTTCTGCATCATCATCATTGCCTTCTGACAAACAGTTGAAAGTGTATAAATATAATTGGCCATTTATATTGCGTTCATGTTTGTTTTTGGTACCCGAGGACATTCAGAGGGACAAACATATCCGACTTTGCCACTTCGGTCCCTCTTCCCCATTGACCCTATTTGTAGATAGGCAGATTCAGCAGCTGTTGTTTTTCCTCTTATATCCCTCTGGGATAGGACAAAATACTCCTGAGTTGCATGTACAGTTTATCTTCCTGGAAATAAGAACCTTGGTTGTAATAAGTTGTCCGCTTCTGTCAAAAGTACACACTCCAGGATCCCTACATTGTCGTATTCACATATTGATTGATAAACTGTAGTTCATTTAAATCCTAGCAGGCTCAGAAAGTCAAAATGGCTTAGTAGACATATAATGCTAGGCAATTAGATTATAAAGAGAGAAGCAACCTAGAACTAAGGAGAAACTTCCTGACAGTTAGAACAATTAACCAGTGGAACAACCTGCCTCCAGAGGTGGTGAATGCTCCAACACTGGAGGTTTTTAAGAAGAGACTGGACAGCCATTTGCCTGAAATGGTATAAGGTTTCCTGCCTGAGCAGGGGGTTGGACTAGATGACCTCCAAGGTCCCTTCCAACTTTATTATTATTATTATTATTACTATTAAACCACAGTGGCTGTATTCACTCAGCACAAAACCAAGCAAAACAAGTTATGGCAGAGTGGGTGAATTCAGTTACCAAAATCATAGGAAAACGTAAATACTTTACTCCTGCTTACAGTGTTTATGGATCAGTTTAAGATTTAGGGAATTATAATTATTTGATAACTCATTGATTTCAATGGGTTCTAACTACTTAATGATACTTATGGTTTTATTCCCCCAAAATGAAAAAAACCAATTAAATTGAAAAGGATCAAGTTTCAGCATTCTCATATATCAATATTGAATGAAATCTGAATGCATAACATCCATATTTGATGTAATTGTTTGAGAAATATTATGTAATTATTTGAGAAATATTACATGGAATAAGAATACATAAGTCACCCTGGACAGCAAATAAATTTAATAAATAAATAATATACATAAATCATTTATACATATCATAATTTAATGTACTAAAAAGTAATTATTTGTTTGAATCAATTCTGATTTAGGTCAATTAATAGAGAATCCAGAAGCAAAGAAAAAGTTCAAAACTAAACAATAAAATATCATCCTATAATAGTTATTATTATTAAAATGACTTGAGAATTAAACAATTTTGAAGTTCAAAATAAAACATATTAAACATAATTACTGACACTGTTGCACTGTTTCAAATATAGTATGCTATTTATGAAAAAAATGGATTTTGATTCTTTTTGTCATGCTAAATTAACCTTATGGAATAGTGCAGACTTTAAAGCATTTCAGTTAGGATCATTAGCACTTTCATTATGAGAAGTACAAATTATATTTCTTATTTATTTGAATTGTGTAAATATGTTTCTTTCTTTGTAGAAAAATGAAATTTGACTACCGTATACATTATTTTATAGGGAAAAGAAAAAAATCAAAGAAAAAATTAGTATGGTCAGCCCATTTGCAGTGGTAAGTTATAAAATTTGGTTGTTTTATTTTGTTCTGTTTTTGTGCCCTGGGGTCAGTATTGATTTTTACTGTCTGCATGGACTAATTCATGCAGTTTTCTTGGCAAGATTTCAGAAGTTGTTTGCCTAGAGCTGATTGGCCTAAGATAATCCTTTGACAGGATTAAAACTCTCAGCCTCATATTTCTAACAGATTGATTCTGTTTTAAAATTGAAGTTTAAAATTTAAATTAAAGTAGCAAAACTTTTAAAATGTGTGTGTGTGTGTTCAATAAAACTAAATAAGAACATTCATTCTGTGAATATTATATGCAATTTGATAATTTGTATTCAAGCTATTTTTAAAAGAAGATACTGGATAACAGTGCTTTAAATTATTGATATAAACCATATTTTATTATGTTTGCCTCATTTAATGCAAGAATATGAAAAAATGAAAAGTCAGTAAATGTTGTCTGTTAATTGTGGAATTATCTCATAGATGTATGTGTTCTAGTTGTATGACAGATATCAATAAGTGGACAATTTTTTCACGTGTTGATAATTTACTTTTCAGTTTCGTTACTCCGATTCCCTGGATAAATTATTAATGATAGTGGGCACTATTTTTGCAGCCCTTCATGGGGCTTCCCTTCCAGTTATGATGATTGTTTTTGGAGAAATGACAGATACCTTTGTTGGATCTGGAACTCTTCCTCTAGGTAAAAGGAGTCAATAATTTCATGGAAAAGAATGCAAAGACAGAGAGAGTTGAAGCATTTATCATTTACAGTGAATCCCTAGGAAAATTGCCAAAAGTTTCAGAATGGTGTAAGGTCTGCTAATTGGGCAAAGGGTTGGACTGCAAGACCTCCAAAGTTTTTTCAAACTCTGTTATTCTGTGTTCTATATATAGTCATCCATGTAAGACTGATACTGCAAGAGAAAAAACTTAGACAAATGTATCTGATAAACACAATAAATATATTTAGATCAATATACCTAACACCAATAATAACTGTTTATGTACAAATTAGAATCATTTGCCAAAACTAGACTGACTGTAAAGAATAATCTTTGGAGCATGTAAGCAGTGATAGAAACATAGGAAACCAGCCTTATGCCAAATTAAACTTTGGAATCCTCTTCTACAAGGCCATGTTTTGAAAATTGGTGGGACCAAAATAAAAAATAGCTATGTAAGCTACTGAAAATCATATGCAGACCCATTTAGTAGTACTGTAAAAAAAGACCAGTACTTTCAAATAACAATAATATTTACTTAAAATAAATATGTACATTTAAGGACAGAAGATAACATTTTGTAAATAATCTGGGAGACTTTTCTTGTATGTTGCCACAGTTTAGCATTTTCCTTTGTATTATAAAGTATAAATCTATTTTAGAATTTACACTATATTTTTAATATTTTCTGCCACCAAATGGCAAGAAATAATGCTACCTATGTAAGACAATTTTAGTCAGAGTTGATTCTAAGGGCTACATAATAGTCTAGGCCTTAGATTGTCTTACAACCTTAGATCCAACAACATTTTAACGGAGCCATGACAACAAGGATAATTAATTCCTTAAACAGAAAGTCCTAAATGCTCTCCAACAGAACCTGCTATCGACAGAGAACAGTGTATACAAGAGATAACTACAATACTCCTATTTTCTCTAGGATAACATGGCTATAGGTAGTCCTCATTTAGCAACCACAGTTGAGACATACAACTTTATTTGTAATCAAAGCAGTTACTAAATGGGAAAACACGTTAACGTGTTGCAACATGCGTTGCTTTTTCCCATTCCCCCAACTTTTGGAGTGCTGGGATAGTTAGGAAAAAGAGAATTAATGTTTATTTACATTGATTGGAGAGAAAGGGATTTCAAGAGAGTAAGCAGGCACATAATTGGAATGGCAAATATATAACAGAGATATAGAGACAGAAACTGCACAGTTAGTAAATGTTTACCTTGGTCACAAAGTTGACATGATCACTGCATGAGGTAATCAGTAAATGAGGTCTATCTGTAGAGCAAGGACTGAAATCACAAGCTAAATTGATAACACAAGCAGGCACTTCTTCAGTTTGCTACCTTTCTTTGAATAACATATCCTACCATATTTTTTTCCAAATCATGATGTGCACAGTCATTCAAAATCTCACTAAAAACAAAGATGTTTCTTTATTAAGAACAGAATTGGAGGAATAGTCACAAGGAATCTTATCAGGGGCAATTGTCTTGATATAAACAAATGATGGCATTTGATAATTTATACAGTTTTAAAAACCTTTATAATCTTGTGACTGGGGATAATCTTGTGACTGGGGATATTAAATTGTTAATATCTCCTTAATATTTTTTTACTTGATTTAAACCATTTTTTCTTCCTTCTGCTTAGATAATCCACTTTCAAATGAGTCCTTACCTTTTGTGGATATAGAAGAAACAATGACAAGGTACCTTAAATTTGTGTGTGTGTATGTGTGTGTGTGTGTGTAATAAATGATATTAATATTTTTAAACAAGGATTGAATAACTTCCTATAATAAAGTTTATACGTCTGGATACAATGCAAACAGTGAAGTTGCCTATGGTAGAGAAGCCATGTTAGTCTCAAGATCAGTTATTGATTATAACATTCAGAAAACAAAAATGAGAAAAAATTGATTAAAGTGATGCATCATTATATAGTACTGAAATCCTTATGTGAATAGCTGCACTTTCGTTAGCGGTATTAAAGCAAGTTGTGTTCATAAAATAGTATACCAGGACTACATATAAAGGTATGATCAGAGCAATCATGTTATCTGTCCCAAATAGAAGAGCTATGTTGTACATCAATTATTATGAATGTTGTAGTTTGGATTGGGGAGGCACTCATTCAAGGGCCTGATGACTACCAATGTGTTGGACTACAACTCAGATACAGTCTCATGAAATTCTGTTTCAATAAATCTGGAAATCATCAGGTTAGGGAATAATGCGTTAGTGTGCATTCTGATGTTGGCGACAACCCAGAATCTAGAAAATTGGTGAAAGACTGCAATTTTATACTTCAGGTAACTGCATTTACGCAAAAATGGGAGAAAAAAGGCTAAAAATGGTTCTGCCAACCTGCTATTTTCCCCCAGTACCTTACATGTAGGCATCTACTACCCTACAACTAAGTGTGGTAGACAGAAAAGGCAAAGGAAGAGGAGGGTCAAGGAAGATAATATAAAAGGACAGAGCTTCCACTGTGATGTCACAAATCATTTTGGCTAAATGTAGATGCCTATGTCTACAACAAGGATCTTTCAGCAGATTAAAGCAATATAAATGTATTCATCAAGTCATAATGGCTTAATGCTTTGAATAGTTTGTTTTATGCAACAAACCTCTCCAAGCTGCTGCCTTCATGCTGTGTAGTACTAGAAGCCTCATAATTAACCGGGCAGAGGAACAAATAGCCATCCTTGCTATGTATGTTGGGTAATACAGCCATCTGAATGCAAATTTCTTGAGAAGAATAGGAAGACTAATTGCATCAGTGTTGACTCATAATATTTTTAGGACCCTAATAACTGTGAAACAATCTGAACAAATATTCTTTTGATCATATCTGTCAAGTTCTTGCTTTTTAGTTGTTTACATTGAGTATATCGGTCAATTCCTTTCTTAAGATTAATAATGATGCTACAGACAAACAAAGATTACCTTCTTGAATTTACCTCTACAATACTGTATTTCAGGTATGCATACTGGTATTCAGGTATAGGAGCTGGAGTTCTTGTCTCTGCCTATGCATACATTGCATGTTGGACACTTGCGGCTGGCCGCCAGGTCAGAAGAATTAGGCAACAATTTTTCCATGCCATTATGAGGCAAGAAGTAGGATGGTTTGATGTAAATGATGCTGGAGAATTAAATACACGACTTATAGAGTGAGTACACATTTCGTGCTTTTTCTTCAGTAATCTCAGTTGCTTAGTTTGTGTTAGTAAAGTTCAGCTCTGAAAAAGTACTGTATGTGTATAGCACTGGAGGACATCAGGATCCTCTGCTTTCTATGGTCTCCAAGATTAGCATGTTGAAGGGAAATTTCTGCTTGAAATTGCCAAACTAAAATGGATAAGCATCTTTGTTTCTGAAATCTCCATCAAATTCATTCATTGCTTAGCAGAACAAAAGTTACCACCAGTGCCTTATCTTAAATACATTTAGCTTTTATATAGAATACTTACAAATTGTACTTCTTCCAGTTCACTGCATTTTTACCTCACTCCTTTATAATTTCCCCCTTTATTCAGGATACATGGTACAATTGTGTATTTTCTGGCAGGAGGAATATATATTCTATATCCATGTATGCATTCAAACTGTGCTGTGTTTATAACTGAAGTATGTCAGAAAACCAGCAAAAAAGTATCTTGATAGTCATTTCCTGAATATTGCCCCAACAAGTTTGCTCTAATTTCTTTTCAGTGATGTATCCAAAATCAATGAAGGAATTGGTGATAAAATTGGAATGCTGATTCAGGGAATATCAGCATTTCTAGCAGGATTTATAGTCGGATTCACTGAAGGATGGAAATTGACTCTTGTAATCCTTGCTATCAGTCCTGTTCTAGGAATCTCAGCTGCAATTTGGGCAAAGGCAGGTATACTTTTGCTGAAATATAATGGTATAGTACACAAACTCCTTTCAGTCATGAAAATGCCATTGTGTTTCCCTCTAAAATCGAGTTTTGATTGTTTCTGTGTTTCTTGAAATAATAGTAGGGATTATATATGTGTGTTCAGAGACTGTATGTCATTAGCAAAATGTCCTGGGTGGTTGTGGATGTAATATATATCTTCTTTAGGAAAGAAGAAGAAACACATTATTTCATTGCTGGATCTTGATTGATTAATTTTGGTTTCAGATCAGTATAAGGTAAAGGTAAAGGTTCCCCCGCACATGCGTGCTAGTCGTTTCCGACTCTAGGGGCCGGTGCTCATCTCCGTTTCATAGCCGAAGAGCCAGCGTTTGTCCGAGGACGTCTCCGTGGTCATGTGGCCGGCATGACTAGACGCCAAAGGCGCACGGAACGCTGTTACCTTCCCACCGTAGTGGTCCCTATTTTTCTACTTGCATTTTTACGTGCTTTCGAACTGCTAGGTGGGCAGAAGCTGGGACGAGTAACAGGCGCTCACTCTGTTACGCGGCACTCGGGATTCGACCCGCCAAACTGCCGATCAGTATATTCTAACCTAAAACTGTACTAAATTTTCCTGAATGGTATATCTGCATTAAGTCATACATAAAAAGATTACTCAGTCATGACTGACATCTTCACTTTTTTGACCCCTTTAAGAAATTCCATGCAAGTTGCCATTAGTGCAGATGTATACCCACAGGAACACACACACACACACACACACACACAGCATAACTGTCCCACAAGAGATCAGTGAGATGTCCCTAGAGGCATGCTTTTTTCTTTTTTTTTCTCCTTTTGTGTAGAGAGGGACTTATGGGATTTCACTTCTGTACTCAACATTTCTGACTCACTAAAATGTATCTGCATTTGAGAGTGTTCTCTGTCCTTTAAGAGAGGGCTTTTTCATGCTTGGGAAAAACCACTCTGCTTGTCTCCATATTTGAGGTTTATCTGGCTCTTGGGAATCTCAGCTGTTTAAACATTATCCTTCTTCTTCTAAACCATTCTGTCCTATAGCCAACAGAATATGGTGCCTTTGCCAGCTTCCCCATCCTCCATATCCTTCCAGATAGATAGATAGATAGATAGATAGATAGATAGATAGATAGATAGATAGATAGATAGATAGATAACCTTTATTGTCAGTTTTTTACTGTGGGCACAATGGCACACATTAAAAATGAAATTTAGTTGCTTGCTCAAAGCAACACATACATAACACACATTTAAACATACTCTAAACAATATATGTATAGACCTACACCCTTACACATAAGTAGCATATAATATTAATCACTGTCCCTCTTGAATACATAATGGAAGGAGGAAGCTTTAGAGGTCACAAGGTTAATACTGTATAGAACAAAACTGTGACTGAATCTGGATGTTCTGCTTCGGATACCATGGAGCCTCCTCCCAGAAGGTAACAAGGAAAACAGGTCATGTGGAAGATGTGTGGTGTCCCAGACAATCCTGCAGACCCTGCTCAAGCAATGCTTATGTGCTAGGTCCTGGATGGAAAGGAGGGAGCTGCCAATAATCTTTTCACCACTCTCTGCACCGCCTTCTTATCTGAAGCAGTGATGCTTCCAAACCAGAATGTGATGCTTCCATTCCAGCAGTTAGTTTTCAATTGCCATGAGAAAAAAACATGGTGAGGGGAAAAAAAACACCAGGCAATGCAGTCTGTGACTGTATGTGGCCTCTTTTTAAGCTGAGGGCAGCCCAATGGAAGAGTGAAATACAACAGTAAAAAGCTTTGCCCAATGATGTAAAACTTCTCTAAAGGATAAGATGGAACATTGTTGATGGCTATGTAGAATTTTGATGCCTGAAGAATAAAGTTAAAGCAAGCATTTTGGGTTCTCCAAAACAGTCTAAGGTGCTGCAAAAGAACCTTAACATATTAGGCACAATCACATTATACAAGAAAAAAAATGCCAGAACATATTAAGAAGAGGAGAGAAAGGTGAGAAAGCGATAGTTCTGGCCCTGGAAAGGGGAACAAAGATGGGGCAGGTAGAAATTACTTGATTTTAAGAATAAACATATTGTAGACTTTTTTAGATGGTAGGCAGCGTCTAATCTCCAATGTTTCACTGGAGATGTTCATGTAAGAAAATGAAGCTGGTATTAGATTTAAATGGAAAAGTCAAAACTTTGTTCTTTTGCACAGATCCTTTCTGCATTCACTAATCAGGAACTTGCTGCATACGCAAAAGCTGGTTCAGTTGCTGAGGAAGTTCTAGGCGCTATCAGAACAGTGATAGCTTTTGGAGGACAGAAGAAAGAAATTGAAAGGTCAGGAAAATTTATTAATTTTACACAGAAACTCTGGGGCTGCCCACATACCTGGCTAATTTCATTCTGTATATTTGACTCTTCCAAAAAGAAGTGATAGACCAGTAACATTCATCACCACACTCTTCCATATTTGTTCATAAAAGTTGATTTAAATCAGACATGTTAAACTCGCAACGTCACATGATGTATCAAAGCTTTTTCCCCATTGCTGGAATGGGGTGGGCGCGGTTTCCTCGTGACGTGTCCGGCCTGTGGGCTGGCATTTGACACCCCTGATCTAAATTTTAGTCATGTTAAAATGTTGCCATTCTAGATCTTTTGGACCAAAGTTCCTATTGTCTTCAAGAAGCAGAGAGTTGAAATAAAAAACTCCCTCAAAACTGCAAATTTGGGATGTTTCTGCTTGATTCTCAGTGATGCTCAACAATTGAAATGAAAAAGGGTACTCTATAGTCTGATTCTGTTTCTTTTTTACTGATTCCTCTCATCCATTCATGCAGGACTTGCAATAGCTTTCCAGCGTAAATCTCAAGGGTTCATGATAAAAAAGGAAATTAAATGAATTTGAATATGAGTTGCACACATACACAAACTGCTACATAAAGGACAGTATAGCTGCAAGTAGAAGGGAATAACTGAATAATTAGAATAGCTAATTTTGGCCAAAAGTAAATATTTTTGTGGCCAAAAAGACTGATAGAACTTGGCAATAGCAATATCACTTAGACTTATATATCACTCTCCAGTGCTTTACAGCACTCTGTGAGCAGTTTACAAATGTAAACATATTGCCCCCAATAATCTGAGTCCTCATTTTACCCACCTTGGAAGGATGGAATGCTGAATGTCTATAGCAGACATGTCAAACACAAGGCCCGGGGGCCAGATCCGGCCCACAAAGTGGTTTCATGTGGCCCACGAAGCCATCCTGGAAACAGTGAGGGAACGGCCCCCACTGTCTTCACCCTGGCCCAGAGACCCTCCTTTTGCCAGAGACCCTCAGATCTGTCCCACTCCTGCCCAGGCCCCCATAGGCACCCTTGATGCAAATGATGTAGAGCTGGCCACGCCCACCCAGTAGGCCATACGCACTCTAGCCATGCCCACCCAGTAGGCCACGCCCACCCTGGCCATATCCACCCGGCCCCCTGAGGGCAACCGCAATGCTGATGTGGCCCTCAATGAAATTGAGTTTGACACCCCTAGTCTATAGAGATTCTCAGTCATCCAGATCATGAGTCCTTTGGGAGAAGGGCGGTATAGAAATTAAATTATTATTATTATTATCACGGTTGTCCCAAGGGTGCTTTTTAAAGAGGCAACTGGACTTTCTTGTTTTTTCTTTGAAGACGTTTTGCTTCTCATCCAAGACGTTTCTTTAGTTCTGATTGGTTGGTGGGGAATAGAAGGATTTATATTCTTTGCAGACAGCTGGTCATTTGCATTCTTTTAGAGAGTCATTGAGGCCACTTAGAGGTTTATCTGTGTCCTCAAGATCATCTGAGTGGTGCAAATTGTATGGAGCCTTCGTGGAACTGTTGAAAGTACTGTGTTGTAGACTGAAGATAGATCGTGTCATATCCCTCCCCTCTGTTTAGAGAGGGCTGTTCAATTTTAACATAGATGGTGTCTTTGATCCCTCTTTCAAACTAGCAGTCCTCTCTGTCCAAAATGTGGACTTTGCTGTCTTCGAAAGAGTGGTCTTTGTCTTTTAAATGCAGATAGACTACTGCATCTTGTCCTGATGGGTTTGTTCTCCTATGCTGTGCCATGCATTTATGAAGTGGTTGTTTATTTTCCCAATGTACAGATCTGCACATGTCTCACTGCATTGTATTGCACATACCATGTTGCTTAGTTTATGTCTGGGTGTTTTATCCTTGGGGTGGACAAGCTTCTGCCTTAGTGTATTCTTGGATTTAAAGCATAAGCTTGTCCACCCCATTTATGTCAAATGCAATTATATAATATACTGAGTTTGCCATTTTTCTTTCAGATATCATAAAAATTTAGAAGAGGCTAAAAACATTGGGATAAGGAAGGCTATGAGTACCAGCATTTCCCTTGGAGTTGCTTTCTTAATAATATATGCCTCCTACGCATTGGCTTTCTGGTATGGAACTACATTGATAATAGAGGAAAAATACAGTATTGGAGGAGTCCTTACAGTAAGTGTTAGCAATTAGCTATACAGTTTTATTTTGCAAAAATAAAGTAAAATAAAATCAATAATAATAACCAATTTCCAAAGCTGGGTCTTTATGGTGTGAAAACAACTTTGCAGTACACATGTACAAATCCTATGTAATATTTTGTTAGTCAGAGTTTTGGTTAATCTTGAAAAGCTAAGCATGTATGAGATCACCACAAAGTCCCAGGGCAATAGATCTAGGAATAGGAAGGTCAAATGGTATCTTGGAAGAAAGCAATTGAAACTCATATCTGTACTATTGCCAAGAAACTTTTGTGAAGTTGAGGTTAACTTGAAGGAGACTCCATATGGTATTTTATTTCATATGCGCTCTCATGAGAGATGGCTATCAACTTCCTGTCTCACTTATGGATGTCCTGGCAACATCAGCTCAATGACAAAGGAGTTAAACTTCTTCTTGATTTGAACCATTAGAGTAGCATTCCTGTTGCTCCCTCTGCTAACTGTTGAAATAACTTGTGCAAGAGGACCCTTGCTCCACTTTATGTCATGACAAAGCTGCTTTGGCAAGGCTAGATTTCCCTTTAAGAATACACTTTTGATTCTGTTTATTTTCTCTCTCTGCTTCCTCCATTATATCCTTTGTTGAGGTTCTGCTGGTAATTGAATTGCTCATTGGATTCTAGTTATTCTTAATCTCCTTCCCCTTTCCTTAGCATCCCACTTCAGTTCCCATTAGCTAGGCTGCCACCTGAAATGTGCCTTAGTACATGTACTAGCTTCCTTTCATTGTGCAGCCCAGCATGATTATTTGTCCAGTTTCCACAGTCATTCAAATGGTTAGGATACAAATAAGACAAGACAAATAAAACTATATATTATTGTTTGGCGAGGCACTGCATATTTTCTGCTTTCAAATCCTTCCAACTGGAAAGGGTATGTTTTGCCAAGGGGAAAGGGCATTTATTTATAGACCATGTTTATTTTTAATCTTTTTCTTTTTGCCTGCCAAGTATTGTAGGCAATCATAGTTCTTAAATAGGAAAGGCCTATTATATATTTTGCTTGTAGGTTTTCTGACCTAGGATGTTTTTAAGGTATTTTTAGGAAATGATACAGAGATATTTAATGCTTCCCTGTTTTGCCAAGCACTGCATAGTATTGCAGCTTAAGATAATAAAAAACATAGTTTTGCAGCAGAATTTTTGAATTATGAAATTCAGTAAATATTAGAGCATGCATTGAAGTAAATTGTATGTACCACATAGCAAAATTGTAATTCTAATAAATGTCAAAAATAATTTCCATGCTGGTTGGCAGGGATGGGCTAAACTATGATTCACAATTCCTTCTATACAACATAGCTTTTTAGAGAAAAGTGAAAACCTGAAAAATTTGTTCACCTGCCATTTGTAAATTTGACCTTTGGTTTCATGGTATTTTAAAAACTATACCATGTGATCTAAACTAGGATTAACTTCTATTTAAAATCTAAGGAAAAAGTCTACTGAAAAAAGGAAACCCAAAGGTGCTTTTTCAGGAGGCAACTGGACTTTTTCTTTGAAAACGTTTCACTTCTCATCCAAGAAGCTTCTTCAGCTCCGACTAGATGGTGGGGAGTGGAAGGATTTATACTGCTTGCATACAGCTGGTCATTTGCATTCTTTCAGAGAGTCATTGGAGCCATTTGAGGCTTACCTGTATCCTCAGGGTCACTTGAGTAGTGCAATCACGTGTAGAGCCTTCTTGGCTGCAGATCAGACACCGGCTGTTGTGGATGAGTCTGTGTCTGAATCTCAAACTGAAACACAAAAGGTTCCTGTAGTCTGCAATATTTTCTGGAAATCCATTCTTAATCTCACACCCTGAAGACACAGATAAATGTCCAAGTGGCCTCAATGTCTCTCTAAAATAATGCGCTATCTGCAAGCAATATAAATCCTTCCACTCCCCAACATCTAGTCAGTGCTGAAGCTTCTTGGATGAGAAGCGAAACATCTTCAAAGAAAAATACGAAAGTCCAGTTGCCTCCTGAGAAAGTGCCTTTGGGACAACCATGACCTGGATGACTAAGAATCTCCATAAACATGAAAAAAAGGTAAAGATATAATGAATAGAAGGAATGATCTTGATGAACCGAAGGAACAACCACTACCAAGAAAATGTTCAGATAAAAAAAACCTGAGTGAGGGCAGATCTATAAACTGAGAAAGCATCTCAAACAAGGCCCTTTCTACTTCTCCTGAAGATAAAGGGAACCAGGGAGCACATTCAGACTTGCAGAATTCTGTTATTATAACCTTATGATAAAAGTATCATTAGTCTACATGACTTTGGTTTCCTAGTTTGGTTTATCTTGAAGAGCTGGTGTTATAACACAGATGTATCTACTTTGTGCTATTGCCCAAACCTCGGCCCATTTCCTGATATTATTACTGTCCTCTCCAACTTTGTAGGAATAGCTTAAGTCCCCAAATCCCCAAGTGGTGCAAATTATATTACCATCCATCTTGATCTTGTGTGTCTCTTTACTTACTTAAACATGTTATGAACTGGCAGTATTTGGACCCCCTCCTGTTGTTGTGTCAACTGAAAGCATTGACCAGCCAAAGACCAGCCCAGCTTTCATTATTACACATAATTCTGTTTTAGTTGTGTATTTAACTATATTTTACTTTACTTTTATTCCTTTTTTGTGTATTATAGTTTTTTCTTTGTTTTTAATATATTTGTGAACCACCCAAAGTCATTGAGAGTCAGGACAGTTCTTTAAATAAATAAATAAAAAATAACAAATAAAAATATAAATATATATTGCAATTTTTAAAAATCCATATTTACTTTTTAAAAGCTTAGTTTGATAGTGCAGAGGATTAGAATTTGGTTAGATTATTTTAACATCATCTCAGTGAAAATGACAATATTTTCTTACAATGCAAATTTTGAAATGGTTACTTATACCATTACATTTGTATGCTGAATGAAGTTATTCAAACACTATACTGAGAATATTCAAGCATCACTGTTTCCTCCAGTAGACATTTTTTGCTTGCTGAACTTCAGCCAATCATTTTTATATTATTGTATATGGGAACTATACAGCTGACAATGGATGTTTCTTTCTGTTCTGAAACACTTTTTGTGTAGGTATTCTTTGCTGTGATCATTGGAGCATTTAGTGTTGGCCAAGTCTCTCCAAACCTACAAGCATTTGCTAGTGCTAGAGGAGCTGCATATGCAATATTCAAAATCATAGACAATGTAAGTATCCTTTTTGGAACTATGCCTACAAACAAAAAGAGCCAAAGAGTTGGAGATCTGTTAAAGGTTTTAATAATCATTGGTGAAAACCAGGTGACAAGGCCATTAGATCCCTATGTTGTGGCATGATTTGTAGGAAAAGAGCAGATAGAACTGGGGACAGATTTAAGCATGTCATCAGCTTAGACTCATAACATTCCCACAAATGGTCCAGGTATGACCTCTCTTGAATTCCCTTACCTGGCATCAATTTAATATTGGATTTTAGTTGACTAGATTCTTATGTATAAGCTTGAGCAATAAATCTGAACTGCAACTTAATGTATGGTCCTTTGCACCTGGCAAGATTTGAACTACAATACAGATAGTCCTTGACTTACATGATACTGATTGCAGAGTGTCTGAAATGCACACACATGAGCAGAGAGCAGGCAGCCATCATGATTTCTGAACCATGTCATAAATAACTTTGGGAGGGTGGAATCTGTTGTAACTTCAAATGGTCAATAAGCAATTGGTTGCAATTTGAGAACTATGTCTGATTGGATAGTGCAACTGTCCAGATGGCCATTAGATAGAGAAAAGACTTTTTGCTGCCCTTTACTGATTGGTCGAATTTTGTAGCTTTGGGCATGTAGAAAACATATCGGATTTGTTTTCAAATCTATGCATGCCTAAGGTAAATTCTTCAAATTTAGCCATTACAGATATTGTTAATTGCATCTTTCTGTTTTTTATTGAATAGTCATGCAATTCTCTAATAATAAAACTAATAGTAACAGTAAAAGATAAAAGATTGTATTTCAACATTGGCTAAGAAATCAAGAGAGAAAATAGATTGTGGCATTTCTCACTACAGTGAAATGATCAGTTCAGTTCATTGATGATCCGACGTGATCTAAAAACTCACTTATTTGAACAAGCTGGCCTGGTCTGATGGGTGATGGGTTTTGGGTTTTAATTATTGATTTTAACTAATTTATTATATTCAGGCACAATTGTTTAATCTGTTTTTAATTTTTGTATTGTATTTTTTGGTATTTTATTGCCCTGTACACCGCCCTGAATCCTTCGGGAGAAGGGCGGTATATAAATCAAATAAATAATAATAAATAATAATATATTTTTAGGAGTTGAATAAAGGAGGGGCTAGATGAATGATCAGAATACAAGAATAGCTGTTTAGTGTGACAACTAATAGCAAAGAAAATAAAATTAAGTCAAGTTTTGCACTTACTCTGTAAATGGTTAATGTAGATAGGTTAATGTAGAGTTGATAATTGTATGCCCCAGCAAGCATAGTTGAACAATGACATAACCTCCTGTAAGATATTGCCTAAGAAACCAAACCAGAAATTGAAACGTTGAGGGTATTGAAGGACACGAAGGGGGAAAAATGTCAATTTTATTTTGAGTATATTTTTAATGAGAACTTTTCTGTTCCTATAAGATAAGGGAAATGTAGGTTAGTAACAAGGAACAATGCTAAAATCTAGTTCCTAAAGATCTAAATTGGCTGTAAACAAAGATGTACGTTCATACATTGTAGTAAATCAAAGTATATTTAATTATAGTTTTAACTAGAATCAGAATTAATTAGATTTATAAATCATAGCAAGCTATAACCCACTGTTTATAAATCACAATGCATAGATTCATATTTTATGTTAAAACCAAACCATGATACTGTGGCTAAGCAAAGATTTCACCAACAAGATACCCTCTAGATGTATATAATTCTCGGACTTTCCTTGACCAGCATGGCCTTTCCTGCAAGTCTGAAACTTGAAGGTCACAGATCTGGATAGTACACAGGTTGAGGAAGATTGTATGTAGTGTGCTGCGTCAAACCAATGTGAAAAACAATTATGGCTACTTATGTAAAAATAGCAAACCCTATAGGTAAACTTTCATGTTACAGAACTTGCATTTTCTTTTGTTTTCAATCTGCAAATGCATGAAACTAACTGGTTTTAATTTGTTATTTTCTTTTATGTAGGAACCGCAAATTGATATTTATTCAGAAAGTGGCTATAAACCTGACAAAATGACAGGAAATCTCAGTTTCCAAAATGTATATTTTAATTATCCAGCAAGGCCAGATGTCAAGGTATCATAAGTTAAACCAGGAAGTATTTTTCACTATTGCCATTTAAATTATAATTAATCAGTTTCAAATAATAAAGGAAGATCTCAATACTATATAGCTTTATTTAGAACTGCCTAGGGAATAGAATGTGGTGCAAACATATGTACTAAACCAATTCTAAAAAGACTTCATAGCATAAACACCATATTATTGCTTTAAATTATAATTAATCAGTTTCAAATAATAAAGGAAGATCTCAATACTATATAGCTTTATTTAGAACTGCCTAGGGAATAGAATGTGGTGCAAACATATGTACTAAACCAATTCTAAAAAGACTTCATAGCATAAACACCATATTATTGCTTTAAATTAGATTTTCCTACAGATCCCTTCCGAATGGGCTGGAATCCCATTTGAATTTTCAGCCACCATGAGCATTCTAAGTTACAGTCCCAAGACCTTTGGAGACCACCAAAATAGAGAAGTCTTCTGTAAAAATATGTAAAATTTTATGTAATTGATGTTTTGCCCTGAATGTTCACTTCTACAATTCCTTGTTTTTGTTTTTTCAAAAAAAGACAAAATTTCCTATACATAAATAAATGCCGAAGGTTAAAGCAATAATAAATGTATCATCAAAGCAACTTCAGAAATTTGTTTGCCAATAACATTTATTGAGAGTAACCTTAAATATATTTCATTGCCATATATTACATGTTAGGGCTGCATGGTCTAGGACAGGGCTTTTCAACCGGTGGTATGCATACCACCTATGGTATCTTGGCATGTGGTAGCAGGGAAGGGGAATGAGCCAAAGCGACCCAAGCCTGAGGGAGAGGCAGCTGCAGCTGCAGGACTGTCTGGGCTCAGCAGGGCTCCAGCGGATTGGCGTTTCCAGAAGCAGCGTGGAGCTGGAGGTGAAGAAAAATGGAGGGGGGAGGAGAGGCCATAAAAGGAGGTAGTTTGGGCAGGAAAGGGGAAAAAAGACATCAGGGAAAGAGAAGAGAGTTCAGCAGGCAGGGAGGAAACAGGGACAGAGAAGAAGCAGTAGCTGTTGCTGGAAGAAAAGGTCCCCTGGTTCGTTTTCTGCCAGGAGAATGCAATCAGCGCTGATGAAATGAAAAGCCGGCAGACGAGCATGTCGGAAAGGAGGTGGGTTTATTTAGTTCTGGATAATCTGGCAGCTGGATTGGGTTACCATAGGATTTTTGTACAGTTTTTACAATGTTTTGTAATTCAGAGGCTCGGTTTGTATGCTTTGGTTATTGGAATATTTTAGTCTGTATTTTAGGCTAGCAATGAGTCCAAAGTGTTGACTTCCATAGGTTTAATCCTTTTAAACAAATGTAATTAGTTTTACTCCCTTATCTCGAGTCTGTCTATGGCTTTAGAAAGTTTTCTTTGAAAGTAAACAGGCTTAATTTAAGGCTAAAGCTTTTTGCAATTGCTGGAGCCTTTCAGTCTTGAGTTGCAACATTGTGACATGAGACACACTTGAGGCAGCTTAAAGAAAATAAACGGAGTTTATGTGTTTATTTTGTGAGCCTTTCTTGCTTTGCACTTAATTCCTGTGTCTTTAAGGGTACAGGGAAGGAATTGGGGGGTGCATTCTTACTACACTGTGGAAGAGAACGAAGGGCTGACCAGCTAGCTCAGGGGTCTACAAACTTAGTAACGTTAAGACCTGTGGACTTCAACTCTCAGAATTCCTCAACCAGCCATGATAGCTGAGGAATTCTGGGAGTTGAAGTCCACAAGTCTTAAAAGTGCCAAGTTTCAAGACCCCTGAGCTAGCTGGTAGTGGTGTATATTAATAAACATGGATAAATTCATCAAACATTTGTCAGTGCAAAGGGAAAGTGATTCAGCAAAGGAATAGCCACCGAACAAATTAAAACTGGTACTTTTTTCCTTTTTTTCTACAGTTTGTAATATTTTATTAATTATAGAATAAAATACAAAAATACATAAGCAAATAATAAGGCACAGTAGGGAGGAAAAAGAGAGGGGGAGAAGGGAGAAAGAACAGACTTCCTCTTTTGCAGTAGAAGGAAGCATTAATATTGAACCTCAACATTTTACTTTTCCATAATATTATAAACTAGCCATTTTTATAACAACAAATGAATTTAATCAGTATAACCCAAAATCCCCCCCCTTTTTTTTTAGTCATCAAGTTTTTGACACCTTGCTAAGCACTGGTGGTATCAAATATTGTCATGTCCTAAAAGTGATACAATTTGTGAAAAAGTTGAAAAGCCCTGATCTAGGAGCATGGATATCTTTCTGCCATTATTTTGTGAAATAAAATCCATTTTATTGTGACTTGTGATCCAGCACATGTTATTCTGTTTTCATTCAGATATTAAATGGACTGAATCTGCAGATCAATAGTGGACAAACAATAGCCCTGGTTGGCAGCAGTGGTTGTGGGAAAAGTACAACTGTCCAATTGATACAAAGGTTTTATGATCCCTTGGAAGGCATGGTAAGATATTTGAAGCCATCCAGGGTATCTGGAAAATATTTTATATTATTTATCAGATAACTTTCCGCAGGCAGGAAAAAATTCTTTGTAGAGAATGAGTACAATTCTTGAAGTCAAACAGGTGGCAACATTGGAAGCAAGATTTAGAATGATATTAGGTAAGATAATCAGAATCTCTTGATAGTGTTTGAGATTTTTTATTCACCCAATTCATCATATCAGGTAGTTCCAGGAAGAGTAGGAGATGAGGATGAAAGAAGAGACCTATATACCATTTACATTGCTGGAATGATAGCTAAAGAGATTTTTAACACACAAATGCGTTCCAGCCTTCCATCCTTCCGAGGTAGGTAAAATGAGGACCCAGATTGTTGGGGGCAATAAGCTGACTTTGTAATAATGCCGCTTGGGGTGTGTGTGAAAGCCCTAATAAGCAGGCATATACATAGAATGAAGGCTACTGCTAAGCTTGTAAGCCGCCCTGAGTCTTCGGAGAAGGGCGGGATATAAATGGAATTAAAATAAAATAAAATAAAATAAATAAATGCCATGTGTGTCCAATCATACTTGACCAATAAAGTATAGTTATTTTATGTTGTGCTGTGCTGTGCAATGCAGTGCTGTGCTATGCTATTCTTCTAAAGCAGACATGTCAAACACAAGGCCCGGGGGCTGGATCCGGCCCGCAAAGTGGTTTCGTGGCCCGTGAAGCCATCCTGGAAACAGTGACGAAACGGCCCCCACTGCCTTGGCCCTGGCCCAGAGACCCTCCTTCTGCCAGGGACCCCCAGATCTGTCCCACTCCTGCCCAGGCCCCCATAGGCACCCTTGATGCGAACGATGTAGAGCTGGCCACGCCCACCCAGTAGGCCATACGCACTCTAGCCATGCCCACCCAGTAGGCCACGCACACCCTGGCCATACCCACCCGGCCCCCTGAGGGCAACCACAATGCTGATGCGGCCCTCAATGAAATTGAGTTTGACACCCCTGTTCTAAAGGGTTTTTACTTGTAAATCTTAACAGTTTGATATGGTAACCATTTTGTATACAATGTAGGAAGACAATAAAAAAGGAAGCGCTTTGGAAAACATATGGAAAACTTTTTCATTACTGAGAAATCCTAAGCATTAATTTCAATCTTTCTTCAATATGATATTTATCCAGTGTTCTTAGGAAATTGAAGTTATGGATTAGTACTAATAAGATATATTAATTCAAATGAATTAATGCGTCCTAATTTTCATGGCTGATTATCTGGCCATTCCAGTTAAACATTAAAAATTAAGCATTGTTTTCTTTTCTAGAGCACTTTAAGAGTGGCTATATCCTCAAAAGTAATTTAGATAAAAAAATAAACATTTCTGTGAATCATACAATAATCAGTGTAAATAATACCAGAAGAACATTTTTTCTTTCTGTTTTGAAATATTTAATCACATTTTTGTAAAATAAAGAATGCAATAAAAACTATTCTATTAAAATAATTAATATAATATAACCAACAATAGGATAAAATTAAATAAACAGTTTTTGCCTTGTTTTAGATTACCATTGATGGACAGAATATTAAAAGCCTGAATTTAAGATATCTGAGAGAAATTATTGGTGTTGTAAACCAGGAACCTGTACTATTTGCCACAACAATTGCAGAAAACATTAGACATGGCCGTGAAAATGTCACCATGGAAGAGATGGAAAAAGCTACCAAAGAAGCCAATGCTTATGATTTCATCATGAATTTACCTGACGTGAGAAAATATATTGATTATTGCCTTTGATAATTCTAAGGTCTTAAGTTATAGTGCTTTATAATGCTTTAAATTACAGTGGAGATGCAGGAAACATAACGAAGCATAACATTAGCATTATAGTTCCCAGAAAATAAGTAGTTATAATTCCAAACTGTCTGGAAGACAAATGGCAGGGATTTATTAGCTTAAGGCCATGTGTATTTTTCATTTATTTCATCTTTATTTAAGATAATACACTAATAGCATCAGTAAAATTACATGGAGCCCTTGAAAACCTTTCACAGGAATGAAAATGGTACTCCAACCCAGTTTTTCCAAAGTTTCTTGGTGCCATCAGATGATTATAACTGATGTAATTTCTAAGCACCATGGCTGGGCCAACTAGAATTATGGGAACTGTAATCAATGGATATGGATATGTCGACCAGATTGTGGAAGACTGCTAATCCAGTTTTCCTTTAGCTTTAGTTTCAGTACTGAAAAGCCCAAATGCTAAGGTTCTCACTACATTGGTATTCTATGGACAGCATGTGGTTACCCAGTATCACAAGAGAACCAGTACCAGTTAAATTATTGGACTACAACTAGGGAGACCTAGATTCAAGTCTACTCTCAACATTGGAAACTTCCTAATTTTAGATAGATAGGATTTGTAATCAGAATATAAATAAAATTATTATTATTATTATTATTAATAATAATAATAATAATAATAATAATAATAATAATAATAATAATAATAATATCTTGGTATAAAAAGGGAAAGAATAATATGTAATAATATGTTAAGAATTTTGAATAAGGGAAACTTTTGGTTACCCAAATATAATTTGTTTGAAATGATAAATGTTTGGGATATTTTGAACATGAACAGGGAATTAAAATTGTAAATATTGGATATTGGATATTGAATGCAAATGCAATTAAGGTATGTTTTGGTTAGAAAAGATTTTAAACTGATATTATTGACATTTTTAGAAAAATATAATAAATATCGATAGGCAATTCTATACTTACTTACAATAATAAGAATTATATTTGCTTAGTGTGGAAAAATGTCTATTACTAGAAGGGAATTAGAACTGAAAAAAGCAAAAATAGGATATAGATTGAATAAATGGATAATGAATGTAAATGCAGTTAAGATATTCTTTGGTTAAAAGATATTTTAAACTGACATTATTGATACCTTTAGAAAAATATAACAAATGTTGATAGGCATTTGTATATTTACTTACAACAATAAGAATTGTATTTGCTTAGTGTGGAAAAATGTCTATTAAAAGATGAAGAGAGAATGTATTGGTGGCTGTAATATTGGATTAAGTTTGAAGAAGCTTACATGTACCACAAAATTACTAATGAACTCAGTCATCATGTTGTTTAATTAGGCACTTGATTGTAAAAATAGAAAATCAATTATATGTATGTATGTATGTGTGTGTATATATATATATATATATATATATATATATATATATATATATATATATGCATGCATGCATGCATGCATGCATGCATACATACATACATACATACATACATGGCATGGGTCCGGATTACCTACGGCAACACCTGCGGCCGGCGTCAACTTCCCTCCGTCCAGTGCGCTCCCACAGAGAGGGCCTCCTCAGGGTGCCACCGATCAAAGAATGCCGATTGGTGACCGCCAGGGGGAGAGCGTTCTCTGTGGGCGCGCCAGACCTTTGGAACAGCTTACCGGTTGAGCTCCGGATGGCCCCCGACCTTCGCTCCTTCCGGCGCGATCTCAAAACTTTCTTTTTCGAACAAGCTGGCCTGGTCTGATGGGATGGGGTTGGGTTTTTATAAATAGTTTTAATTGTAATATGTATTAATTTTAAGGGCATAATGTTTAATGACTTTTTAATTTTTGTATAATATTTTTATTGTGTATTGCCCTGTTCACCGCCCTAAAGAAACTTGCTAATTTCAGCCAGTTACACTCTCTTAGCCTACCTTATCTCACAAAATTATGGGGAGGAGGGAATTGAAGGAGGTAGATTTGCTATATCATATTAAAGTCCTGTAGGAAAGAAGGGATATAAATAAAATAAATATTCTACTAGAATTCAATTGCAGAAGGATAAAGGTTACTTTTTTCAGTCTATGTTTTGCATTGTGGTGCCAGGTAGGATTAATAATAATAATAATAATAATAATAATAATAATAATAATAATAATAATAATAATAATAATAATGTTGGAAGGGACCTTGGAGGTCATCTAGCCCAACACCCTGCTCAGGCAGGAAACCCTATACCATTTCAGACAAATGGCTGTCCAGTCTCTTCTTAAAAACTTCCAGTGAAGGCAAGTTGTTCTACTGGTTAATTGTTCTAACTGTCAGGAAGTTTCTCCTTAGTTCTAGGTTGCTTCTCTCCTTGATTAGTTCCCACTTCTACTCCTAATAATTCCCAAAAGATTTAAAAAATGAATTAAACAATTTCAGATGATGACATCGCAAAAATCAATGGCTATCCCGCTGCAGCTCTTCAGAAGATCACAACCCTAGGTTCTGCTTCCCATCCCTTCAAATTGTTCCCATCCATGTTCTAGACCAGGCATGTCAAAATTGTAACATCATGTGATATCGCATGACGTATTGCGACTTTTTCTCCATTGCCGGCATTGGGGTGGGCGTGGTATCGTCATGACGCATCCGGCCCACAGGCCAGCAGTTTGACATGCCTGCTCTAGGCCATTGTTTTTCAAACTTGACAACTTTAAAATGTGTGGACCAACTCTCAAAATTCCCCAGTCAGCTTGGTGACTGCGGAATTATGGAAGTTGGTCCACACATCTTAAAGTTACAAGTTTGAAAAGCTTCACACTAGGTCACACATGATGTATTAGCAACTTGTGCACTAAAATGTCCCAAATAGACATACAAAATAAAAATAAAAAGCATTCTTAAATCTCATGACATTTTAAGATTTCCACCGATCATTGCAGGGATGTTAGAAGCTCTGTATTAGTAAGCATGTTTTAATACCATAGGGTTGATTTCATGCAGCACATTCAGCCAAAAGCAAAAAAACTTTTTTATGGCTTAATGTGATGTGAGTTTTGCTATTGTGATTTGTAAGTTACAGTTTATGGATTAGTGTTCTGAATTAAGCCCATTAGGTTTATTCAACAAATCAAGGTTCAACCAAATAATGATTTATAAATCAATTGATAGTATTGACCATGAGGTTCCTTGCATTATGGGGGTGAGAATACATTCCCTAAAAAATCAATGTTTTGTTCAGTTTTTCTTTTCTTGCTATTGAATGTAGGGTGTATTTGCGGAAGAAATAGGCCGATGCTTCTTATTCATTGATTTGCTACTTATTTTCAAATGAAATGTTGTACCACCTATACTGATGCTACCCTTGATGACAACTTCACTATTGATTCTAAGTTATAAGGTCAAATGTGTTCTGTTGTTGCTCTGCAGAAGTTTGAAACTGTGGTTGGTGAAAGAGGAGCTCAGCTAAGTGGAGGACAGAAGCAACGGATAGCGATTGCCCGGGCTCTTGTGCGGAACCCAAAAATTTTGTTACTGGATGAAGCTACATCAGCTTTGGATACAGAAAGTGAAGCTATCGTACAGGCAGCTTTGGATAAGGTTTTTAAAAATGAAACTGAACCTAACGTATTAAAGGAAAGGGCAGTGGGGGGAAGCTGGTAAAAGATCTGACTATCAACAGTGAGTTGCTGGATTTCATTTGCCCGATGCGATCTTCCCTTTAGTCTCCTATGCCTCTTTGAAACCTTCTGCTGAGAATTAGCAATATTCAGTAGAAACTAAAGTTGGGCTGCAGAGAGATAGCGTGAAGATCAGGTGCCCATGACTTTTAGTTCTCATTATAGCCCAATTTCACTGATACCTCCTTTAAAGGTACTTAAAAGAAACTATGACTTGTTTGGAAATTACATCAATAGTACTTATTGAATTTGAAGAAGTATTTGTCCAAATCAATGGGAAATGCTGCCTGAACACAATGGAAGTATTAAATTTACAGATTTGCACAGCACCATACTGGGGAAAAACATTTCAAGAATTGAATGGCTGATACCGGTATGTTGTTGTTTTTTCCCCAAAAGCTGGGGAGTAAAAAGGTTTAGCACATTATCTGGAGGTGGGAGATTTAGAACAGGTCAAAGTCTTTGTTGGCAGCAAATTTTAGGCACAGATTAACAGAAGATCTCCTCGAGTCAAGTTCAGTTTGTGGTGACTTCATGGACACATTCATGCAGATTTTTTTATATATATAAAAAAACAGAAAAGTGATTTGGCATTTTTTCCTGGATTAATCTATAGCCCAGATATGTATCCAGGTACTAATGAAATCTACCCTTGATTAGCTTCCCAATGTCATATGTTAACTGAATTATTATACCTTCACAGGATAATGACACAGATTTTGACAAGAAAGAAATGAAAAGTTAATAAAACTATGAAGATAGCTAACTATAAATTCTTTTTTGCCATTTTTTTTTCATTGCCATCACCCCTGAAATATAGCCAAGGAAACTTTCATAAAGAATAGATTCCACCCAAAGAGGTAGATTACCTGCTTGAATACAGTCTAAGAGATTTGGATTTAGTTTTATGCCCTAAAATCCTTCTCTCTGAGTATCTTGAACAAATCATTCACTTTTCTGCTTAGTGCAAATATTTATTCATTTTGTTAAATATATAGCCATTGCTTTAACAATTTGCAAAAGGTTAAAGGGCAAAAGGCATGAAGGCTTCAGTCTAATTATATTAAATATGAAAATAAAGCAAATAAACATCTGACAGCTTTAATTGAATCTGGATATGTCTTTCAGGCAAGAGAAGGCCGCACAACAATTATAGTGGCTCATCGTTTGTCTACAGTCCGAAATGCAGATGTTATAGTTGCTTTTGAAGATGGGGTCATTAGAGAGCAAGGAACCCATTACGAGCTTATGCAAAAGAAAGGAATTTATTTCAAACTTGTCAATATGCAGGTAGGCATCAATTTCTTCATATTGTTTTTCTTTTCCTTTCTTTCATTTGAAAATTTAACCCCTCTGCAGTGTACACTATCAATATTTCCTGTCTAAATCTTTTTGCCTGCCATGTCCCCATAATTATGCCTTCATTTTGTAACCAACTAAAGGATGAAACTCTTTTAAGCTTTAGGTTGGGAGGCAGCTGAAACATGGGTAAAATCTGATATATTAGAAGCAAAACCAACTGACCAGAAGAGGTTAGGATCAGAATGGTATTTATTGGCATTGTTTTATTAGTCTCCCTCCATTTTGCCATAGCTTCCTTAAAAAGCTGGATATACAGTAGCAACACTGAGCCAGGAGTCTGCCAGATTATGCAGTTTACTAGACTCAGTCAAGCTCTATAAATCTTCGTATAAGGTTGGACCAATAAAACAGAAGAACAATGTAATAGTGAAAAGAATAACAGTGAAATAACAATGAAACGTTCTCATTGCCTCTAAAACAGAGGATGGAGGAATTCAAAAGCAGGTCAGAGCTAATATAATTAAGTCTGGATAATGAGGCAGGAATTTTTGGGTCCATTTATTTTTCTTCTGGATCAAGGATGAATGGCTACCTCTTTAATTCAGTGATAGGGAAAGTTTCAAATAATGTTTATCAGAAGCAAACTGTAAAATGTCCCGAGTGCCTTTTCTAGGGCTCAAGCACTCCATTATAATTTTGTTTGTTTTTCCTGAAAGAGTGGGCTCCCTTTGAAACATACGTAATCCAGGGCTGAATCCACCCACCATTTTCATTTACAAAAAAATATTATAGGTTCCACATAGGATTTCAAACAGCAATTGATCAATCAGGCAAAAGTTTGATGTTGCTGGCTTCCTACTGTGATGGTAGTTCTATTTTACAGCCAGGATCCTTCTGTAGTCTCAAGAAAGTCTCCCCAGAAATACAGGATATATTATTCACAGATAGCAGAATAAAATGAGACAGAACTTATTACAAGTAAATGAGAGGGCGGGACAGAGAGGGGAGGGATAATTAATGTTTTACAGTATCATCATCCATTACTGCATTTCTGAGAATAAAGCAAACATAAATACAATTAACTATATATAAATCTAGTGACCCATTCCATATTTTATATTGTCAGTGATCATTCCTACCTCTATCGCAAAAGTCAGATATGATCACAAATAGCATTAATGCATTTCAACTGGACTCTATATCCCGAGCATTATTTGGAGATCTGAAATCTTTTTTATCACATCAACAAACACATGTTTGTTCAGGCAGTTTCCACTGAAGTTGAAGACTCAGAAGACTCAGCAGCAGAAGAATCCCATCTGAAAAACAACCCAGAAGAGATAAGCAAAGATGCTTTTTCAAACAAGCTGAGGAGACGTTCTACTCGCAGCAGTATTAAAAAGTCAGAAATGGAGGAAAAAAACCTTGAGGTCCAGACAGTTCAGCCTGTAAGTCTTTTGGGATTAGAGATTTGCATCTCGGGGACAAGTTATTAATTGTATTTTGTTTCTACAGCTGGGATCTGCAACAAATTGTTCTACTAAAGAACATTCCTATTAATGTTCCAGTTAGTCAACAGAACAAGTAGTTGAGGTACTCTGCCTGGTTTTCCCATCAAACCATTGGTCTTCCCATATGGCCATTCCAAATAAGCATGCTTAGCTTATCAGCATCGTTCATGGATATATTTTTTTCTTTTTACAATTTTTGATGCATTTCTTGTAGACATTGTGCATGGTTTTGCTGCTTTGTCTGTCCCGTACTGTGACAGGGGATAGGGCCTCAATGCAGGGCTAAGAGTGTAGTCTTATCCCAGCCAAACAGGGAGTTTTACTTTCATCTTTTAGCCAAACATATGCATGTCAGTGATGCATGCCACACAAAATGACCTAAAGAATAGTATGAGGCCTGCAGGCTGCAAGTTTGTCTTCAAGAAATTCTGGTGGCACTGACAAAAGACTGTCAGGTACATACAAACCTTTGAAATTTGGGAGGTAGGAATCAACGCTATAATATTAATTTTTAAAAATTGTATCTATGTGTCTGACAGCACATATGCACTTGCTTACATATGTATATGCATGTATAGAAACCAGAGAACAATATGCTGGATTATGTTTCATCTCTTTTCATATTCTAGGATGAAAATATTCCCAAAGTTTCATTTTTTAAGATTATGAAGTTAAATCTATCCGAATGGCCTTTCTTTTTAGTGGGAACATTTGCTGCTGTGATCAATGGAGCATTGCAGCCTGCATTTGCAATAATATTCTCAGAAGTCATAGGTGTGAGTATTTCATATATTTAACAAATTTTTTATAGTATTCCCATGTCATCATATGATAGGTTCTGCTTTCAATATTCATTCCTACCCCATGATTTCAATCAGTAAAAATTTCAATCTTTAAAAATATGGGATAATTCTTGATAGAAATTGTCTAAAATTGAATTAATAGCTTTATAAAATGCATATAGCCTGCTGGCTAATATAAAATATATGTCCCAGTGGTTTACTTATAAAGTCTCCCTCAAATTGAGCTTGACTTTTGGCAATTATAGCACTAGCACTTAGAGTTATATTCCATTTACAGAGTCAGCATCTTGCCCCTAGAAATCTGGATACTCTTTTTACTGACCTTGAAAGGATGGAAGGCTGACTCAATCTTGAACCAATGAGAATCGAACTGCCGAACTTCTGGCAGCTGCAGTCAGCTGAAGTAGCCTGCAGTACTACATTCTAACCACTCCGCCACCACGGCTCTTATGTGACTAGATCTATAAAATGTTCTTGGCATCAAGCTACAGAAGTAACTTGCCGTTGCCCTCCTTCAAGATCTTTCCCTGTAAAAACTGGATTTCCTATTGGCCTCTCATGCAAGTACTAAATCAGTCCAATCCTGCTTAGCCCTTTTTGTGATTAAGATTAGCAAGCAGTTGCCAGTGGCAAACCTTTGTTCTACAAAGCCATCTGTAGAGAAATAATTTCATTGTTTCTTCAGGAGAGCTTCTAAATACAATGGACATAAGCCAATGTCACAGGATTACTAAGAATAAATTGTATGTGGTTTATATTTCAATTTTCAAACTTCCATGCCAGTTTTCCACAAACAAAGTCAATAGGGAAGAGCAAGCAGAAGGTTGCAAGTTTCTTCTACAAGTTTCTCCTGTTTCCAGTGCTTCTTCTCCCAAGAAGCCCCACTTTCTCATACCCTGTAGCACCCACGTGCGTCCTTTACTGTGCACCTGCCCCCAGCTCTTCACCACCTGCCCATAGCTCCCACCAACTTGCAGTACCCTTAGCCACTGCTGACTTGACCGTTTTTCCTGCTGGCAGGCTTATCTTCCCTACTGCCTGCCCACAGCAACCCTACCCCGCATTCCACAAGGCCTATCTGTGGTACCCTTTCTCTCTGCAGCACTTGGGTCGCAGCATTCCATAGTGCCTGCCCCTGGTAACCTCCACCACCTGATGTATGCACACATCGCCCAGGGCTTCTTGCTTGAGATTCCTGCCCACTTAACAACCTGTTTGGTTTTACATTAGGTTACACATTACAGCAACCAGGATGGATGAGATTGCCATTGCTAAGTGATTTGATATCATGACATCACGCTCTACAGCTGCATTACTTAATGATGAAAACTTTGCCCCCATTGTCCATTGTAACCTGAGGCCTACCTGAACATGAATGATGAAAGATTTAATCATTTTTCATTGAACATGTTATGATTATCATAGTTTCACTATACGCACAGCTGAGTGGCCATATTAGAGTACCTTACTCTAATATGCCCTCCTTCAGGATTTTGTCTTTGTTGTATAAAGATGTATATAGGCATCAGTACTGCCTCAACTGCTGAGCCATTTTGTTCCTCAGTTGCAAATCTAGGGACTACTAATGTCTATACATCTTTACACAACTAATACAACAGTTGGAGATTCTCCTGATAGGAATCTGCTGGTAGGAAAAAGTTATCAATCATTCTCCTTTGTGTGTGCCAAAGCAGTCTGAAATTATTGTGTCTGAAATAAGCTTAATCTTCAATTTATTTATTTATTTATTTATTTATTTTATATACCGCCCTTCTCCCGGAGGACTCAGGGCAGTGTACAGAGCAATAAAGTAAGAATATCCAGGTGAAAAGTTGCCAGCACAAAGGTAGTTCCAGGCTATTTCTGAACATGGATTTAGTCTTCCTCTGGAAGATTGTCCAACAATCATATGGTGGAAAAAGAATTGCCCAGCCTTCATTTCTTCAAACCAGTCCTATAAGTCAGTGGCTTGTCAGATAGGACAAGAAGCATGGAGGATAAAATACAGATTAACATGTATCCTAATAACATCACACACACACACACACACACACACACACACAAACAGAGAGAGAGAGAGAGAGATGTATAGTTATATATAAATTATCTGTATATACAAGAATACACATGCTTTTGTGCTTATTTAATGACCACTCACTCAATGACTGTTCAAACTTACAACATTATTAAATGAGTGGTAGTTACAACCGATCTTTATAGTTACAGTTGTTGCAGTGTCCCTGCAGTCATGTGCTTACAATTTGTGACCCACCCTGCTGGCTTCCCACAGTGTCAATGAGGAAGTTGCAAGTCATGGTCTTGTGAGGTCCTAGTTTAATGATAGTGACTAGGACTCTTAGAACTGCTGTTGTTAAGCAGTGTGGTCAAATTTGATTGAACAATTGTGTCACTTAACAATGGAGTTTCCAGTCCCAAACACACACATATATAAACAAATATACATGGTAATTTTTTTATAAGAGAATTTTGTGCAGAGCAGCATGTGAGATTTGTTGGTTACCAGTACATATTAATTCCTCCTTGGGGTTGTACTATGAATATAAAATTGTATTCTCTTAATGTAAATATTATTAAATTGTTAGCTATAATGTTGGTAGCTGAACTTTTTATTTTAAATCATTTTCTTCAAAAATTTACCTTTTATACGTAAAACCCATTTATTCTCGATCATATTTTTATTTTCTATGGCAATGATGATCTTCTTTAATGCTGGTCAAAGACTTTAATAAAGGCTTGTGAGATGAGGGAATGTTTGATTAGCCACTTACGGAGCAGAAATACTTGTGGAACCTTCCTGTAATAAAAATAAAAACACTCCAAAAAACAAAGGTCACATATTAGCCAATTTTTTTCTTTCTGGCCAACACCCATGTATTTAGACAGCCCACATAATGCCAAAACACCAGGCAGGCATTAGGCAGGCAAATAAAGGACAGGCATCTCATTCTTTCCTGTAATATCTGCCAAAATGCCTCTGGAGAGCAATGTGCCTGCCATAGGAGAAAATGACCATGAAGAATTGGGTACATTTCAGCCACTGAGCCAATATTTTCAGTGAAGTGTTACGGATTATTACATTGGGAGGAGAAAGAAAGCTTTACTTTAAAAGTTTATGGAGATTCTCAGTCATTCAGGTCATGCTTGTCCCAAGGGTGCTTTTTCAAGACTTTCTTGTTTTTCTTTGAAGATGTTTCGCTTCTCATCCAGGAAGCTCCTTCAGCTTCTTGGATGAGATTCAAAGAAAAACAAAAAAGTCCAATTGCCTTGTGAAAAAGCATCTTTGGGACAACCATGACCTGGATGACTGAGAATCTCCATAGAGATTTAGCTTTACTTTAAAACTAAAACAGAATTATACTAGTATAAGCTGCCTTGAGAGTGACTAGAATTGAGACAAGAGAAACTTTTAAAAAACTATTAAGAGAGTTTGATTTTGTGATGTACAGAACATAAAAAGTTATATATATATTGTTATTATATAAACAATGTATAATACCACATTGGAAGTAAATGAAATAAAACTAAGGCTGAAATTATTGTTTCCATAGGTTTTTGCAATACAAGATTCCAAAGTTGTGCGTGAAAAGAGCAATCTCTATTCACTGCTATTCTTAGGGATTGGCATTGTTTCCTTCATTACCTTTTTTCTTCAAGTAAGTTGCATTGTTTTATTATCATTTTTAGATGGATTCTGAAAATATTTAGGAAGAAGAAAACTCAAGGAATTTCTACCAATTTATAGGCAGCTCCAGACATCTATGATCTCCAGAGCTACGGCATTCTAGAGCTATTATTAAATCAGGAAAAACAAAGTTTTTCTCATGAGGTTGTGTGGCTATTTGGAAAATTAAAGCTTTAATTATGGAAAGGAAAACATCATGCCTGTGTCTTAATGTAGTGTATTTTAAATGATTCTACTGACATTTTAAATTATTATTCTTTATGATAATTTAACAATAATTGAACCATGTGGCACACTATTAGTCTAATTAAAATGTGGATTCTACTAATGGTCTCTAATCATATTTACTTTAGAAAACCAATTTAAGAGAGAAAGTAAATGGTCCAAAAGGGAAAGAGCTAAATATAAAGTGTGTTGGACTTTGGTGGAGCAACTGTTTGCATGGGTAGAGTAGAGTAGAGTAGAGTAGAGTAGAGTAGAGTAGAGTAGAGTAGAATAGAATAGAATAGAATAGAATAGAATAGAATAGAATAGAATAGAATAGAATAGAATAGAATAGAATAGAATAGAATAGAATAGAATAGAATAGAATAGAGCTGGAAGGGACCTTGGTGGTCTTTAGTCTAGCCCCCTGCTCAAACAGGAGAACCTACACTGTCTCAGATAGGTGAATATCTAGTCTCTTCTTAAAAATCTCCAGTGATGGAGCACCCACAATTTCTGGGGGTAAGCTGTTTCACTGGTTGATTGTCTTCACTGTCAGGAAGTTTCTCCTTAATTCCAGGTTGCTTCTCTCTTTGAACAGTTTCCGACCATTGTTTCTTGTCCTTCCATCTGGTGCTTTGGTGAACAACCTGGCCCCCTCTGCCTTGTGGCAGCCCCTCAGATACTGGAATATACTGCTATCATGTCTCCCCTATTTCTTCTTTTCTTTAGACTAGCCAAACTCAAGTCCCTTAGCCGTTCTAGTTTTAGTCTCCAAGCCTTTGATCATCTTGGTTGCTCTTCTCTGAATTTTTTCCAAACTCTCAACATCTTTTTGTGATATGGTGACCAAAATTGGCCTCAGTATTCCAGGTGTGGCCTTACTAGGGTTTTATAAACCGTAATAATACTTTACCACAGAATGTGTTCAGAAAAGCAAGATGGTGGCCACAATAGTGCTATTGGATCTTCACCTATTTTTTTTTATATGTGGTGCTCATAAAAACCAGCAGAACATAAAAAAACATTGTGACTATTATCTAGATTTTCTTTTTACTATTCTCTCTGAATGTTTGTTTTCTAGGTGTTTTATTTTCTGTCCTATGAAAAGAACACTGTGGTGCTCTTCCATTTGGCTTTGTGTTGCTTTTATATTTGTGGCAATTATTTGCAATAATCTTCTCTTTTAGGGTTTCAGTTTTGGCAGATCTGGAGAGATTCTTACAATGAAGCTACGTTACATGGGATTCAAAGCAATACTTAGACAGGTATGCAGAAGAAATGTGCCCTATTTGTTTTGTTGCTTTTATACCATTTCAGCTCAATTGGTCATGGCTTGTTGTACATTCCAAAATGTATGAAAATATACAAAACATGTATCCAAGGAGTAATGTAGATTGTATTTCTTAAACAATGCTTTTCCTTATGGTATAATGGTATAATAAATCATTTTTAAAGTAAGAGATCCCACAGTATGCACTTTGTTTTTTCTAGAGGCAAGTTAAACAATAGTTTAAATGTCAGCCTTCTGGTTTAAAACAGTCTCAAAATTCACCACAGTTAGAAAGTTTCATATTTGTTTTATTTTCATTTTATTTGAGAAATTTATATGGCCACCCACTCACAGAAGTTCTGGGCAGCTTACAAGCAGTTATTAATTATTATTATCATGATTTTAGAAATTAACTATTATATAGGACTTCTAATCTACAGCAGTTATTGAAGCAGTGCGTAATATTGGTTAGGTGCTGGATTAGGTTTGGAAAGATTCAAGTTTAAATCTAAACCTAGATGATTTAAAATCTTCAGCAAATTTGAGTCTATCTCGTAAAATTCTTGCTGTGGGGAAAATTATGGTTGGCAAGCCTGGAAAACTTCATGCTACTTCGTATATTTTTTCCCTTGGCTTGTCTAGAGAAGTGGGGAGGGAAAGAGTGGGGAGAATGGAATGTGTAGTGCAAGCTGGTGCAGCAAGGTCATCTACAAGTTTGTTTTGGAAAACTCTTTCCAAAACAGTCTTTCTCATAGTTGTCTGGAGCTTAATTGGACAATGTGACCTGCACTGTGGGGGGCAGGGAGAGGAGTTGCTACACTTTTAATATACTGCTTTTGTGCCAATTTAATCAGGACTAACTTTTTGTTCATTAATGCTGGTATGCATTTCCCAAATAAATCTGGCATTAGAGATTGCATTGTCTCAGGTGTGCTTGCTTTGTTGGGATCATCAGCCAGAATCGTGACAATGGTAGTATTATATAATTTGTATTGAATCCTACAAGGAAATATGATGTATAAATCTAAATAACAAACACTGAATGAATATACAAATGAACAATGCAAATCAGCAAAATCATCTTTTGATGTCATTCAGTGGGCGTATTGAAAGATCTTTTGAAGGGGGAATAGAAAATTAATTCAGTTAGGTAATTTTTTTGTAAACGTTCCCCATAGGAGGGAGCTTACTTCTCTGAAACATTTAATGCTGTGTTCCAATAATTTTTAAAAATTGCTTTTTAATTCTTGCTAATAACAATCCACTTTTTTATTCATTTTTCATCATTTGGGGTATTTCTATTCTTATGATTTTCTTCCTTCCTGGGGAAAAAAAATCTCATGTGAAACTATTATCATAGCAAAAGGTTTAATATGTTCTAAAGCTAAATCATGTTAATTACTTGAAATAAAGGGTACAAAGAAAAAAATGGAAAATTGATGCTATTGCTTTAAATCTGTAAGTATGTAATTGGGAAAAGAAGAAGAAATCTTACATAGTTTATTTTAAAAAACCCTAATCTTTCAATAGAAGTCTACCCCAAAAAAGAACCTCATAATTTCATGAAAAGGAATTATGATAATTATAATGCAGCGTAGATTCTATCTAAATTCTGACCTTTTATTTAATCTGATTTGAAAAGTTTTCTTTGAACATAAATTGTTACTTGAAATGTTTTTTAGGATATCAGTTGGTTTGATAATCCCCAAAACAGTACTGGAGCCCTAACTACAAGACTTGCAAATGATGCTTCTGAAGTAAAAGGTGTAAGTAATGACACATTTCTAATCTATTCCCAAGAGCTTTTCTGTATTATCCAAAACAGAAATTCAACCATGGATTAATTATTTACTATAGCAAACATGCAAATATGAAGTTCCTAATGAATGCAGGGATTTTTTTTTTAGATTGTATCGGTGAGAAATAACAGGAAGCAGAAAATAAATTCTTCTGAATGCCTTCCACTGTAGTTTTCCACTCTTGTCTCTATATGAAGAGTTCATCTACTAAATGGTTTTAATATTCTTTTTCTCCCCTCCTTTCTCAGGCTACAGGGGAAAGGTTAGGTATGATTGCCCAAAACATTGCTAATCTTGGGACTGCAATTGTTGTATCATTTGTGTATGGCTGGCAGTTGACCCTTCTACTTCTGGCTCTCATGCCAATCATTGCAGTAGCAGGACTCATTGAAATCAGAATGCTATCTGGACATGCTGAGAAAGATAAAAAGGAACTTCAAGGTGCAGGGAAGGTAAGTTTTTGATCAATCATTCTCTCGAATAGCAAATCCAAATACTGGTGAACAAGCTGTATTGAAACTAAGAAAGAAACACAGAGAGATATAAAAGACAACAACTATTTTTTTCTTGATTCTCTTACAATTTATAGTAGCTTCTTTCAATTTGCTGTTCTCCAGATATTTCAGGATTACATCTTCCGAGAATCCAAGCTTGCTTCTAGGAGTTCTTGGAGTCCCAGTACAAATCAAGGTGTCAGTTGGGGAAGATTGAATCCTAACAGAGGACTAATTAGTTGGCAAACTCCTGTTTGGGAATGCACATTGCATCTTGCATCAGATCTTGTTTAATTTGAGTACCTGTTGTTTCCATTTTTCTTGTATTTGGGAAGAAAACCTTCAAGACAGTTATTAAATCCATCCTCTCTCCCAGATTGTTTTCCACTTCAAAAGATATTGCAGTTGCTGATGTTAAAACTTAATGCTGCAACTAACATCTCTCCCTTCATCATAATGATTTTAGTGATTCTGGCTGGTTTCACAGGATTAGAATGAAAATGAGTTTTCTTCTGACTCCTAATCCTGCCCATAAAAACTATTGATGATATCAGAACAATATCAGATTTTGTCCTGTAGCCCTTCAGAAGATCAGGAAATCAAAATGCAGTTTCCTGCACCTCAAAAACCTCCACACCTGATATATTTAATTTTGGCTTAGTGTTATAAATGAAAACATGATATTTGTGGCTTATTCAATAAAGCATACCTATTTTTCCATGAATTAGTATGATAAGTAGTGCTTCTGTCAATGCTTACAGCAGATAACAAGAAGTAACTATGCTCTGGTTCCAAAATTAAAATTTGGTGGCAAATATGTAAAACTATTTTGCCATAGTGACAGAATATAGTGTTTTTATACCTTTTGCCAAGTTATTTTTTCCTCAAGAGTAATGGTCTTAAAATATCATCCTAATATATTAGGATTAGAAAATGCCAATTTGGTAAATGCTGACCTAAATCTTGCTTTTTGAAGCAAAAATCAAATTGGAGAGTTCATTATTTTCTGTTACTACTGTATTTTTTGCATTTTACAGATTGCATTTTTTGCATTTTACAGATTGCAACAGAAGCTATTGGAAATATTCGAACTGTAGTTTCCCTCACTGAAGAAAGAAAATTTGAACAAATGTATGGGGAAAATTTGAATGGACCTTACAAGTAAGAAATATTAAAATGTCTTGGCAACATTTGGAAACAATGAATTAGAAATTGAAGATTTTATCACAGTCTTTTCCAGTATAGTGCCCTCTACTTGTACCAAATTACAACTTTTATCATCCTCTTGTTGTTGTTGTTAGCTGCGAAGTCGTGTCCGACCCATCGCGACCCTATGGACAACGTTCTTCCAGGCCTTCCTGTCCTCTACCATCTTCTGGAGTCCATTTAAGCTCACACCTACTGCTTCATTGACTCCATCCAGCCACCTCATTCTCTGTCGTCCCCTTCCTCTAGAGTTCCCTAAATATAGATTTGTACTATATTAAGAAAGATTAGCATAAATTATCCATATAGAATTCTGATGGATTTTATTTTATTAATAAATATGCAAGGAATGTATCAGTATGAAAAAACCCAACTTTTTTCCATTTTTGTTACAGAAATTCTGTAAAAAAAGCACATCTTCACGGACTAACTTTTGGCATTTCCCAAGCAATGTTGTACTTCTGCTATGCAGCCTGTTTTCGTTTTGGTGCCTACCTTATTGCAAATCGATATATGGATTTTAAGTCTGTATTCTTGTATGTAACACTACAATATTTTAAAAAACTATTCCAATTACATCATAGTATACTAGAAATTGTGATTAACTAAATGCTAGAATGGGTGGCCTGGTAGGACAGTTAAAGTTTCAGGAGGAAGAGTAATATTTATGTGGAAGGAATGATCTGCCAGGCATTTTAGAAAAATTCTGGAACCATGCGCAGCAAAAATTAACTTGGTTCTCACAATAAATGAAGATCTAGACTCTTGTCTTCTTAACCTTGACTGACTACTTAAGTAGAGCAAAGGTTAAGAGTAAAAAAATAGCATTACTACATAAGAAATAAAATTTGGACATCTCGAATAATGAGTTAGCATGAGATGAAAAGCAATATTGATCAATTTAAATTAATCTTTGGCATGTCTGACTAAGATGGTGATCTAAAAGTTGGTGAGCCATGTCTCTAGAAGTAGCACTAATTGCTTTTTCCAAAAGAGCAATTGTTTAAGCATTTAATTAAAATAGGAAATACATACAGTTCATGAATTCCAGTGATAAAAAGGCAGATAACTACCGCAATATTAAAATTTATTTTTGCATGATTGATTTGACATTTTTGTACATGCAACTTTTTCCAGAATAGAATACTATAGTAAAGCATCTATAGTATTAGGACAGTGATGATGAACTGATGACATTCTATAAAATTTGGGTAGATGCCAGCATTTACCAACACCCCAAAACAATTATTTTCTAAAGTACTCCCTATTCTTGTGTGATTTTTAGACGCTGCATGAGAATGGGGTGTGAGACTGGGGTGTGCTCTTGTGCAACTTTCAGACCCTCCGAAAATGATTTTGTTTTACTTAGTTCAATCCATTAATTATTATATAATACGTAACACTACACATAATTGACTGCATTTTTTAAAACGAATATTTAAAAATTGTTCTCTTGTTGGGGGCGGGCAGTGACACACCAGCTAAGTCAAGATAGGCATTTTCCGAATTTTTAACATGGTGAGTCAAAAGGTTTTGCCATTACTGCACGGTCAATCTTTCACAAACTGGTCTCTTCCAAATGCATTTGCAATGTTATTCCCTGATTTCCCAGTCATTATGATAATTTCTCATTAACCACAAAGAAAATAATAAAATGTTCATGTACCCAGCTCTTCAGTAATGTAACGTGTTGTCCTGTTTTGTTACTTTGTTGTTCCAGAGTATTTTCCTGCATTGTATTTGGTGCCATGGCCGTAGGGCAGACCTTTTCATTCACACCAGATTATGCCAAAGCCAAAGTATCTGCTGCTCATATGTTCATGTTATTTGAAAGAGTCCCATCTATAGATAATTACAGTGAAGAAGGAAAGAAGCCTGTAAGTTGATTTTTGGACATATTTTCAACACTTGACTTACCTACTGCGAGGACTATAATTTATGAGCTATTGATTGGTAGATTCACAAGGTTAATGTGTGGCATATTATTCCAACACATGCAACCTAATAAATTATCAGCCTTTCTTTTCACAGGCACAGGTAATCCCAACTATCTATTTCATTGTAAATAATGGCATATGGAATTGTGCTATTGATTCAGCAATTATGGTGCAAAAATCAAGATACTGCATTGTTCACATTATTGTACTAATTTCTGTAATTTGTTGATTTGTTTAGTCCAGGTTTTGTTAAAATTGTTCAATTATCAGAATTCCTAGCTAGAAATCTAGACTTGTAAACTTAGCACATCTTTGTTGTGCAAGAATAGTATGTTCATTTGGAAGTCATTCCTCTGCCTTCTGCCTTCTGAGGCTATAATATTAAATTACAGCTCTTTCAGTCTTAGAAGGCATTAAAATAGCTTTTTAATTAGAATGATAACTTTTAGATTTAGCAAAGGAAAGTTACAAAATAATTTGGATGGCTAATACCACTACTACTTGCTTTACTTTTGATATGTCTCTTTTATGAATTTGTCAACCATTTTTCTTAACTGTATGGATGTTGCTTGGATTCTAGGAAACATTTAGTAGCAATATAGCATTTAAGGAAGTAGTTTTCAACTATCCAACCCGGCCAGATGTTCCAGTGCTTCAAGGTCTGAATATTGCTATAGAAAAGGGACAAACCGTGGCGCTTGTGGGAAGCAGTGGCTGTGGAAAAAGCACGCTAGTCCAGTTGCTTGAAAGATTCTATGATCCCCTGAGTGGAGAAGTGGTAAACTCATTTGGATTTTGCTTATATTGTTTTCAAAATTCAAAATATAATATAATGCTAGATAATAAAATATTCCTACTCAGAATTGAACCCTAGCTGCCAAAATCTGGTACCATTTTATTTTAAAAAATATTTTTTTTATTTTCCCTCTGGGAATTTTGAACACCTTTAGAAAAAAATGATCTTATTGGAATTCATGCTGTGGTATATAAATGAAAAGTGAGGTCCCATGTCTTACTCTGGATCATTGTCCTTCAGGAGCTACCTCCATGTCAAGAATAATTTAGGGCAATTTAAGAAATGGGGAACTTGTAACCTTTGGGTGTTGTTGGACTGTAACTTCCATCCTCTTCTTTATATTGATTATGTGCCTGGAACTTAATCCAGCAACATTTTTGATATAAACTCATCTTGGGATGAGGTAAAATTCGATCTAAACATTTCATTTCTATTTCATTCATTCATTCATTCCATTGAAATTATGCATTAAATTGATCATATTTTCATCTTCTTTCTTGTGGGATTTTCTGTCATTTTTTTTTGGTAATGCGCGATTGATTGATTAGATGCCATCAAGCCATTTTCAACTCTTAGCAACTGTAGACATAGATTTTTCTCTATCCCTAGCCTATTCTTTCAAATATCCTTACAATATACTCAATGCCACCATAAATGAGTTCAGCCACTTTCCAGCTGGTTGTCGTCTTCCTTCTTTGCAAGTGTGTCTGATAACATTTTTGAAGGCTAATATGCATTGTACATCACAAAATTCTCTGCCTCTAAACTGCAATAACTCTATTTTTTTTTCAGCTTTTGGATGGTGAAAATGAAAAGCAGTTAAATATTCAGTGGTTGCGGTCTCAGATTGGAATTGTTTCTCAAGAACCAACTCTATTTGGCTGCAGTATTGCAGAAAATATTGCCTATGGTGATAACAGTAGAGAGGTATCATTTGATGAGATATGTGAAGTAGCTAAAGCAGCCAATATACATTCCTTCATTGAATCTTTACCAGAAGTAAGTTCCTTTTCTAACATGTCTTTCATTGAATTCGTAGGTGTGCTTTCTCAGTAGCAAAGAGACTCTTCTTGATGGTATAATGTTAAGGAGTTTTTCTTGATGTGGAAATTAACCAAAATGTTGCCATAAAGAATAACAGATTGCATATCCATGATAGCACTTAATTAATTATGTTTAAAAAACTTTTAGCAAATTAAAATTAGAGGGTTAGAATTATCTCTTATTATACTAATTAAATTGTATGATTTCTTATGTGCAATTTATTTATTCATCACATTTCTATACCACTTATCTCGCCTAAGTGATTCCTAAGATTACTTATTATTGTTTCTACTAAATCTGCATCCTAATAGTGGAGGAGCCCTCTAGGGTTGGTTCACTCTTCTAAATCCTTATGTGCAATAATATATGCATAGAGATAGTCTTCGACTTATGAGCCCAAAATTTCTGTTGCTAAGCGAACATTTGTTAAGTGAGTTTTACTCAATTTTACAGCTTTTCTTACCACAGGTTTAAGTGAATCTTTGCAGTTGTTAAGTTAGTAACTTGGTTGTAAAGTGAATCTAAGTTCCCCATTGATTTTGCTTGTAAGAACATCACAAAAGTTGATTACGTGACCCTTGGACACTGCAACTTTTATAAATATAAGCCAGTTGTTAAGTGGTTAAATTTTGATCATCTGACCATAGGATGCTGCAATGGTTGTAAGTGTGAAAAATACCACAAGTCACTTTTTCTGTGTTGTTATAATTTTGAATGTTCACTAAACAAAAGGTTGTAAGTCAAGGACTAATATACACTAATATTTTCCCTAAATATTTCTACTTAAGTTCTAGACAACTTACAATTCTAAAACAATTGATTAATACTTGGCACTTAAGTACTTGCAGGGCTGTTTACTCAAATCTGAATCAGCCGAACCTATTGGGTCATCCTAGAAACTGTTTTCAGTTCCTCATTTTAATGAATTGAATTGAAGCTAAAAGTTCCACCTATGCCTGCTGTACCAATTATCCCTGGTCAGTAACGTAGCAGGGCAAGTTGCAGTAATCTGAAAGATAATGAAAAGTTCAGGTTCCTGATTTAAGAAAGGTCACAACTGCACAGTTGACTGAACATGTCCCTGGTCACGCCTACCATAAAAATTTGAAAAATTCTAGGCACCCCACATGGAAATAACAATGGGACAGCTGTCCATCCCCACCAACGCTTATTGGAATAGAAGGAATAGAACCACTACAGAATAGTGTTATTGATTCCCAACTAGGAAGCAATATACAAGGATACTATAGTTCTGAAAAATCTTAGAAATATCTCCCATACAAGTCCTGTCATAAGTCATCTATGTCAGCAACTGGTGCAGTTTTCATTTCATGCTTAAGCCTGAGCCCCAATCAAAAGGAATTCTTGTACAGATAGTCCTTGACTAACAACCACAACTGGGATAGGAATTTCAATAGTAAGTCATTGCATTTGTAAGTTAAGGCACCCAATTTTACAATGGTTGTTAAACACATCTATTCTCCCAAATGGGTGTTTTTGCCTGAAACTGGCAAAAACCACTGGAAACTTACAAAAGGTTACATATTCAGAAATGTCCCCAGGGATGTTACAAGAAGTCATAAATGCAAGACAATTGCCATACACCTGAAATGCAGTCATGTAACCATGTACCTGGGTGGGGGGGAGGGCATTTTACGTCAGCCAGAAATGCTTTCCAAGGCCATCATAACTTCAAAAGGTTGTTAAACAATCTGTTGTAAATCAAGGATTATCTGTAATCTACTTTATCTAGAGTTCTTTGAACTTAATATATGCAGAAGGTTATTATGAACTACAACTAACAACAGCCTGCTGAATTGGGAGTATTCTTTCATTTTCTTCAACTGCCATAAAATGATTGAAATGTCCCCTCACTACCTACATAGCCTTGGATATTGAGGTATATACCATGTTTCCCCAACAATAACATCATTTTTGGAACAAAAGGCCCATTAGGGCTTCTTTTCAGGGGAATGCCTGACTTTGCAGCCCACCATCCCACCATCTGGTTGCTCATGGATGCAACGGGGCAGAAGAGCAGGTGTCACACTGCTGCCACGAGATGAGGCGAGGCAGGTGGGAGGGTGGAGCTACCACATGCACCCATACCCGCTTATTTTAGGACTCCCACAGCCAGGCCACTCCCCACTAGGTGACCTCCTCCCACCCATTCAGTGACCCAGCTGCTCACCCTGCCGCCTCCCTTCTGAAGGCACATTCCAGCGGTATCTGCCTTAGGAAGCCCTGTAAGCTGTTGCAGTCACAGGCAAGCAGGTGGTGGGAGTGAGCGGGCAGGCAGGTTCAGTGGATGTCTGGCAGGCAGAAGGAGATTGGCAGGGGAAGCTTGCACTGCCTGGTCAGGGCACAAACCAAAGGAGAGTTGGGGGAGAAGGAGGCGGCAGGTGCCGCCGGGCAGTTGATCTATGGGGGGAAACTGGGTGACCAGGACTGAAGAAAGCCCCTCTAGCGGCAGACACGACTGTAGTGCAGCAGTGGTGGAGTCTTTTGCCATCACTTCCCCTGGCTCCAAAATAGCAGAGAGGGACCGAGTAAGGCGAGAGAGGTTGCTGAGGGGAATGGCCTGGCTATGGGGGCCCTGAGGCAAGCAGGTGCGGGACACGTAGAGCAGCTCTATCCTCCCACCTGCCTCATCTCAACTAATGACGGCAGCTCCGTTGCGATGCACGCACTCATGCCCCATTGTGGCAGTGAGAAACCAGATGGTGGGACGGAGTGGGCGGGCTCTTAACTAGGGCTTACTTTTGGGGTACGACTTATAGTCGCAGGCCAAAGAATCAGGCTAAGGGTTATTTTCTGGGTGGGTCTTATTTGGGAGAAAACATGGTATCTTTGGTATATGGCTGTTTATATGACATTAGTAGGGTTAATTAATTAATTAATTAAGCTTTTAACCTCTTGATAAATTCCAATTTTGCTCAACCTGGAGCATTGACAGTCTACTAAGAGATTGTACTTTAACTGAAATGCTCCCCAAAGGAAAGAACGGTATGAGAGAGAGAGAGACAGAGACAGACAGAGAGACAGAGAGAGAAGGAATTTTACATCCAAAGAATCTAGCTTGTTGATTGGTATAGATCAGGGGCCCATGAACTGGCACCGGTTTGTGGCATGCCAGCAACTGGTCCACCCAAACAAGCAAAGCCTTATCTGCACGATGTAGGCAGCACACAAAACCATGCCCCCTCCATTCCACGGAGAAACCTTTCTCCACAGAATCAGTCTCTGGTGCCCAAAAGGTTGGGGGGCATTGGCATAAATGATCAAATTAATTGTTACACCAATATTTATTGAAATAATGTCGATTACTTATAGAAATACAATACTGCTGTTGGTGACAAAGGAACTCAACTCTCTGGGGGCCAAAAGCAGCGCATCGCTATTGCCCGTGCTCTCCTCCGCCAGCCAAAAATTCTGCTGTTGGATGAAGCAACCTCTGCCCTTGACACAGAAAGTGAAAAGGTAATTATTTTATCAATGCAGAAAACATAAGCTTCCAATTGGGAAGATTTTACAATACAGGATATCATATGAGCCAGACCATACGTAAATAGTATAAGTACAGGGAAAAAAACTCAATTTCAGTCCCTGGCTATTTTTATTCAACTGGAAATGCTTCTTTTTCTAGTTGTTGTTGATGTTATTTACTGTAAAGAACTTAGGGTAGGGTAGGATAGGATAGGATAGGATAGGATAGGACATGACAGGACAGGACGGACAAGATAATCTTTATTATCATTTTTTAATGTGAGTACACTGGCACACATTAAAAATGAAAATCTGTTGTCTGCTCTCAAAAGAATGTATATATCTGCCAATACGCAGACATAACACACATATATACATGCTATATACATGTGTATGTGTATACACACATACATACATATACCTACACCCATACCTATATATACATATGTATATATTATATGGCTGCCTATCTTATATAAGGAAGCTAGGCAATTCATAACAACCAGCAAAAATAATAAAAACTAAACAACCATCTCATCTCGTGCCCAGCAACCACATTATTAGCCTCCTGACTCAACCCCCATCCTAACTCAATGCTTGGCAGAAGAGGCAGATCTTCACAGCCTTTCAGAAGGCTAAAAGGATATGGACCTCTTCAATGTCTGGTGGGAGTCTATTGCATAGGTGTGGAATGGCTAGAGAAAAAGCACACTGACTGCAGCAACATTTAAGGAACAGGGACGAAAAAATATCTATCCTATCAGATTTATTGGGACAGACAGATATCAAGAACCAATTTTAGCTAGCATGGACAATCCTGCCAAATGAACTAATACTTTGCTTCAGTGTAAAAGAATTTGAATTCTTGGGCATCTAGCCCCCTAATAACTAAGCTACTAGGTCTCCAAAAGGATTCATAACTAGAAAATTAACAATAGCTCAAATTAAAGCAGGAAGCTGTTTCAGAGTTAGATGTACATTAAGCTCCTAGTCACAATGGCGCCTGACCTCCGCTCCTTCCGGCGCGATCTCAAAACCTACCTTTTCGAACAAGCTGGCCTGGCCTGATGGGATGGGGTTGGGTTTTATTAATGTGTTTTAACCTACTTTTAATGTGTTTTAACTTATTCATGGGAATTTTGTTTAATCGTTTTTAATTTTTGTATCTTGTTTTTGATATGTATTGCCCTGTTCACCGCCCTGAGTCCTTCGGGAGAAGGGCGGTATACAAATTTAATTAATTAATAAATAAATAAATAAATAAATAAATAAATAAATAAATAAATAAATAAATAAATGTTCTTAGAGAATAGAAGAGAATTTTTTTTCATATATTAAAATACATTTTTTCTTTTCAATAGATTGTCCAGGAGGCTTTGGATAAAGCCAGACAAGGTCGTACTTGCATTATAATAGCTCATCGCTTATCAACAGTGCAGAATGCTGACAGTATAGCCGTAATCCACAAAGGGAAAATCATGGAACAAGGAACACATCAGCAACTACTGGCTGAAAAAGGAATTTATTATTCACTAGTCAATGTACAGGCAGGAACAGCTCATGTATAAATACGAAAGTGAACCTTACTTGAATTAATTTGATTGATGGGTTATGTGGCATTAAGCTAGGCTGACTGTTAACGACCGTACAGATAGATTTTCACCAGGATGATCTGTCCCCAATTTAGTCCTTCAGGTCTTCCATAGGTGCATTAATTGCCACAGCAACTGAAAACGTCTTGATTGCTGCTGGTTGCCCTTGTCAGGTCCTCAAGGATCAAGAAAGATACATGGAGTAACTTCTGAGTAGTTTCCTTTATTGTTCCTCACCTGTAAGCAGAAACCTTACCAAAGTGAAGCAAATATTTACATACCATGTATTATACCATGGGAATTGCAAGAGAGGAACTGTTTTAACTCTTCCTCCTGACCAAACTTCCCGTGCTTTGCTGACTCTCTGCCTTCTGGAATACAGCCCCTCCTTTCTGGGAATCTAGACTACCTTCCACCACCATCCTCTTCCTTCCTTCTACCTTTCCCAGCCTTATAGACCTTTTCAGAGAACAAGTTTTTTTATATAATGTTCCCAAAGTATGATATTTGAACCTGATCATTTATTTGTGCCTTGAGAAAGAATTCCGTGTTGATCAGTTTCATGATCCATTTTTTTTTCTAATCATGATATTCTCAGGAATTTTCTCCAATACCAAAGTTCAAAACCATCAACAGTATTTTCTTCTTGCTTCTTCAAAGTCTAACTTTCACATCCATAGAGTGTTATAGAGAAAATATGGTCTGTAGATTTCTAATTATTTAGATATACACATCTTTTCTCAGGACTTCATTGCTACTCTAGCAAATGCTAGCTAAGAAGTATTTCTTAGCTGCTGGTTCCTTTATTGTTGAGAAACAATCCTAAAAGTGAGAAGTTGCAATCCTCTTACTATTTTCCCAGCTTCCTGCAATATATAGTATGTTCCACAGATCAGTTCAATAAATAAGGGAAGGATACACAGTTTTTTCTCACTCCTTTGCCAGCGTGGAGCCAATCTGTTTTATCATGCTATCTCCAGTAGCATCCCAACCAGTATTTGCAGGAACTAGCAAGTACAGACGATGCTATTCACATTCTTACATTAAACAGGATAGGCTAACTTCCTAAGAAGGATCACTAACATTAAACATCTGTTTTGAGTCAGGTTCTGCATTCCAGCTCTCTTTGCTTATTACCTTCATTTGGCTAAACTGAGCACTTTATAATCTTGACAGCTGTATTTGAGTGATGACTTCAAGAATTTTATCACCATCATCTTCCCTATGAAGTGATGGATCAAGAAGTTTCCTTTGTGACCATACAATGCAAAATGACATACTTCTGGTTTTAAATGTATATCTAGAGCTTGAAAACTAACACTTGTATTTTGAAGGAGTGGAAGAAATATGAGAGACAAGCTTTAAAAGCAATTGTTGTTTCCAGTTAAAAGGGACAGCTGCTAGTATCTGTTGAATGTCATTAAATAAAGTTTCAATAACCAGTGGGTTTTGGGTCATTTGTGTGAATATACAGTTTAAATTTTTTTTAATGCCTTTAAAGGAGAGATATTTGGAATCACCACCTGTTGTGACATTAAAAGAGAATCAAAGTTAAATATCTGGGGGAGAGGAAAAAGGTAAAGGTTCCCCCGCAGATGTGTGCTAGTCGTTTCCGACTCTAGGGGCTGGTGCTCATCTCTGTTTCAAAGCCGAAGAGCCAGCGCTTGTCCGAGGACGTCTCCGTGGTCATGTGGCCGGCATGAATAGACGCCAAAGGCGCACGGAACGCTGTTACCTTCCCACCGTAGTGGTCCCTATTTCTCTACTTGCATTTTTACGTGCTTTCGAACTGCTAGGTTGGCAGAAGCTGGGACGAGTAACAGGCGCTCACTCTGCTACGCGGCACTCGGGATTCGACCCGCCAAACTGCCGACCTTCTGATCGACAAGCTCAGCGTCCTAACCCACTGAGCCACCGCGTATATATATATATAAAATGTTTGTTAAGCATTCAGAATACCAGAATACATTTGCTTAGTCCCAGACACGGGACAAATCTTATTTCTTGTTTCAGCCTAGCCCAAGGCCATCTACAGGCAGTAGCCACAGCAGTGGCAGCTCATATTTGTGTAAATTTTTTGGCTTGCTAACAAAGAATAAAGGGAGACCAATATTATCATTTCAAACTTACGGTATTTGTTCTCATCAGTCAGCCATACCCTTCAGAGAGAGAGAGAGAAGAGAGAGAGAGAGAGAAAGGAGAGAGAGAGAGAGAAAGGAGAGAGAGAGAAAGGAGAGAGAGAGAGAGAGAAAGGAGAGAGAGAGAGAGAGAGAGAGAGAGAGAGACTGTGGCCTAGGGGTTAAAACAACTGCTTAAGACGCAGTCGGCCCAGGTTCGAATCTCAGAAGGGTACGGCTGACTGATGAGAACAAATAAGTTTGAAATGATCATATCGGTCTCCCTTTATTCTTTGTTAGCAAGCCAAAAAATTTACACACACACACACACATATAATCTTTATAAAACCAAATACATAGAACAGAACATGGCAATAAAGAATGTATAAAAATTGTTTAACTTTTTCTGAAACATTATAAAAAAGAATTACTGTTTCTGAAACATCACAGCCATATTTGCTGTATGTTTATTTTATATGTTTATTTTAGTTGGAGAAATTTGCTGGGTGTAATTATAAGCACATTTATTATTTTTAATGTATATTAGTATGTAGATTTATGACTAACTTGCATAGTAGTTACTTCTTACTTATAACTGAAATTTTCCTTTTGCTACCCACTGAAATACACAGCATTAGCTCTCCCCACTTACTATTCAAAATGACCAGGAACAGAAATCTTGATTAGGGCAGGGGTAGGCAACCTCGGCTCTTTTATGACTCATGGACTTCAACTCCCAGAATTCAGCATAACCCACTCAGGAATTCTGGGAGTTGAAGTCCATGATTCATAAAAGAGCCAAGGTTGCCTACCCCTGGGCTAGGACTAGACTGCATTTCAGAGAATGTATGCATCTGTCATTTGGAGATGGCTTCAAAGCTCTTGCTTTTAAATTTCAATGAATGTTTTTGGCTAGGGGGCCTTAAACCAGGGCTTTTCAACCAGTGGTACGGGTACCACCTGTGGTACATTGGCACCTGGCAGGTGGTACACCACCCTAGAAAAGTGGTAGCGGTGAGGGGAATGAGCTGAACCGGTGGCAGCACCGCACAAGCCTGAGCGAGAGATGGCTGGAGCTGCAGGGCTGTCAGGGCTCAGTGGAAGCACCAGGATCAGCACCAGGCTCCAGCTGGAGCTCAGTGCTGATCCTGGCACTTCTGCGGAGCCCAGAAGAAGTGCCGATCAGCTGGAATGTTGCAGCATCTCCAGGGTCTTGTGATTTACATTCAGATGCTTGGCAACTGATTCATATTTATGATGGTCACAGTGTCCCAGGGTCATGTGAAGTGACCAAAACCTGCTGCAACCACCCAGCATAGGGGGGGAATAAAAACCAAACACCTCCCCACCCCCACTGCCAATCCTCAATAGAAATGCTCAGAACAATGAAAACCTCGGACAGGAGGAAGAACGCTGCTGGGTGGGCAGGCAGGCATCTTGCTCGGCTTTGGCTTGGGGGGCACTTTTTTCAGTGCCATTGTAATTTCAAACAGTCACTAAGTGAACTTGTAAGTCGAGGACTACCTGTACTTCACTTTTTTCCTTTTTTTTTGTGGTCATCAAGTTTTTGACACCTTGCTAGGCGACTGGTGGTACTCGGATGTTGCCATATCCTAAAAGTGGTACAATGGGTGAAAAGGTTGAAAAGCCCTGCTATAGGGAATCATGTGATAATTAACCCAGGTCTCTAACAAAATTACTGATTAACAAAACTAAGTTGTAAAAGTTGCCCAGAAAGTGATAAGTGGTAAGTGACAATAACAAAATCCTTTAAAATCAGAGCAAACATAAGAATTAATTAAATACTTCAAATTGTAAATCCACACAAGCAAACACAAAACACAAACACAAAATAGATGACCCAGATTGGATCCTACACACAAGCAAACACAAAACTCAATTAACATAATGTAAACATAATTTTCACAGTTCAAAGGAAGAGATTCAATCCACATTGTTTGATTTAATCAATCTCTTCTCCGAGTCAACATGTATACAAACTCACATCCCTCAAGTACTACACACTAGAATCAACAAGCCCCTCAAACCCACACCAAGGACCAGTCTACCTATAAAACTACCTCTCTATACCCCATTTTCTCTGTAGCTATCCTCACAGGCAAACATCTTTGCTTTGGAGAATAAATAAATATTTATTCATTTGGGAATAAATATTTAATAATATTTGTCTGGATTTCATTTTGACTTGCTCCTGCACAAGCCTGGCTCAAGTTATAACCCCAAATTATTTTCTGACATTTTAAATCAAATCCAGACAAAATTTGTTCTATGATTTTGTAACAGCTTAAAACATACAGATTTAGTTTATTATCTTATTTTACACCATGAAAACATTTTTGCAATGTTACAAAATTAAGTCTTTTTCTTGAATCTTAAATTAAGCATGTGATGAAATGTATTTAAATATTTTACGTGGGTGGAAAATGCAAAAATAGAAAGCGAGACTTGCCATGTTGTAAACTACTGGCCAGTAAGGAAATAACTTTCTTCTTCTTTATTTCTTCTTGGTCCATACTTTCAGGAAATACAGATATTAAAATAGAAAATGTGTGATTATCCGGTTATATAATATTATTTATTTTTTAAAAAATACTTCTCATATTTGCAGTACAGTTATGACTGCTATAATGTTACAAGTTTTAAATTGATTCTTATTTTTAAATATTAGATGTCCTTGTGCCAAATACTATATTCTATCTATCTATCTAATTATTTTGTTTGACAGATACCATGTAACACAACTATATTTTAAAAATATGTAAACAAGGAATAGTGGGGACATGATGGAACAGAGATTTAATGACACTGGATGTACTGAGCAATTGCAACCACTCTGATAGTTCAAATCCAGCTCCCATCTCTTGTCCCTAGCTCCTGTGCACCTAGCATTTCGAAAGTATTGTTTGTGAGTAGATAGATAGGTACCGCCATTATTGGAAAATGCTGGCTGCATTCTGTGTGGGGAGCTGGAACCTACGCTGGATCTGCCCAGACGCGATCGGGCAGAGGATCGGTGGAAGAAAAGCCCTGGGATGAGGTGACTTCCTTGGAGAATGCTGGTATGAAACTAGTTCACCCCCTTGTGGTGTACTGGTGTAACAAACCGGTATGATAAATGGACTAGTGCAGGAATAGGCAACATTGGCTCTTTTATGACTTGTGGACTTCAACTCCCAGAATTCCTGAGCCAGCTGTGCTGAGGGAAAAGGCAGTTTCCAAGCTGAGCCATGCTGGCTCAGGAATTCTGGGAGTTGAAGTCCACAAGTCATAAAAGAGCCAAGGTTGCCTACCCCTGGACTATGACTGTAGGCTTCAGGATTCCTATGTGTGCTTAACATTGTAGCCTCCCTGGCCTAGTAAGCTATATGATGAATGAATGAATGAATGAATGAATGAATGTTGATTATTATAGGTGTATTATATTAAATAGTTGTACCTTGCTTTAAATTTGATTTCAAAAGATGATACTAAGTGTGTGATTGTAGCATCTGTCTGCCACTCTTAAAAGCAGCCACATCTTAAAAGATGCGATGATTGCCTGGGGCAGGGGTCGGCAACCTAAAAAAGAAAAAGAGCCACTGGGAACCGGTTCCATCACAAATTAAAAAAAGAGGGAGCCGCGTGCGTGTGTCCATGCACGCGCATGCGCAAAAAGGTTTTTTGAGCATGCGCGGACGCACACGGCTGCCATTTTTTTAAAAATGAGATGGAACCGGTTCCCAGTTGCCCGACGGCGACGGCCCGTCTGCAAAGCTGCCGCTTTCGGCAGCTTTGCAGACGGGCCGTGGCAGCTTCCTCAAAGAGCGGCGCCCCTGCCCATTCCGAGAGGTGCGCGCGCACCTCTCCGAACGACCGGAGGTGCGCGCGTACCTCCGCGCGAATGGGCAGCGGTGCCGCTCTTTGAGGAAGCTGCCGCGGCCCGTCTCAGCTTCCTCAAAAAGAGAGGCGCCCCTGCCCATTCCGAGAGGTGCGCGCGCACCTCTCCGAACGACCGGAATTGCGCGCGCACCTCCCCAAACCTTTGGGGAGGTGCGCGCGTACCTCCGTGCGAAGGGGCAGTGGCGCCGGTCTTTGAGGAAGCTGCCGAAAGCGGCAGCTTCCTCAAAGAGCGGCACCGCTGCCCCTTCGCGTGGAGGTACGCGCGCACCTCCCCAAAGGTTTGGGGAGGTGCGCGCGCAACTCCGGTCGTTCGGAGAGGTGCGCGCGCACCTCTCGGAATGGGCAGGGGCGCTGCTCTTTGAGGAAGCTGCCCCGGCCCGTCTGCTAAGCTGCCGCTTTCGGCAGCTTCACAGACGGGCCGCGGCAGCTTCCTGAAAGAGCGGCACCGCTGCCCCTTCGCGTGGAGGTACGCGCGCACCTCCCCAAAGGTTTGGGGAGGTGCGCGCGCAACTCCGGTCGTTCGGAGAGGTGCGCGCGCACCTCTCGGAATGGGCAGGGGCGCTCTGAAAAAGAGAACAAGTGGGGAGTAGGGAACAATAACTTTTTAATTTTCTTGGCATCTGCCACAAAAAAAAATACATCAAAAAAATCCTGCAAAATTGTACTTACTGTAGATCTACTGGATATGAAATAGCTTTTTCCAGTATCAGAAAGATTGGGGTTTTTTTTAATTGCAGTACAGGTAGTCCTTGAGTTACAACAGTACCTTAGTCAAACTCAAGACCAGAACCGCAGTGGTGATTGAGTAGTTACCTTCTTGCTTTTTCCTCAGTGGCAGCAGGGCTAGCAGAGGACAGCCAGCAGGAGTCTCTCCAACACTTGGAGCTGTGTGGCAGCGATGCCCACAGGGGTGGGCGGGCATGGCTAAAGTGCCCTCTGCCTGAGAGAGAGTGGCTGGCGATGGAAGGAAAGAGAATGCAGGGAAGGAGCTCAGATTGTGTGTTTCTTCAATTCTCACCAAAAATTTCCCCACAATTCACCTCCCAGATTTATCCCCAGAGACATGAGGAAACATGAGATGAGAGGCTCACACGTGCACCAGGCCCAGTCCAAAGCTAGTTAAGAAACCTGAACCAACCTCAAACAGGAATGAACTTGTAGGCAAAAAAAAAAAAAGATGCCAAACATCCGACTTGGACAAAATGGCATGAGAGAGAGATCTAAATAGCTTATGTTTTTTTCTTGGTTTTAAATTTGTTTTTTGCAAATTTATTTGAAATATTTGTTCATATCTGAAATGTTAATCCTGTTGGCCCCGTGTCTTAGACATAAAGCACTCCTGAACTAATATGATATATATATATATAGTCTTACATGCAACTGGCCCTTTGAGGTCAACCTAATGCTGATGTGGCCTTCAATGAAATTGAGGTTGGCATTCCTGATTTAGTGACTCTTCAAAGTTACAATGGCACTGAAAAAAGTGATTTATGACCGTTTTTTCACATTTACTACCATTGCAGCATCCTCATGATTACTTGATCAAAATTTGAACTCTTGGCAACTGACTCATAATTATGATGATTGTAATGCCCTGGGGTCATGTGATCACCTTTTGTGACTTTCTGACAAGGTCAGTGTAGAAACCAGATTCACATAACTATGTTATTATCTACAGTGGCTCACTTAACAACTGTGGCAAAAAAGTCATAAAATGCAGCAACTGCCTTCCTTATCAACATAAATTTTTGGCTCAGTTGTGGTTACAAGTCGAGTACTACCTGTATTTTTCCAATCTTTATTTTCAAAAACAAAGTTTCTAGCATTTTCTCACAAATGAAGGATCCATGGTTTTAAACCAATCAAGTGTTGGTCCATTGATTGCAACAGGAGCTGACTGAGCCAACAGGGACTGAGAGAGTGACTGGTCCCAAAGTCACCCTGCAATTTTTCATGCCTAGAGAATTTAGTCTCTTGGTTTCTAACCTGGTGCCTTAACTACCTGATCAAACTGGCTCTTTAATTTTTCAAGAACATATGCTAATTCTAACATAGATCCTACAACACTGAGCTTTGTAAATTTCACCATACATACATATGATAATTCATTTGATCTATAGATTATGATTGTGTATTTGAAAGAGCTGGATTGAAGCCAGTGCTGGAATTAGGAAATAAATAACTTAAATTTAAATTATTGAGTAAGTTGACAGAAAAGAAAAGAAAGCAGCAGATAATTTACTATATCACAATACATAAACTTTTGTGTTTACTGCTGTTGAAAAAACAATCCAAGCTCTTTTTTTTAAAGAAGCCATGCCAGTTGCCAAGGTAAAAAGCCAAATAATATTTGATTTCAAGGTTATACCTCTTGGATGGATAACATGAGGCCGAAAAGAGGACATGTCTTACAGGTAGTCCTCGACTTACAACTATTCACTTAGTCACTGTTTGAAGTTACAACAGCAGTAAAAAAATTAATTATGACTGGTTTTCATTCATAACCATTGTTGTATCCCTGTGGTCATGTGATCAAAATTCAGTGCTTGGCTACTGGCATGGATTTAGGACAGTTTAACTGCCTGGAGTCATGTGATCACCATTTGTAATCTTCCCAGCTGGCTTCTGACAAGTAAAATCAATGGGGGAAGCCCGATTCACTTAATTAGTGTGTGATTCACTTAACTGCAATGATTTGCTTAACAACTGTGGCAATAAAGGTTGTAAAATGAGGCACAACTCAATTACTGCCTCACGTAGCAGTAGAAATTTTGGGCACAATTATGGTCACAATTCAAGGACTAGTTGTACTTTTGATGGACATCTGGTATTCCTATTAATGCTTCAACTTTCATTCTGGGGTCAGTTTTTAATACGTTTGTATAATAACTAATAGACAATAATTGTATTGCAACTGCTATGAGGGGAGAGTGGGGTATGTTTTTATAAGCCACCCGGAATCACCTGTTAGTTGGGTGCCATATAAATTTATATAATAAATAAAATAAACCTTGGGACACTTATCCCCAAGTTGCAGTGATTTTGTTTAGATGGATATGATTTGTTATTTAACTGATGAATGCCAGCTGAAATTATATGTTCCAAGATCCAAGCCTCTTTGCTTTTGTAATTTTAACACTAATGGAGCACCCTCTAATGAGAATGTTGCTTGCTTGTTCTTGCTAAGTCTGCAGAGATAGATTGCAGGTGATCTGTTATCTGACAGAATTTAAATTCAGGAAGTTTGGACTTGTCAATTCCTGGCTGAAACGACCTAGAGCCCGTCCAAGACCAATGTTTCTCAACTTGGGCAACTTCGAAGATACATGAACTTCAACTCCCAGAATCCCTCACTAGCATTTGTTAATTGGAGAATTTTGGGAGTTGGAGTCCTCACATCTTAAAGTTAGCCAGGTTGAGAAATGTTGTCGTGGACAAAATGAGGGTTGCAGTTACACCGTATCCCCAGTCAGGCGACTAAAGCCGAAAGCGCGGCACCCGTAACCTGTGCCTCTCCCTGGGCTCCGGAGAAGCTTTGAAAGCCCTCTCCCCTCCCTTTTGGTCCCGCCGAAGAGGGAGGGGCCGCGAGTCGGCGCTTCCTCCTCGCCTTCCTTTCGTGTGAGTTTAAATGTAGCGCAGAAGTGCAGAGCAGAGGATCCCAAGAGGAGGAGGAGCGGAGTTGCTGCTTCCTCTTCAGCCACTGTTTGGACTGAACTTGAGGAGACGCGCCGAAAGGCCTCGGAGAGGACTGACGAGCGCGGCGTGGGCATGAGGCAAGGTGAGGGGCGGGTGCTATGAGGAGCTCGGAAGGGTCTGACCTGAGCGGGCGAGCGGGTCCCGAGAAGCGCCAAGCCGTGAGTGGGAGTGCGAGCGGGGAAAGACTGTTGTCGGCCCTACCTTAGTTCTCCAGGGTCCCTTTGGCTGAAGGAGGGTGGTTATTGCTCTACTTTTCTTTCTGCCCTCGCCTTAAACTCTCGCTCTCCAGGCCACCAGCTTCTGGGGGCTGGACCTTTTAGTAGAGCGTCTTCGGTTTGTTGGAACAGAAACGCTTCTTTGCACGAACGCTCAGAGACGGAACTTCGTGCCTTTACTGCTGGTACACAGAAAAACACTGGGCGTTGTTGGGTATAAATATTCCGTCCTTAAAACTTAATTCTCTTCCATTGACAATATTTACTAAGGAAAAGTCATAAAGGATTCTCGACTAGGACCTCGGGCACCACTTTCCTTAAAAATATGCGATCCTCCTCTACGGGGTAGAATAGTGTTTTGTTTTGTTTTTTAATAAAATAATGCGAGCACACTTGAGTTTTTTTCTCCCCCCAAGAACCTCTACTGGGCTTCGAAATCAAAATTATTTGCCATCCTGTGTTGAAAAACAGTCGATTAAAATCCCATTGAAGAGTCGTGAGAAGTGGCAGCAAATGTGAGTCAAGTTTAAATTTTTATTATGGTAAATATCAATGTTACTTAACCCATGCAAGCCAAAGTTCTTTTGGAATTTTTTCATAATTTTTAAAAGTGGGAAGGGATCCTGAGAGAAAACAGGTTTAAGAAACTTTGTACTGAACTGACTTCCAAAAAGTTCATGAGATCAGTTAGGATAATACTGAGATTGTGTTTTCCAATATGAGGCTCCAAGTATTTTTTTTTTATCAACTCTCATCGTAAACCAGGATTGGTGATTAAAGATTAATGTGTCTGGAAGACACAAAGTGGGGGAGCTTTGAATGAATACCAATCTCAGGAGGTGGTGTTTTTTATGTTTTCACCCTTTACATTGTAATAATGTGGCAGAATAGGTTCAGCTGTAATACCATAGGTGCTTTTTCTCATTCTGGAAAAGCACACTTGAACTTCTTTTAATGTGCCATGATAAGGAGCAGTGAAACTGGATAGGGCTGTTGAGTGCATTGCTAGTAAACAAAGGGAATGGAGAGAATTGGGGCAAAGGTTAAGCACATTTGATTTGTGCTTAGATTGTAAGCCGCCCTGAGTCTTCGGAGAAGGGCGGGATATAAATGGATTAAAAAATAAAAAAAATTATATGGCACATTCTTTAATTTGAGCATGTAGCAGACAAAAACCAGAATGTGCACATTCTTACTCTATAGTAATTGCAACTTACAAAATTTATAAAATAGTATTTTGTGCCCCAGCTGTGGCTATAATACAAGACCAATATGGTTAGATTATTTGATTAATGTATTTTTATGAATTGCAGCATGTTAAAGCTATTCTGGATAAAGGTAAATGCTTTAAAACAGGGGTGTCAAACTCACAATGTCACATGATGTGTCGTGACATATTGCAACTTTTTCCCTACTGCTGGAGCTGGGGTGGGCATGGTTTTGGCAAGATGTATCCAGCCCATGGGCCGGCAGTTTGACACCCCTGCTTTAAAACATAGTGTATGTATTTGACCAGGATGCAATGTTCTTAGAGGAATAATGCATTTATTCAGTAATTGCTCTTAGCATTTCTAGATAATTTTTCTGAATTTTTGGGTTATAGAAAATTATCCATGCTCTGAAACTTTGGCTTACAAAAACAATATTAAATTTGACATACATGCCAGGTTTGAAATTAGGAAGAAAATAAGAGAAAATGGACAGGGGGAATTTAGTAGTTTTAAACCAGGAAGACATAAAGCCTAACTTGGAGGATGCAGAGAATCTGAAATTGTATAATAGATAAGAGCAGGAATAGAACAAAAGTGGAAAGAGCAGTTATAGTAAGCCTTTGCAACTCATTAAAAAAAACAGTATAAATACTTAAAAGAACTATATTATAAAAAACATAGTTGCTAGCCAATTTTCTGTAGCAGTTTTTATAATATTTACAGTAACAGTAGATTGACAGTAAGAAAAATATTTTAAAATTATTTTAATATATGCAAAAATGAAGGGAAAAATGAATTCCAAAGACACTTGAAAATGCATTATCAAAAGACTAATTAAATTGTATCTTTATGTAAGTTTATACAAAAATAAGAAAAAATAGAAAAACAACAGCCTACACAGTTCAAATAGTTGAGTATTCTTCCAGTTAAGACTTTGATAAAATGCTTGTTTAAATATATTTTTGAACCATGGTTCTTATTAATCAAATACTATGCTATAAGGGACGCGATGGCTCAGTGGGTTAGGACGCTGAGCTTGTCGATCAGAAGGTCGGCAGTTTGGCGGGTCAAATCCTGAGTGCCGCATAACAGAGTGAGCGCCTGTTACTCGTCCCAGCTTCTGCCAACCTAGCAGTTCGAAAGCACGTAAAAATGCAAGTAGAAAAATAGGGACCACTATGGTGGGAAGGTAACAGCATTCCGTGCACCTTTGGCGTCTAGTCATGCCGGCCACATGACCACGGAGACGTCCTCGGACAAGCGCTGGCTCTTCGGCTTTGAAACGGAGATGAGCACCGGCCCCTAGAGTTGGAAAAGACTAGCACGCATGTGCGGGTGAACCTTTACCTTTACCTATGCTATTTTTAGACCTGATGAAATATGATCTCTCATACCTCAGAGATGTGACTTTGAACTTTTAACTATAACAGCAGGATTTTGATTTTTTTAAAAAAGCTGATTTGTTAACTTGCAAAAGAGGAAAGTTGTATAGTCTTCTAACATGTTAAAGAATTGTAAGGAGTATTGTCTGTTTTCTGGAAGCTAATTCTAGATGTAGATGTCTGATCCTACATAACACTCTTAATGATGATTGATTATGATGATTATGTGTAATCAAATAATTTTTTACTCCACAGTTAGATTTTTCCCCCCAAGATGATATATCCCTTATCTGTTTTTCCAAGTCTACCAATAATGCATTCATTGCCACTGTAACCGAGTCCATATTAAACACTAATAGAAGTAAAGCAAATTTTAATTATTGTATAAAAAAGCTGAACAAGTGGAGGAACTCTATATATATTTAAGTAACAGAATAATCAGAATTGGTTAAACTATGTTTCCCTGGATATGAAAGCCATGTAAACAGAAACTAATTTTTCTTCCTGTTTTGCTGTCATAATAAATATACAAGATGTAAAGACTAAAAGATAAGCAATTTGCATTAATACAAATGTCAAAATGAAAAATATTACTTGCTATAGATCAACATAATGGAAAACCAGTTAACTGATTCATCTGAAGAACGTACGTTTCAGTATCAGAATTCCTTGCCTTCACTGCCTGTTCCTCCTCTTGATGAATCCCTAACGAAATATCTTGATGCAGGTATGTACATTATGATGCTTTCATTGACTTGAAGATTGCTTTTGATTCTATCTCTAGAGTATGGCTGGGGAGGAAACTAGCAATCTTTTCTATTGATCAGTGTTTATTGTGACGGATAATAATATATGAGAACACCTTCATGTTTCTTTAGCTGTACCATCATAAGAAATCCCACTGCTTAATTCCTGTATTGAAGGGTATCAGGAATGTATTCTTGCGCAATTTTTATTTAATTTGTATATAGACTCTGCAGTTAAAAACTATTGAAAAGTGAGTTTCAGCCTATGTTAGATAACAATTCCATCTCCATTCTTTTTATGATAATTTTTTTTATTTATTTAGATTTTAAGTCCTGTTTTAATATTTTAATATTTTTGTAAGTAACTCAAGAAAGTGAACATTCCTAACCCTCTCTCCTCCTCCTATTTTCCCCACAACAGCAGCCCTGTGAAGTGTGTGTGAGAGAGAGAGTGACTAAGCCCAAAGTCACGCAGCTGTTTTTCACGCCTAAGGAGGAACTAGAACTCATAATCTCCTGGTTTCTATCCTGGGGCTTTAACCATTACATCAAATAGCCCTGAATAAAGACTTTTTGTCATAGTCTAAGATTTGCAGTGGCGAAGTCTGTGAATCCTTGCAACATATTGTTATAAGAAACTGAAAATTATTTTAAACCTAAGGTGGTTTTAATTTCTAACTGTTGTAGCAATTGTAAATGGAAAATTAATGGGCTAAAATTTTAGTTTTACCAAACACAATTTTGTTCCAGCTGTTGCTAAAATCTGTTAATCTGTGCCCCTATAAAGACATGTATGCTTTATAAGCAATCCTCTCCAAATTTCCAATAATTCTTCTCTGTGTTCTGTAATATGTGCCTAACACATTCTTTCATTTGGAACTTGGCCTTATATCTGTAGAGTCCTGTATGGGAATTTGCCAATTGAAATGCTAGATAAAATAGGATTTCTGGGGCAGGTTTTCATTTCAGTTTTAGAAAGCAAACATTCATTTGTTAACGAGCTAACTGATATACATGTTCAGGATACAATGTTTATCTTACAAACCAGTTAAAGAAAAAGCTACAAAAGGCAAATATGATGACTCAGCAGTTAAAGATGCTGAGTTGTCAGTTAAAAAGCTGACAGCTTGGTTCAAGACATGAGCATTACACGATGGGTGAGCTCCTATTATTTGTCCCAGCTCCTGCCTACCTAGCAGTTTGAAAGCATGCAAATGCAAGTAAGTAATAGGTGCCACTTTGGTGGGAAGGTAACAGCATTCTGTGCACTTTTGACGTATATTCATGCTGGCCACTTGACCATGGAAACGTCTTCAGACAATGCTGGCTCCCTTGGTTAAGAAACAGAGATAAGCACCATCCCCTAGAGCAGGGGTGTCAAACTCGCAACGTCACATGATGTGTGGCAACATATCACAACTTTTTCTCCATTGCTGGCAATGGGATTGGCGTGGTTTCAGCATGACGCATCTGGCCCGCGGGCCAGCAGTTTGACACCCCTGCCCTAGAGGCAGATACAACTGGACAGGGGAAACCTTTACCTTTATGACAATAGCTATTTCTGTTTGAGAGCTAGAAATAAATTTCAAATGATATGTGATTTTTAGAAGTTTTGTTTGTTTATTTGAAACTTGTTTTATAATAAAGGTGAAGCCTTAATGCTGCTTGAAGTAAAGAAGTGAATGTGTTTAAAAGATATTTTCAACCGTTTATATTGTGCAGTGAAACCTTTCCTAAATCAAGAAGAGTATCAAAGAACTCGGGACATAGTCAGAAGATTTGAGAATGGGATTGGAAAGGAACTGCATAAAAAATTACTTAAAAGAGCTACATTGAAGAGAAATTGGGTATGTTTTTAAAGAAAGCCATTTTTCCCAGTCACTGTGTATAATAATAAGAATATATTGGCAGTGTTCACACATTGCATAATGTGGGCTTGTGGGTTTGGCTTAACATGTTGTGTCATGTGTAAGCAATGCTTTATTATAATATGTTAATCCAGCCATTGTAGTTATTGTAATATTTCAGCAAGTCTTGTTCGAGTAGAATCTAGTTTCGGTTCTAGTCCCTATGATACTGAATGTCAGAGTAAAAATAATAATAGCAGAAACTAATTCAATAGCAAACATTGCTTTTCTAAATAGCCAATCTCACTAGAAATATTTTCTCTTTGAATAGATCTGAAATTATTTTTAAGTTTTATTTTTCTGTAGTGTAGGGTGAAGAGTTGCTGATTGAACATCATATATGTAATATTTCTTTGTTGTGCCAAATGCTTTCTGTTGTGCTTTTAATGTCAGCCATGGAATAGAACCTGAACTTAACAAATAACTATGTTAAGGATTTATTTTGCTGTTAATTGCTTTTTCAGTTGGAAGAATGGTGGCTGAATGCGATCTATCTTGAAACTCGTTTATCAACACAAATCTATCATAATTTTGGAGGACCAGGCTCTTTTCTTGAACATTATTGGCCAATTAAAGAAGGGACTCAGATAGAAAGAGGATGCATAGGTGTTTGGCACATCTTGAAATTCTGGGAACAAATGAGAAAGTAAGAAATATAAAATCACAATGTAGTAATTATAGCTATGGTTATTTGTCATGTTATTATGAGATCTTGCTAACATAATTTATAAGTTTAGAGTTTATTTTTTAACATATATAAAATTACACCATTGGAACTCTTAACAGGGGAAAAAAAATCCAAGCACATTACTGTCTTCTTTCAAATTATAGCTTCTGGAATAAGTGCCACTGCTTGTAGTAAAGCATAAGCATAACAGCCTGAGAGAATAGTGTGCATTTCTATAGTGCTTTTAAAAGGATAAATAGTTATGATTTGAGTGCCTTGTTTATGTCACATTATATGGAAAGACATCATAGGGCCTAGGCCTTCAGAATATATAGTATTGAAACATATTAAAATAAAGCGTTTGCTTAGATCAGAGGTTCCCAACCAGGGTGCGAGACGATACTCCAAGGGGTGCGAAAACTTGAGTTTAGAAATTTCAAAATCATACTGCATATGCACAATTTGTTGCCGTTATTTTGAACTTTTGTAATGGGTGTGAGAATATATCAAGTGTTCTAGGGGTAAGGGACATAGAAAAGACTGGGACCCAGCTTCCGGTTTGCTATTGCGGTCGCTGGAAGGCAAGCTCCATCTTCCGCATTCGGTTTTGCTCTGCTGGGGAATCCTGGAAAGGGTCAAGACTTGCCTTGTAGGGGTGACAAGCAAGGAGGGGACCCCCGCTTGATCGCAGGAGGACGATAGCCCTTCCTCTTGATCCGGGGCAGCCCTCCAAACCGGCGGACAAAAGACTGGCCATAGAAATATGGCTCGTCACTAGGCTACAGACAACTGAAGTCAAACTTACCACCAGGCACTTCTAAAGCAGTGTGGAAGAGACTGGGTGAGATCTGAACCTCTCTTCAATCCTAAGTATTTTCTTCTCCTGTAAAAGCTGCCCAAAGTATCTCCCTGTGAGGAGAGAAGGAAGGGAACTTCTATCCCACCCTGTAAGAGTAGTGGCGACTGACTATCCAGGGGAGTTAAAACACTGAAAGAATAACCTTAATTTAACTGGATTTATATGCTTCTAATATTTGGGGACCAAAGGATTTCTTACCTTTACTGAAGATTAGTTTTTATTTACAAAAAAGGAATAAAATTAGAAAAAGGATTATAAAAAATTTGGATTTAAAAAACCTCAAACGGCATTGGTGACAACTTGTGGCCAAGTTTGATATTACAACTTCTTATTGTCTAAAGGAGAATTGACTTGAAGCCCAGACTACAGATAAGACTTTTTCAACCTTGACAAATATCAGCTATGAGAAGCTCAACTGTATTCTATACTCAGTTATAAAATTATTTTCATTCTCTGACTTAAAGCTCTCAATTTAACACACTATTAAGAGAATGTGGATGAAGACTAGGAACAGATTCTTTTTATGTTGAAAGCAATACATGAAAACATTCTTTCAGCTTGTGATGAAATAAGACGCTACAAAAAAGAACAAGATGTCAGCTTAGATATACAAACACAAATTTGGACTACAATTAAAGAATCGGAACATAAGAAGTGGAAGAAGAAACTTCAGGAGCAAGAAGAACAACAGACCAAAGGGAAGACAACCATATCAGGACAACTATGGGGATCTGGAATAATAGAGAGATGATTCGCTAGCCCTTCCAAAAAAAAATGGTGACTGGATGGTCTCTTTTATTTCAAATAATATATATAGCAACAGAGGAGATCTATTTGATGACTTAAAAGAATGGACATAGAAGGTGAGCTGGCAAAGGAAGAAATCCAGAATTAGGTTGAAGAAAATTGGGGTTTTGATTTATTAGAGAGGATTTTATTTTGCTAATTAAAATAGAATATACTCAAATAGACAAGATGTGTATTTTGAATACTAGATTTTGTTATGAATTGAGATAAAAACTTGGAAGTATAAATATTAAAAGTTAAATTTGAATATTGTGGGAAATTAAAAATTGGGGAAAACAAATATATAGGATATTGATTGTCTATAAAGACTGAATATAAAAGTAAGATATGTATAAGCTAAAAATTTATTGATAAATGTAATAAACATGTTTTTACTCAGTTGATATAATAAGAACTGTATTAGCTTAAATATGAAACAGTAGATATTAAAGGAAAAAGGAAATATTTGATGTTGAAATAGGGGAAATTTTGGTCATTAAATTTAAGACATTTGGAAATTAATTGAAAAGAAGGATGTTATACTGTATTATTAACTAGATGTATGATGGTGGGAAATAAACTTTGATATGAATTGTGATAAAGGAAATTGGTTACCTAAAACTTGGAAATTATAAATATCAAATGTTAAATTTAAATATTGATGGGAAACTAAAAATTGGGAAAAACTAATTACAGGACATTGATTGTCTATAAAGATTGAATGTTAAAGTAACTAGGATATCTGTAAGCTAAAAATTTATTGATAAATGTAACAATGCTATTTTTACTTAATTGATATAATAAGAAATGTATTAGTTCAAATATTGGACAGTAGATATTAAGGGAAAAAGAGAGGAAATATTTGATGTGGTAGCTTGAGATTTGTACTAAAGATTTTTATATGTTATTGAATTATTGATTAACCCAGCCACCATGTTGCTTTTTAAATACTTAAATGTAAAAATAGAAAATTAATAAAATATTACAAAAAAAGTGGGAACTGCTGGCTTAGATCTTGGTTATAAATTTATGCCTATCCATGCAGCTTTAATAACTTATATATTAATTATCTTACAGGGAAAAGATGGCTGTACATAGATCTGGTAATAAGCCCCTGGACATGGATCAGTTTCGAATGCTTTTTTGCACTTGCAAGGTGCCAGGCATTATTCAAGATTCCATTACTAATTATTTCAAAACAGGTAAATGATATATCTTTATGAATCAAAGAAAGTGGCCACAATGTTCTGTATATAATGTTTATCCCATATATATGGATGATCAACAGGTATATTTAGTTTGCAGTCTAAACCACATACCTGGGAGTAAAACCTAGTAGAGCTTAGAAACCTTAGAAGCAATAGCAACAGCATTTAGGCTTGTATACTACTCCATAACTTACAGTAGGCACTGTAAACAAATATAAAATAAGAGTTCATTGGAAATAATTACTCTCATTACAGTATAGAAGAGTACAGTTTGGTCCAAGATTTAGTGCGTAGTATGAATATCTGGAGACAGACAAATAGTCTGATTCCTTTTAGTAAGATAGCTGATGTGAAAAATACTAAAAGGACTGAAGAATTTTTCATTCTTCAATAAAAATGCATAATATTTGTGGGATAATATTTGTGAGTCACTAGGCAAGCTGCTTTTACACATTTTCCTCTAATCTGTAATGTGGCACAAAAGCGTATTGGCTTAATTTGTTCTGTCCCATTCAAGTTGCTATGGAGAGCATTTTTATATGATGATCTTGCTAGCACTCTTTGTAGCACTCTTGTCACTCCATTTCCACAGTGGCTACTTTTCAGTTGAGTGGTGAGTGCCTAGAGTTTTTAACAAGAAGAAGCAGTTACTTGATTTCATGCCATAGATATTAGCTTCCAGAATTGTTGATGGACATGATTGCAACTGGCCATATATATAATCACCAGCACCATGGCAACTAGTGCCTCTAACACTATAGTGAAGAGGTTCAAGCAATGAATAAACAATGAGTCTTTAACATAATAATGGGGCCCTCCAGAAAATTAAAAATAATATAAGAGCGTGTCCCTTTGTCAATAGAAGCAGTGGACAAACTATACTGCTACATTTCTATGCAGAAAATTAGTCTTAATTTTACTTAAGTCCTTAAAGGTGTATTTGAAACTTCTTTCACTAGGATTGAAGGAAACTCATCTAGTGCAGAAAGTGTATTAATCCAAATGTTTAGCCAACAAGAAAACTTCAAAAATGATTAGAAAAGGAAGTATGCAGTGTACTAAAGGTGCTGACCAGGGTTTGAGCATAATGGTTATTGTCTCATAGAGCTCTAAACCCACCAGAGACTGCTGACTTATGATCTCCTCGCTGTCTAGAGCGCTTGTGGATGATCTCAAGGCCTTTCCTTGTGCAGAGGGGAATTACTTAGAGCCAGCCTGCTTACTGGCTCTCCGCTCTGCTATGGTTGTTGGCTCCACAGTTTGACATTTCTTCCCAGAAGCCCCTGGTCATATGTTTTCAAAGAGGTCTAGTGCTTCAATCATGTATTAATAAGGAGTCCATATAAAGCCTGTCTTGCACTTCAGAAAGCGCCAGTCAGTTGTTACATAGGCAGTTCTGTGAAGAAGCCAGGTACCATGTTAGTTCAACTTCACAAAGCAAAAAAGCAATGGAAGACAGTGCTGAGTGACTGAAGGGCAGGTGCTATGTATACTGCAGCCAATAGGAGCTGGGTGTAAATTGAGTGTGCAGCAAAACGTATATTGGAATAAGATGGGAATACCACTTTATATCAGAATAGCTAAATACAAAGTTAGCCTAAGTTATGGCGTAGGGATAAAAGACATAATTACATGGATAATTCCTCAAATGATTGTTAACAAGGCATCTCCCACTAGGAAGATGTAGATAAGCACTGAGAAAGATATCTTTACTTACTTTACTTTACTTTTATTAAATTTGTATACTGCCCTTCTCCCGAAGGACTCAGGGCGGTTAACAGGCCATGTAGGTTAACTGGTGCGCGCACACACATACACCTACCTGCAATTATTAGAATCTCAGTTGGCACAGTACTTCTTAGAGCTTTGTTTCAAGACTCATCCCTCTTTATGCTGTTATTATATCTATTGCTATTATTATAACTATGCTATTATTTGTTATTTTTATATCTGCTGAAATTTTTCAGAGTGTGCTACATTGCTGTATGGATTAATATTCTTAGTACTCCATGTTCTAAACCACTTTCTGTGTTTCATCCAAAGTTCACAAATTTAATATGAATTCAGATCTGTCATTTTGTAATTTGTAATAAATATGCCATGAAAAATTAACAGAGATCACTTATAAGATGACCCTGTATTGATAAATCCAGGGCTTTTTTCTCATAGAACGCTCAGAACGGAGTTCCGGCACCTTTTTTGGATGGAACCTTGTAGGGTAGGCAAGGCAGGTTGTATGACATGTGTGAGTTCCGTCACCTTTTTGTTTTACAAAAAAAGCACTGGATAAATCTATCCTTACATTGATGTCAAGCAAACAGACAACCATTTGTCTGAAATGGTATAGGGTTTCTTGCCTGAGCAGTGGGTTGGACTACATGACTGCCAACATTGTTATTATTATTGTTATTGTTGTCATTATTATATAATCATAATACTACATTATGTAATTATTATAGATATTGCAGGTTAAGAGACGAAAGTTTGTAAGATAGTCATCTTTATAAATATGCTCCTTTATGTTGCCCTTGAAAAAATAAGTTTGCTTTAACTTAATTACTAAAAGATGTTGCATCAACTATTGATGTGGAAATTGTGCATCAGTGAAAAAACAATGGTCAGCTGTTTTGCCTCTTTTTTAAACCTTCATGGATCTTCTAAACCAGGGGTGTCAAACTCGCTATGTCACGTGATGTGTTGTGACGTATTGCGACTTTTTTTCCATTGCCGGCAATGGGGTAGGCACGGTTTCATCATGACATATCCAGCCCACAAGCCAGCAGTTTGACACCCCTATTCTAAACTATTACATAGTAACTGTACAGTTATTTTAGAGAATTGTTGATGTCATCTGGAGGCTTATCTGAGTCGTCAGGATCACCTGAGTAGTGCAAATAGGTGGAACTATTTGGAACTGTTGAAAGGACTGTGTTGTAGACTGGAGATAGAGGATGTCGGATCCCTCCCCCTCTGTTGAGGACTGTAATTTTTTTGAACAGAGAGGACTGCTGGTTTGAAACAGGGGTCAATGAGGCCATCTATGTCAAAACTGAACAGCCCTCTCTCAACAGAGGGGGAGGGATACGACATCATCTATCTTCAGTCTACAACAGAGTCCTTTTAACAGTTCCAAGAAGGTTCCCCACCCATTTGCACTACTCGGATGACTCTGACAACACAGATAAGCCTCCAACTGGCATCATGGTGTTGCTAAAAGAATGCAAATGATCAGCTGTCTGCAAGGAGTATAAATCCTTCCATTCCCCACCATCCAGTCAGAGCTGAAGAAGCTTCTTGGATGAGAAGCGAAATGTCTTCAAAGAGAAAAAAAGAAAGTCCAGTTGCCTCTTGAAAAAGCACCTTTGGGGCCACACTTTATGACAATCAGAAATGCTTTATGGACTGTCCCAGTACACAACCGGTCTTAAATTGAGGATTACCTGTAACAGTGTTTTATATGCTTGCAGATAATTACTATCTTGCTAAAAGGTGAAGATATAGCTCATTTGAGATAAATCGGAAGTCTCCAGTATGCTGGCCTACATGGCTAATAACAGCAAAAGGTTATTGTGTGTGTCTCATCATCCTAGGAAGCATTTCATAAAGATTATACAAATGTCCATATTAATGAATTAAACTTTTTCTTTCAGAGAATGAAGGTGAATGTCCATCTCATTTGATAGTGTTGTGTCAAGGCAGAATTTTTGAATTCAATAGTTTACATGATGGTCATATTCTGAGCCCACCAGAGCTTTTTAGGTATGATTAGAATACCTTCTAAAAACAACCTATACAAATTTGACATTAATTATAATTATACTGATATTCCAAATATGCTCTATAGAAAGAAGTAGTCAATGAAGATTGAGGGAATTTAAGAGTTTTTGTATAAAACCTAAGAGGGAGATGCTGCATATTCAGCTTTGAATTAATATTTATCAGATGTTATTTTAAATTGCTTCTATGTATACTTAAGTATAGTATATAGTATACTTAAGTATAGTATGAATATATATATTCATTTTGTGGTGAATACAGATTGCATTCTTACTAAATGACTGTAATTCACAGTGTTTTCTTTTTAGGTTTTCTTATCTTAATCTTATATGTACGACTTCTGATATTTAATAAATAACTTACAGAAACTGTGAATGTTTAGTTTAGTTAATAAAGACCTGGAAACTTGGTATATTTTCAGTCTTCATTACTTGAAATGCTGATTTAACAAAAAAACCCAAAAAAGATTTGTCTTGCATGATAGTTTGCATTGGAAATGCTAAGTATTTTTTACTTATATTATTTGCAGACAACTTTCCTACATTAAGAAGAAATGTGAGAACGAACCTGAAGGGCCAGGATTGGCTGCCTTAACATCTGAAGACAGAATCTCATGGGCAAAGGTGTGGATTTTTTAAAAGAGACATTTGGTGCAGATTGATATGTTTTATTTTAATAATTGTTTTTTTTTCCTTTTAGACACGGGATTATCTTATTAGACTTCATCCAAAGAACCTCTCTCTGTTGGAAACAATACAGAGTAGCTTATTTGTAATATGTCTAGATGATTCAAAGCCTCAAGCTACACCTGAAGATTATACAGAGGTATTTAAAGAGTTAAAGTCCACGCCAGCCTTACTAGTCTGCTCAGTTTTAAACATGGGTAGGATTGCAGTTTTGTATTAGGCTTGTATTGGTAATTTACTAAGAGCAGCATAATAAATATGGGTGAAGCTTGAGCAGTTTGGGCGATAGATTTTGGAAGTTTTGAAAATTAAAATATGTGTCTACAAAGTTTGTTTATTCATTTTCCTCTTGGGAATTTTCTAAAGTACTCCCCCTCTCAAAAAAAAAAGCCTCAGTATTCTAAATGGTCTTCTTTGGCAGTAAGAGGGTACTGTTGGCTGCTAGGCTGCGATGTCGCACTTCTGGTTGGTATCTATAGATAGCAATTTTAAAAGTGATGATCAAATTGAAGATGCTATAGGAGATAGTATTGGAGGTGAAGAACCCTATGGTAGATGGAGATCTTGCTGTCACAATTCAACCTGCAGTGATGTCAAGACATGAAAAGTAGGGTATCCCAGTGAGCATTTTTCAGTCTTTGAATGGCAAATGTGACAATTTTTTCTTTCAAAACTAATTATGCTAATTCTTGATTTAGATAACCAGATTGGCACTCGCAGGGAACCCAACATTACGGTGGGGAGACAAATCCTATAACTTCATTGTCTTCTCAAATGGTTGTTTTGCAAGCAACTGTGATGTGAGTTTGTACTTTTTGCATTTCTCATTTTTTTCTCTTGCGTTTATATAAAAACATTACAACCATTCTTAAGAAATATCTGCTTGTTTTAATGTAGCAATAAATGTATTTATAATCTATAAATCACATCTTAAAAAGAATTTGTTCATTTTGCTTCTGTGCTACAGTTTCAGTTATTACATGAGAAATATCATTGGCATAACAAAAATTATGAGCAATCCTTCTGAAAAAGACCATTGAAAACAGATAGGCGACATGTGACATGCTACTGGATTACAATTCCTAACAGCCCCACTCAGTTTGACCAACAATTATTATAGATTATCTATGGTTGTAATAGAAAAAAAAATGATGTCGATCATTTATTGCTCCATGGAGTAATGTTTATTTTATACATATCTTCCAGCATGCTCCTTTTGACGCCATGGTTTTAGTGACCTCCACTTCTTACGTTGATTCTAAGATTGTTGAAACAGAAGGGAAATGGAAGGTATGCTGTCAATTGTAGTTCCATCCTTTTCCAGTTGATAAAACCTCCGTCCTGTGTCAGATAAGTTGAATGGTTCTCTCCTTGTTTCATACAAAACAGGGATCGGACAAAGTACGCAATATCCCTTGGCCAGAGGAGCTTGTGTTTAATTTGGATCAGAAGGTGCTAAATGGTATTGCTCGTGCAAAGGAGCAATATTACAAACAGGTATCTATATAAATTTTTGGAAGTCATATATTTGTGCTTGATGTTAGTACATTCCCTTTGTTTCCATTATGTGACGTGAATGAGGATGAAGCAAAAGAGAAATCTTTTTATGCACAGCTGGTGATTTGTTAATTTGGCTTGCCATCTACCTGCACTGCAGCCCAGATCCATCCTGAGAGATTTTGTATCATTCCCTCAAATATAGGACACAGAGGCAGAACTATACTTTTTTCATACTTCCAGGTAATAAGTATGATTTAGAATAACAGTTTGCATTGTTATAAGCCAGAGGTTTCTATCAATAGTATGGTAGTAATCATCACTCAGAATTTCTAAAGACTTGATTCTCAAATCTTTGCTAGATGTTATCAGTTCTGTGTCATTCAAAATATAAATTTTCCCTCCATTGGTTCTCTGAAATTTCATTATTTTTCTCTTCTCAGATATCTGACTTAGAGCTTGTGAATTATGCTTTTACAACTTTTGGGAAAGCACTGATTAGGAATTACCACCTTCATCCTGATACATTTGTTCAGATTGCCCTCCAATTAACTTATTACAGATGTCATGGACAGTAAGAATACTTTTTAAACATGTATTTCTTTTGTTAATTTTATTAAATACATATGGAGTATAATTTATGGAGCCTTTTTGCAAGTTTACAAATAGATGAAAATTATTTTCTCATCTGTATGCACTTTACATATTCTTTAGAATTATCAAATAAATACCTTTTATACATTTCTTCCTTTCTCCTTTATTTTTAATTTTTTTGCCAGCAATACAGACTTAATCCAAATATCTAATTTGTTCATTTCTTATCTTTTTGCTATTCCAACATGCACTGTTCTTCATGTTTGTATCCGTTTATCTAAGACTGTTTGTATTTTATTATATCATCAATTTTCTTTTTTAAACAAACAAAGGTACCATGTGAAGGCCAGATAAAGTAAATCATTTTTTTTAAGTAAGATTCAAAAAGTAGAGTGGAACTACTTGGTTTCACATACTTTTTTGTTAAAAAAATTGCTGTATCAACAAACAACTGGGCTTTTAAATTTCTATCCTTTGAGCAGTTAAAACAGTTAAGTGATAGACCTACTATTCGTTTTCTAGCCCTGGTTGCTGTTATGAAACTGCAACAACTAGACAATTTTATCATGGCCGGACAGAAACTATGAGACCATGCACCACTGAAGCAATTGAATGGTGTAAATCCATGCTAGACCCTACAGTCACTGTGAGTGTTGTAGTTAAAGAGACTTTAAAAATTTGTGACCTTATTTTGTATTTAGTACTAAGATCTATATAACCCCCGCCCCCAAAAAATGCTTTACTCATGTATTTAATAGAAGGTCAAAATCTAGTGGAGATAAGTGCCATCTTACCTTAATAATGATAGATCATTTCATCAGCTGAATTCATAGTTCTCAGCCTGGGAGAAAGTTCAGATACTAAAGGAATCATGTTCAGTATGACATAAAGCTTGCAGTACATCCCTCTTGAAATAAGAAATAATCTCATCCTCGTGGATATTTTAATTCCTCTTTAAAGCACAGTTATGTTTTACCATGTTGTTTTTGTTAACTAGATTTTTTTACTCGGATGAGATAATGTATTTGCATTAAATCTTTTGATTCATGTTGATTGTGCATGTTATTTACATTATACTTGGCAAAAAGTAGCTGCTTCCCCTTTCATGGTTTTAGATATGTAAAACACAATTTTAGATATATATTTGGGACATGATCACATTACATACTTCTAGATCATCCTTCACATTTCAAGAGCAGCTTTCCCTAATCTCACGTGGGGCTTCAATTCCTATCTTCTATGGCAAACAAAGGGAAGAGAGTCGGATAGGTAATAATTGAAGCATAGGAGTCAAATGGCAGCTGATTCATCCTGGCCCTTTTCCCTACTGTCTTTTGTTCTTTTCTGAAGAAATGTTTAGATATAAGCAATTTGGGTGGAATAATTTTGTTTTTCTTGTGTTCTGCAGCAAGGCCAAAGAAAACACCTTATGTTAAAGGCATTTGCAAGACATAATAAACTGATGAAAGAGTGTGAGAATGGAAGAGGTACATTTTTTTAATCTCGCAGAAGCAAAGAGATACATCCTACAATATCAAAATACCAAACTGATCTTTTACGTAATAGGAGAGAAATTTTTAAATCTACCCCTTGAGAGTAATAGTATTGTTTAGTTTTAATTATATTGAAATGACAAATAAAAGGGGTTTTTTTCAATCCAACCACCTCCTCTAAAAGTATTGCCATATGTAAGTCTTGATCTAGAAGTAATTCTGCATCCTGGCATTAATATCTTTTTTCTTCATAAGCTGTGATTTGTTTTCTTACCTTACCTTAAGTAGGATCATAGAGCTAATATACAGTGTGAGCTCTCAATTGGCATCATTTTCCACCCAGCAAAATTCTCAAACCATCCTTTATACTATTCTGAGATGTTCAACAGGCTGAATGGAATAAACTCTGTCCAAGTCATTGAATATTTTGTCATTATTAATTAATTTTATATTTATCAAACAGGCTTTGATCGCCATCTCTTAGGCCTCCAACTCCTGGCCAGAGAGCACAGCCTTCCAATGCCAGAACTCTTCTTAGATCCTGCTTTCACTAGAAGGTATTGAAAAATATTAAATTTAGACTTATCTTTGGAAATAAATCATTTTATACCAACAGAACATAAGGTTTTACAAGTTGTCCACAGCAACAATTGGTACAAACAAGTATGTCATTAAGTGAAGCATTTGCTAAATGCTGATCTTATGATCTTACTTCAGCATTCCTGTCTTCATAGACCGGACATGTCAAACACAAGGCCCGGGGGCCAAATCCGGCCTGCGAAGTGGTTTCATGTGGCCCGCGAAGCCATCCTGGAAACAGTGAGGGAACGGCCCCCACTGCCTTGGCCCTGGCCCAGAGACCCTCCTTCTGCCAGAGACCCTCAGATCTGTCCCACTCCTGCCCAGGCCCCCATAGGCACCCTTGATGCAAACGATGTAGAGCTGGCCACGCCCACCCAGTAGGCCATACGCACTCTAGCCACGCCCACCCAGGCCATACCCACCCGGCCCCCTGAGGGTAACCGCAATGCTGATGCGGCCCTCAATGAAATTGAGTTTGACACCCCTGTCATAGACAAAGATTGTTACCATTGTTACTATGAACAGTTGCTAAATGATGTAATCACTGAAAGTGACAACCCATATTGGAGTTGAAAAGATAAATAGATAAGTAATTGTTTGCTGATGGGACGAATGTTCATTGCTCCAGCAGCTTCCAGGGATTAAGGAACTGCTCTTCTTTTAAACTATTGTTGTGGAATAAGCAATTCAGTATTTCCATTAACAAGAGTGTTTCAGAAATCTTTATAATATCAGTTTGAGCACTGAACCCCATTCATTTATTTCAGTGAAGTTCTCTAATCTTAGCAGGGAAAGCAATTATATTTATTCACTCTGCTCCTGGTCTTATTTTTTATATGCCTTCTTGTTTTGTCCTTTAAATTTGCAGTGGGGGAGGTGGAAATTTTGTTCTTTCAACTAGCCTGGTAGGATACACAAGAATTGCAGGAGCTGTTGTTCCAATGGTAAAGCACGGTTATGGCATTATCTACAGAATTAGAGATGACAGGTAACAATACCATTAACATTATTCCAAATAAAAATTGAACCCTGTTTTCCTTTGTGTCAGTGTGGGAGAGACAACTATTGTATTATTTCACTAATGAAAACTTGACTTCACAGCTACACTTGTAGGTACTCTTAACTTTCTTCCGTGTAGTTCTAAATATGATTCTTTCTCCTGAAATATTTTATCAATTCTGTCAATGATGTGATCTACTCTTGTTTATGGCTTCATGTAACTCACTAACCTAAACTGGTGATTCTCTTGTATGAATGTAGCAGGATGATTAATTCACTGGTTAATTATGCTATTATGAATTCAGACAGTAGGGTTAACTCCATAAACCATATTTCATATGAACAGACCCATATTTTAGTTTAAAAATTCAGCTTCCTAACTAGGTTTATACATTCCATAGTGATAATTTCTTGTCTTTTTCTTTATGTCTGCTGCTTATATTAAGAATAATATGCTGGGCAATATTTTAGGAGTATAATAGGATAGCTAAACTTTCTGTGAAAAACAGGTAAGACAAAGTACTTCACTCTACAACATTTCAGAGCTTTTTTTAATCTCATTTGAAGGTAGTTTTTTTCTTCACGTTGTTGAATGTGAAACACATCTTGGAAGAGATTCTTTCATTCCAATTTTATAGCATAAATCCACCTGCCCGTGATTTGGATGTATAGTAATTGTATCCTGTAACATTGTGATTATTTAGGTGCCCAGTATTTTATATATAACCAACTGAAATGCTATGCTGATTTTTTAAAAAATGGCATTTATCTAAACAGTTGTGTTCTATTTTTCCTCTGGTAGGATCGTTGTTGCCTGTAGTGCTTGGAAGTCATGTCCAGACACAGATGCTGAAAATTTTTGTAAGGAATTGTTCCAGATTTTTCAAGACATGATAAAATTGATGGCCACAGCCCAGATGTAGAAAAAGTATTGGAGTTACAGTGCCATTTTTTTTTTACAATACCACATCTACTGAAAATATGAATATTAAATCCTTACTTAAAAGGAATGATTGAAGTGGACATGGTATTTGAGTTAAATATAAGCCAGGCATAAGTAATGCAAATTTCTATTACAGTAACAATGCAATTTTCTTTGAATAATCTGCAGCAGCAATGCAAAATATTAGAACTATGCAATGATAAACTAAATTTCTAAAATGATTTTTCTATAGAAAAAAGTTAAATTATGTAATCTTACTAGCAATAAAGAATGCAAAATCATATTCAAATGAATTCAATTCATTAAGTTCCTTTTTAAGTACACTAGACTGGGGAAGCATGCTTTGATTTACTACAGTGGAAATCTGTATTTTGAGCAACCATTGCATGTTTTCTTTCTATATGAAATGCATATCATGGTTTTTTTCTTGCCTTCAAAAGTAATCAAGGAGAGTATTAGAATGCTTATGAATTTATTTCAGGTAACATGGGGCTGTTGTCTTGTTTTATACAGTGGGATTGTTTAAATGCAGGTTTTCTCTATAAACTGGAAGAAGCGATCATTAAAGATACTGTATTTTCTTGCCATTTCAATGTATATCTCAGGATAACATGAATTCTTTGAATCAAATGAAAATGCAATTTATTCTTGAAATAAAGACATTCCAAAGAGCAAAAATGTGAACATTATTCATCTAAGCTTACTTACATTGTTCCATTATGATGGGAGGGCAGGTGTATTCTTAATTACTCCACCACACAAGATAGTTAACAAGCATTCAAATGTTTTTGAAAGAATAAATACTGAAGAGTAGTGTACCTTAAAAATTCAATTGATTTCAAACTGAAAGAGATCAGTACAGGTAGTTGTCTAGTTAAGAATGTATTGGAGCCTGCCCATTCCATTCATAACTCGAAAATTCATGGGAGTGAATCTTGTACCTTGAACGAGATCACTCCCTGCTTTCGCCCATGCATTCGCTAATTCAGGGCTTTTCAAACAGTGGTACGGGTACCACCTGTGGTACATTGGCACCTGGCAGGTGGTACGCAACCATCCTAGAAAAGTGGTAGCAGAAGAGGAGAATGGCAGCACTGCACAAGCCTGAGCATGAGACGGCTGGAGCTGCAGGGCTGTCAGGGCTCAGAAGCGCCGATCAGCTGGAATGTTGCAGCATCTTCAGCTTGTGAGTTACATTCAGATACTTGGCACCTGATTCATATTTATGACGGTCACAGGGTCATGTGAAGTGACCAAAACCTGCTGCAACCACCCAGCAGAGGGAAATAAAAACCAAACACCTCCCACACACACACCCCACCCCCACTGCCAATCCTCAATAGAAATGCTCAGAACAATGAAAACCTCTTACAGGAGGAAGAGCACCTCCGGGCAGTCAGGCAGGTGTCTTGCTCGGCTGTGGCTTGGGGGGCACTTTTTTCAGTGCCATTGTTTTCGAAGAGTCATTAAACGAAGTGTTGTAAGTCGAGGACTACCTATACTTCACTTTTTTCTTTTTTTTTTTTTTGGTCATCAAGTTTTTGACACTTTACTAGGCGACTGGTGGTACTTGGATGTTGCCCTATCCTAAAAGTGGTACAATGGGTGAAAAGATTGAAAAGCCCTGCGCTAATTCATCACTTTGTAGGAACATTTTAAAAAGGTGCATGGTATAATATGGAAACATTTTAGGAAAGGCAAATTGTCATTCTCTGGTACATTGTACACGATGGAACAAAGTGCATGACCCAGAAATATTCTAATTTTAAGCATTACATAATAGTGATAGGCAATGAGAAACAGCTATGAGAACACTGCTTAAAATAGGTTGTCTGTCTGGATCACAACGTAGTGGAACACGTAGGATTTATCTTCACATCCAATTTCCACCCAGAGTTCTTACTAAATTTTGCGGAAATTTTAAATCATTAGGCTTTGTCCTAATGCCATTTGTACCTAATCGTGTTTAAAGGAGAGATTATGACAATGAAAAGACCGATATGTGGACAATTAATGGCACTTTTCTTTCACAGGCCCTGATCGTTAATACTGGGTTTAACTATAAATACCTGTTAACCATCAGAAACTGGTGTAGTTATACAGAATCCAGAACCAGTTCTAGACCCAGATTGACCATGGCAGTGCAAGTTCAGTGTGATAATAGAACATTTTATCTCCAATATGAAGCATGTTATAGGTAGTCCTCGACTTACAACCGTTCCTTTAGTGACTGTTCAAAGTTACAACGGCACTGAAAAAGTGTCATGGTCTTTTCACATTTATGACTGTTGCAGCATCCCTAGGGTCACCTGATCAAAATTCAGATACTTGGCAAGTGATTCATACTTACGATGGTTGTCTTGGGATTATGTGATCATCTTTTGTGACCTTCTGACAAGCAGAGTTAATGGGGAAGCCAGATTCACTTAACAACCATGTTACTAAATCACTACAGTGATTCACTTAATAGCTATGACAAAAAAAGTTGTAAAATCGGGCAAAACTCACTTAACAGTTTATTAACCAACTTAGCAATTTTGGGCTCAATTGTGGTTTTAAGTCGAGGACTAGCTGTACTTTTCTAAAATTTATAATGCACAAATTGGCTATTCTGGAAATAAAACAAAACCACGACCCAAATCTGACACCAAAGAGCAATGGGGAAACTTCAACACTATCTTGATCTCAATAGGACTATCCTTTAGAAGTGGAATTATAAAGACTATTAAATGGCTCAGCTAGAATTCATTAAAAAGCTCGTCATCAGCACACTGAACAATATTTATTGCATATTAAACTGAAACCAAGATTTCTTATCCTGAATAGAAGAACCTCATAAATGCAAAATTGTGCTTCATCCAAGTTTTGTTAATAATTTATTATTCTGTAATTGTCACTATATTTGACCTGTCATTTAATATTCTACACTCAATAATCACTATGTGTATATATTATAGTATTATCCTCTCAGAATTATGTTCCGCACATCTCGATGAAGTAGACAGTGATCACAAAAGCTTATGCTATTACAAATATTTGAGACTTTAAAGTGCCAAAAGTGTGTTATTGGAATGAGTTTAAAAAAAATGGTTGAAACAAGTTATGTATTGATAGAAAATGTAAAGCACAATCAATGTCATAATAATTAAAATGAAATTGTTACAGATTAAGGTTTAGGCCAGACATTAAAATTAATAACATAGTTTTGAAAGTATGATGAGCTACTTAGAGATAAAACGTTAAGGAAATTCTATATTCCATATTTCTGGATCATTTCATTTGCTTTAGAAATATAGGCTTTCATGGCATCTTCTTTTGATATACCTGGAATGGAAAATTAGCCGTTACTATGGTGTCTTACTTTTTATCACTGGGAAAAAACTCTATTATTGAAAGTAAAACTAACCTTTCTTCAGATTCCAAGCTTCCCATTTGGCTCTGCCTTTCAAATCTAACATCCCAGGGCACTCTGTTGAAAGAAAATATAACCATAAACATTATGTGTGTTCTTGAGAAGAGCTCTCATACTCAATTTGTCTTAAATGTTCGTTAAACTACCAATGTTGATGTCTCCTACAGTAGCCTGTTTGTAGAGTCCATACAGTTCCTTTAATTCATCATCAGTGGGCTTGGACTTTAATTTTTTAACATTTTCTGCCGCAGTTTCAAAGTCAGCCTGGTGAGAAAACAAAACAAACATTAAAGAAATATCACTGTTTCATGTATCAACGTGACCTGTTTATTTCTACAAATTTTATTGAGTGCTTGATTTCTGATTCTAGATGTGTGGTAAAATATTCTGTTTTTCTAGCTGCGTGATAGCTCATACCCTATACTATTTCTTTTTCTTTTTTTGCTAGTGTAAGAATTCCCTCCAGCCTTTGAGCTAGAGGCCATGCATACAAAACAGGTTTGCACGTGTGGAGAATTGCTGTTAAAAGACAAAAGAAACTTTCATTACTGAACAGCAATGAGGAGCAAGCTCTAAGTTTGGGATAACAATTCAACATCCATTTATTAGTTGAGTTTATAATTCGACTTCTCTTTGCCTTGATTTAATCAAGACCAAGAGCCAGTTTGTTCCAGTAGTTAAGGCACGAGGCTAGAATCTAGGGTAGAAAGAAAGAGACCATCAATTCAAAATCCTGCTTTAGCCATGAAAGCCAGCTGGGTGACTTGGACCAGTCACTCTCAGCTCAACTCACAGGGCTGTTGTGGTGGGGAAAAATAGGATCAGTGGCGTAGCGTGGGTTGTCAGCACCCGGGGCAAGGCAAGTAATTTGCGCCCCCTAACCCGCTGGGCGGCCGCTGCACTGTCCCTCCCCCAGATAGTCCCTCGCTCTCTCTCCGCACCGCACGCCTGGCACCCCCCCCTCCACAGTGGGCGGCGACCCGGCGGCTCGGATCGGATTCGCACAGCCAGCACTGCAGTGAGAGAGAGTGAGTGAGCCAGGCAGGGGCAGAGAGCTGCGAGTGCGAGCGCACCCCCCCAATGTTGCGCCCGGTGCGGCCAGCCCCCCCTGCACCCCCCACACTATGCCACTGAATAGGATCAAAGTGTGTTGGATATATTACTGCCTTGAGTTATTTGTAAAAATAATAAAGGCAGGATACAAACAGGATTCCGGGCCAGGTGCTGCTGAGGGCGAGCAGAGGCACCCGGGCGACCCCAGCAGCATCAGGCAAAGTAGCTCGGCCGCGCGCAAGTCCTCGGTAAGTTCTTTTTTTTTGTTGACTGGAGTATAAGCCGAAGTGGATTTTTTCAGCCCAAAAAGTGGGCTGAAAAATTCGGCTTATACTCAAGTATATACAGTATGTTGCTGAAAGATTCCAAGTGGCTTTCCTAATTGCATGTAGCTTTCATTCCTATATGCACATTAATGTATTTATTTCTACATTTTAATTTGATGCAGTTATATAACTGTTTCTGTCTTAATTCATTTCTTTCTGACAATTCTTGTTACGTTTTGCTTTCTTTGTAAGTGCCTCATCAACACAGTTTATTATTTAAAGAATACTTGTTACAGATGTAATAATGAATTTTCTGTATGTGAGAAACAATCACATACTGTTTAGAGAAAAATCAAATTTTGGCTTATGTCAAACATGAATTGTCATGGAGGGTTGTCTCATATTGTCTTCCTGAGTCTGGTGCTTAAGAGTCTGTTAGAAATTTTGAGTGAGGGGCCCAGCTTGAGAAAAGTTGATTTAATATAACCAGCAAAAATCACTGCAATAAGTCACTTTTTATTTGGTTTTGTCCATATACACAATAAGAACATTTGAATGAATGCTAAGCATGCTGGGAAAATAATTTTATTTTTTTTAAAAAAAATAATACAGAATAAGGAAAAGAAAATTAGGCACATAAAGAACTGAGAGCAGCTCTATATAGAAGAGCAGACGTTTGTAATAATTAGTTTTAAGAACAGTGGAATATTTGGGGAAAGATTGTGTGTTTCGACGCCCTTTTACGTAACGGAGTTGTGATATGGCAATATCATTTAAAATTTGTGTTGTATGAAACAGAACCAGGTTATTTTTAACAGAATTGTAAATAGTATTAAAAAGTATTTTCTTAATTTTGTTTGTATCCTGCCTTTATTATTTTTACAAATAACTCAAGGCAGTAATATATCCAACACACTTTGATCCTATTCAGTGGCATAGTGTGGGGGGTGCAGGGGGGGCTGGCCGCACCGGGCGCAACATTGGCGGGGTGCGCTCGCACTCGCAGCTCTCTGCCCCTGCCTGGCTCACTCACTCTCTCTCACTGCAGTGCTGGCTGTGCGAATCCGATCCGAGCCGCCGGGTCGCCGCCCACTGTGGAGGGGGGGGTGCCAGGCGTGCGGTGCGGAGAGAGAGAGAGGGACTATCTGGGGGAGGGACAGTGCAGCGGCCGCCCAGCGGGTTAGGGGGCGCAAATTACTTGCCTTGCCCCGGGTGCTGACAACCCACGCTACGCCACTGATCCTATTTTTCCCCACCACAACAGCCCTGTGAGTTGAGCTGAGAGTGACTGGTCCAAGTCACCCAGCTGGCTTTCATGGCTAAAGCAGGATTTTGAATTGATGGTCTCTTTCTTTCTACCCTAGATTCTAGCCTCGTGCCTTAACTACTGGAACAAACTGGCTCTTGGTCTTGATTAAATCAAGGCAAAGAGAAGTCGAATTATAAACTCAACTAATAAATGGATGTTGAATTGTTATCCCAAACTTAGAGCTTGCTCCTCATTGCTGTTCAGTAATGAAAGTTTCTTTTGTCTTTTAACAGCAATTCTCCACACGTGCAAACCTGTTTTGTATGCATGGCCTCTAGCTCAAAGGCTGGAGGGAATTCTTACACTAGCAAAAAAAGAAAAAGAAATAGTATAGGGTATGAGCTATCACTTCAGCTCAGTGAAGTCACGCTTGGTTAAAAAACAGATTTAATAATAATAATAATAAGAAGAAGAAGTTGGGCTGATCAAATGTTTCAATAATGACTGAAGGAGAGCTGCTTGTACCTTGGTCTTTGTGCTGGTGTCTTGACATGCCAATACACTAGTACGGAAAGCTGCCGTTCACTTTCGGGGGGAGGAAAAAAAACACAACAACACCGCACGCTTTCCGCCCCGAAAATCAGCTGATCGGGCGTTTCAAGCCGTTTCAAGCGTGACTTCACTGAGCTGAATAGTGCAGGGTTGCCTGCGTGTTTGCTTGTTCCGGGTAGAAAAAACGCTGTCGACCCCGGCATCTTTTGCGGGGAGGGGTGAGGTGGGGTGGGGTGGGGTGGAGGAAGCAGTTTGCGAAGCAGCCGAAATGGGGGTGTTAAGCCGACCAGGAGGAGGAAGAAGAAGAAGAGGAGGAGGAGGAGTGGGGGGCACGCGGCGATCCCGCTTCGCTGCTTTCGCCCGGCGCCCTTTTCCGACGTCCGCATCACTCCAGGCTCAAAGGGCGCCGTCTGAACGGAGAGTGCGGGGAAAGTGGACGTGCCGCCGGCGCCCTGCTCCCAGGCCCGGATTGGCTGGAAAACATGCCTGCTCGCGAGTAGGCAGGCGAAGATCTGGAAGGCTCGGGATGTAGGGAGGGTGGGGGGTGGGGGGTGGGGGGAAGCGAGAGTCTCCCGGGACGAGGGGAGGTCAGGCTGCGTCCCGGATCAAGGCTGATGAAGCACCGACAGCCGCTTTTCTCTCGGATGGGTGGCTGTAAATAGGAGCCCTTCGCCTTCTCGGGGATGGCAGCGGCGAAGAAACGTTGAATGCCGGGCTAGCTCGCCACTTTGCCCTTTTTCCTGCACTTTCCTTCCCGGGTGCAAACAGCAGCCTTCAAGGAAACCCAGCCTGGGCAGCGGCGGCGACTTCCTTCTCTTGCTTCTCCTCGGCTGGTTGGTGCGGCGGCTGCAACTTCACCCCAGCAGCCCGGGCGCGCAGAGATGCTGCTTCTCTTTCGGCTCCGCGTCCGCCAGCGCTCGGAGCGGGCTCGAGGTGCTGCTGGTGAACTTCCTTCCCCCTTCGCTTTTGCTTGCTCCGCTTCTGCTGATGTCACGGCCGCCGGAGCTCGGGAGGCTCGCTCGCCAATCACAGCCGGGAAGCCTGGGGGAGACCGGGAGCCAAGAAGCCAGCCGCCGCGAGTGCTGCGAGGGAGCGCGGCGTGGCGGGCGGCTTTTTAAAGGGAACGCCGCCCCCTTTTTAAACTTCCCCTCCTCCTCCGCCCAGCCTTTACTCTTCTTTCCTTCCACTTTCCGGATTAGGGCTGGGGAAGGAAGGAAGGAAGGAAGGAAGGAAGGAAGGAAGGAAGGAAGGAAGGAAGGAAGGAAGGAAGGAAGGATTTAGAGAGGAGGGAAAGGGGAGGGAGGAAGGAAGGAAGGAAGGAAGGATTTAGAGAGGAGGGAAAGGGGAGGGAGGGAGGGAGGAAGGAAGGAAGGAAGGAAGGAAGGATTTAGAGAGGAGGGAAAGGGGAGGGAGGGAGGGAGGGAGGGAACAAGCAAACGCTGCCCCAAAACTGGGGCGTTTCAAGCCATGGCTCCTCCGGCAACAGTCGCTTAAGCTGCAGTTCATCCGGTTCCCCCAGCCTTTCCAAATATTCCAGGCTGGAGCATTCACTCCCTCCGCAGTTCCTCCAGCCATTACGAGCCGTTTCTGGTTAAGTTCAAACAAATACAAGCAGATTCAAGCCGTGGCTCTTTCCGCCCCGAAAATCAGCTGATCGGGCGTTTCAAGCCGCGGTGTTTCAAAACGGCCACAATCTCCCGGCAAGACCTCCTCTGCAGTTCCTCCAGCCATTACAAAGCAACTCTGGTCAAATTCAGGCCGTTTCGGTCTAATTCAGGCAGATGCAAACAGATTCAAGCCGCGGCTCTTCCACCCGAAAATCAGCTGATCGGGCGTTTCAAGACGCGGCGTTTCAAAACGGCTACAATCTCCCGGCCAGACCTCCAGCTGCCTCACCTGACAATCGGGGAGGGGAGGGGAGGGGGGGAGGAAGGAGGAAGAAACCAGGGCACCCTTCGCCCTTTTATTGTCGCAATCGAAGAGGCAGGAGAATGCGGGGTGGGGAGGGGAGAGAGAGAGAGAGAGAGAGTAGAAATCCCTATTTTCGGAGCCGAGAAGAGAAGTGCGGCTACAGCAGTCGCTAGAGTTCCCCCCAAGGGGGCGGAGAAAGAAGAACTCTCGGAGCGTTTCTTTCATAAATACGCGCGCAGGCACACACTCGCCCAGCCGCGCGCTTCGCCCAGCTTCTCGCAGGGAGTTTGCAAGCCCTTCGTTTCTCTTCAGGGCTGTCAGAAGGGCGAGCAAGTCTCTGCCCTGCCCTGCCCTGCCGTGGGGGTGGAGAGCCAAGCGCGCTTGACGTTCCTGGAAACGAGAAGGGCCTGCGGAGACTGACAGCAACCCGAGTGCCCAAGCGGGTCTTCTCAGCATCAGGCAAAGTAGCTCACATGCAAAACAAGCCCGGCAGAGGAGCCGGAGCAGCTCCGCTGCTGGGGGCGCGTCTCGGCCGGGCCTTGCAGGATCTGGGCCGGGCGCCTCTGCTCGCCGCTCCGGCTCCTCTGCCGGGCTTGTTTCGCGTGCGAGCTACTTTGCCGGCCGCTGCTGAGGGAAGATCTCTGGAGAGGAGCATAAGGTGAGCTGCTGCATTTCCCAGCCTCGGCTTATACTCGAGTCACCAACTTTTTCCATTTTTCGGGGGTAAAATTAGGGGTCTCGGCTTATATTCGAGTTGGCTTATATTCAAGTATATACGGGTATCTCTGATTTAGCCTTGAGAACAATTTTATGATTTTTGACTAATTAGTTTTGTTCTACTCAAACTAAGATCATTAGTATGATACAATGATCTCATATGCTATACAACCAGCTCTTGAAAGGATACATTTTTAGTATTCTGCCCAGCAGAATTTTATACCTACTTGCTCAGAACTGAATCCTACAGTGATCTAGATTTTGGATACATTCTATAAGTTAGTCCACCCTTGGTTCAAAAATTGATGCTCTGTGATGCACTGTTTTGCCCAGTTAAGGATTATGGAATCAAGAATTTTGATAGTACATATATATTAAAAAATTCATCCCAAAGTCACTTTTATTTTTTTCATTACCACCATGGTTCACTTGTGTCTTGCATTCCTAATTTCTTATTAAATTTAGAACTGTACCTGCCCAGCATCTTTTATGTTCAATCAACATAGCCTTAGTCCTTTTTTCAGCTATCTGGGTTGTTGTGCACAAATTATCAAAACCTGTAGGTTTCCAGCAACAGTAGTTTTAATAGGAATGCAATGCATAATGCTTTTGTGCATTAAAGAAAATAAAATACAAGTAATTTTAATATTTTTTTAAAAAGACATTGGATTGGATTCATATTTGAGTGCAATTGTAGTGATATTTCCTTAAGCTGAAAAGAAAGTGAGGGTCCATGTAGTATTAATCTCTCATGAAGTCACAGCTAGGCTGCTCTACATCGTCAGGCGTGCGCACACAAACACACACACCAAGAAATGTCCTGGCAACTCCAGTCCTGGCTAAGATGGATTGAAGTAAAATTGAGTTGTCTAGCATTGTATTAACGGTGAACCTACCTTGATAATAAAAAAAATTATATGCATGACATCATTTGCAGCGGTAAAATCCAGATTTCAATAACCTTGTTTCTAGTGTATCATGATAAAGAAATTTATGATGATAATTTAGAGAAATAATACACAGAGTATTTAAAAATAAAACTATGATGAAGTAAAATGGCATTAATAATTATTCATTTGCAAAATTTATATTCATAATTTATATCTTCCATTTGTTTTGTTCCAGAGATGCAAAAAGACAAGAAAGACTAATCAGGCATAGAGGTCAAGTGCTAGGAAATCATACACAGAAATGCTGCCTCCAAAAAGTCATAAAAAGCTGCCCTGGACGAGTGATTCACAATCAAAGGTTCTGGGCATCAGAACTAAAGGCTGGCTGAAACAAATGTTACCTCCAACAACAGCTTCTGATATTATCTTATGAAGTTCCCAGCCCCACCCAGCTGAGCAGGTATTCGTGATGTTTCCATCTTCCAGGGAGGTGCTTTTTCCCCACCCTGCAACCTTTACCATTCAACCCTTTATTCTCTACTAAGTGGCACTTTGAGCGGGATAAAGATCAGCAACCAGAGTTTCAGGATCACTAGATGTTGCAAGAACCTGTTTCAGAATCTGATTTCAAATTTAAATTGCTTTACACAATTACATTTTTACAAGGTATTAGAATAAAATTATAATAAAGCTGCTACTGGCTAAGGTTACATTATCTTTAATCTAGCCTTGTCTTTGGTATTAGCAGTCAATAAAACCTTTCCACATTTCATAACAATGGTGCTGAAATCTCATGATCCAGCAATTTGTTGAAGCTGTTAAAGGTTATGTAAATATGCTTTTGGGTGGGGGAGGCTTCAAGGCCGCCTTGACTCCTGGTGACAGCCTGGACATACCCTTGCAGATTTTTGGGGCCATATTTTGGGAGTGGTTTGTCACTGCCTTCTTTCTAGAGCTGAGAAAAAAATGACTGGCCTAAGGTCATCCAGCTGGCTTTGTGCCTAATGCAGGACAAGAAATTCAGGTTTCTAGCTCAATGTCTTAACCACTACACCAAACTACCTCTTCCATTGTCACAGTATTTAATAACCACTGGTTGAAGGAATTACAACAGCAGCTTTCCCAACATAAAGAAAATGCTGGGTTGAGTTTCACTTTTGGGGACTTGTGTGTAACCTGCAGTTTATTTAACAACTACAAAAATGGTTTTATACTTCCTTCCTCAGGGATTTTTTTAAAACTTTCCAATCTACCTTATATTACTTTTACATGATCTCCCATTTTAGAAAGCTTAGCTATAAAGCCCACACAAATGTTGCCCACTCAGAAGAACATTACTGTTTTTTTCTAATTTTATTCCCTGGACTACTTCAGTACTCTACCAGGGAAAGTCCAGACATTTGCAAAGTAAGAGGAAGTGTTATATAAAGTCAGATCAAGAGGAAGATCTGGTGGCAAGGAGTGTAAGTGGGAACTATCTTTGATTTTCTAGAAGCAAGTGAAATACTGTTTATCTACAACTTTGCAGGCTCAAATAAAGGAAAAATCCACGCAAGCAGTTCAGAAGATAGCACTAAGAAACCAGCACAAGATAGGGCAGTGGTAGTGAATGTTTTAGAGACTGAGTGCCCACACTTGTTTCACTGGGTACCGGGTGGACGTAGCCCGCTGGGTGGGCGTGGCTATAGTGGTCATGGCAGACTGGGTGGGTGAGGTCAGCTCGATGTTGCTCCTGGGGAGGGATGCCTGTGGGGGCCGGGCAGGGTTGGGGGAGATCCAGGGGGCTTCTGGTGGGTGAGGCAGTGGGAAGGAGGGGGTCTTGCTCAGCTGATAGTTTGGGGGAGAAGGGGCAGCTACACCCCCTCCTAAATGCTGCCATCTCACGAAAGCAGGATGAAAACTCCAAAAAGCGACAAGGAAAAAAAAGTTAAAACAGAAGAGTGTCTAGCGATGGTTTTCTTCCCCGTAGGGGTGGGGTGGCATGGGGGGAGGCTCCTGAGCCCCGTAGATCTTCTGAGGGGGGAAGGAGGAGAGTGGGGAGGGGCTGTGCTGGGATTGGGGCTCATACCTTCCGCTGCCTGCCTGCGCTCTTCTGCCGCAGATGCCGTGGCTCTGCTTGCCTGGCAGGGCAGGGGCGCACTTGCGCATGGGAACACACATGAGGCTGCTGCCTCGCTTCCTATGCTCTGCCGGGGCTGGGGTGGACTGGGCACAGAGCCTCCTCACCGCTTCTTCCCCCACAGACATCGGGAGCACCCACCCCACCTACTGCTCATCCTGGGGCAGATGCCGCCATCCGGCACTATCCAGCCTGTCGCTGCCCAGCCGGGTGCACCAAGATGCCTCCCTTCAGGCTCCAGGCAAGTGGAGTCACGGCATCTGCGGCAGAAGAACACAGGTGGGCAGCCGCCGTGGCTCCACTTGCCTGGCAGGGCAGGGATGCACTGGTGCACAGGGACACACATGGGGCTGCTGCCTCGCTTTCTATGCCGGGGCTGGGCTGGACTGGGTGTGGAGCCTCAGCGGAGCCACGGCATCTGTGGCAGAAGAGCACATGTGGGCAGCGGAAGGCACAAGCCCCAATCCCAGCACAACCCCTTACCTCCCCACATGCCCAGTCTGGCATGCGTATCATAGTTTTGCCACCACAGAGGTAGGGGGTTTGAAAATGGAACCACAGCAGACAAGATGCTGTAAGGATAAGTAACAATATTGGTGACTATTTGGCTAAGAAAAAAATGAGTATCAAATCTACATGCAAATACACATGGTGTGGGGCAGAGAGAATGGGGCTTTTTTCCCTCTACACAATACACAATGCTAGATGTTGGGTGAATCAGGAAACAATACTGTTTCACAGAGCATTTAATTAAACAATGCAGCTTATGGTCACAAGAGGCAGTGATGGCCATCATCCTCGATAATTGGACAGATTACATCAACATAAAGAGAGCAAAGTTATCAGTAGCTATTAATCACAACAAAGATATGAGGCTCTTGCAATCAGAAACACACTGCTTCTCTTGTAAGGAGCAGGAATATTGTCCAATTTCCAATTTTCCCATTAGCAGCTGCCTGGCTGGATTTAACAGCTTTTGGTTTGATCACTTAGCATGGTTTTTTTTAATATTCATTATACGAACCTAAGCGTGAATTGCATGATATAACTATTTCATTTAAAACTAAACTACTAATCCAGTTGTTAGGCAAATCCTTGCTTTTTGTAGAAAATCCAAACTGTTTTGGCAGCAACCATACCTAGGTAAGCACTTTTTACTATGAAACATCTGCCTTTTCTCCACATGGGACTCATTGCAGCACACATATTATTCTCAATAGATAGAATAGCCTCCTGGGGAATATCAACCAGATTCTCTGCAGTCAACGTGGCTGAAGAAATTATAAAGTCACAAATCCTTAAACCTTTTCAAGGACCGTATTTATACTGTGCATAAAGTATTAAATTCCATTTCTGTGCTCATGCACAGTGTTAAGTCGTGGGCTCTGGTGAGCAGGAATGATGACATGAGGCTGAGTACAAGAAAACTCATTGCTGGAACTGTACTGAAGCTTGGGCCGCAACCAGCCACAATATATAGCCTAGCCCCTAGGTGGCAGCCAATAGGTTTGAACCCACGCTTGCCGCCTGGGGCTGACCAATTGCAGGACCGGAGACGGCCTGTCTGGGTTGCTGGAGAGCTGTTAGCTCCTTCAGCAACGCAAGTGGTGTAACACCACAAGCCCAATACATAACACCCCTCCCTTCTTAGATCAGACTATGACACCCTTAAAATAGTCTTAACAACTGTCAAGACTTATTAATCACTCCCAACAACCGTAATGAAATAATAAATAAATAAATAAATAAATAATACTTATAAATTTGTTGTGGCTACAATGACATTAAACAACATCTGAACAGACTTACCAATGCAGTAAGGACTACAATGAAATTAAACATCTGATGAAAATGCTTACAAAGCAGTATTGGCAGTTTCAAAATGCCCAAGTTTCTATAGGTAGTGGTACAAGTTTCACAACACTATACATCACTTTATTTTACAATATAGTCTGTGAGGTACACAGGAGGCTTGTGTGGCCTAGAGGAATGTCTTGGAGTTCCCCTCACTTTGTGGTCTACCAGCTTACCTGGTGGGCTGGGTAGACCCATGTCCCCTTGTGCTCCAGTGTCAAGGGGAATCGAAATGCTCTGGCTGGCCTCACCAGGTTGGCCCACCCCAGACTCAGTCTGTTCTGCAGAGTAGGCACAGTGGTTGCTGAGGTTCAGCTGGCTTGCTTTTTCAGGGGTTCCATGTTGCACTTCCATGCTTCCCGGTTCTTCCTCAGATTCCATTTCTGCTGAGAAGGGGAAACCCTGGTGGTTCCAGTGTGGGCTGGCTTGGCTACCAGTTTGAAGACCTTGGGAGGGACTTATGCTGCAGTCCTCACTTAGTGACCGTTCTGGAAACCTTTTCCTGAGTTGGTCGATGTGTCTTCTGACCAGTCGCCCTCCCTCCAACCCCACTTCATAAGATAGGGGTCCGGATGCCTTGGTCACCTGACCAGGAACCCATAAATTCCCTGGCCCATAGTTTCTGGCCTAAACCCAATCGCCCATGTGCAGTCCCCTCAGGGGGTTTGGTCGAGAGGCTTCTGTTGCCACTCTGTCTGGATGGAACCTGTCCAGTTTAGTAATTAAACGCCTTCCCCAACGTAGTTCAGCAGGACTTTTGCCTGTAGCAGTGCAGGGTGTAGAATACTGGCAGAGTAAAAAATCTGCCAATCTGTGATCCAGTCACCTGTGACAATAAGCTTGAGTGCCTCCTTTGTTGTCCTCACCATGCATTCGGCTTGTCCATTCGAAGAAGGATGAAACGGTGCAGATGTTGCATGTCTGATGAGGTTAGCTCTAAGAAAAGCCTGAAATTCAGCAGCAGTGAATTGGGCCCCATTATCAGAAACTAAGACATCAGGCAACCCATGTGTTGCAAAAAGTTTTATTTATTTATTTATTTTATTTATTTAATTGATTTTATATACCGCCCTATTCCCGAAGGACTCAGGGCGGTTTAAAGGGCGAATTAAAACAATACAAATAAATACAATTAAAATAGAATTAAATTAAGACTAGCCCACAATTAAAACAAATTAAAATTTAAAATTTAAAGTTAAATTAAAAACCCCTCAGTCCAGGCCAGAAAGATCAAATAACCAAGTTTTCAGGTCCCGGCGAAACGAGCGAAGGTCCAGGGCAGTCCGAAGTTCCACCAGGATGGTCCTAGCAGTAGTCATATTAGGAACTGGAATTACTTCCAGCCATTTTGAGTGGCTATCCACTACTATCAGGAAAAGCTGCCCCTGAAAAGGCCCAGCATAGTCTATGTGAATCCTAGATCAGGGAGTGTGCGTTTCCTCCCAGCTGTGAACTGGGGCCTGAGGCATTTCATGCCTAGATTGCTGGCATGTATAACAACCATGAACTTGATCCTCTATAGCCTTATCAAGGCCAGGCCACCAAAGGTAGCTTCTAGCTAAAGCTTTCATTCTGACAATGCCTGGATGGCCTTCATGTAAAGAGTGTAAGACCCTGTCTCTTAGGGAAGTGGGAATTATGACTCTGTTCCCCCATAAAATGCAGCCCTTATGCGCAGACAACTCATGTCTCCTGACAAAGTAAGTTTGAAATTCAGAGCCTGGACTTTTTTCCAACTAGCCTGTGTATACCCATAACAACACTCTACTCAGAATTTTATCTGTGGCATTTTCAGCAGCAATATCCCCTGCGTGGAGGAGAAACTCAGGTAAGTCCTGTATGGACAGTATTCTAGCAGCAGGAGCTGGATCAGGATCCATTAGTGGCAGTAGTAGTCTGCTGAGGCCATCCGCATGGCCCATTTCCTTCCCTGGTTTATGAATTAACTTAAAATTGTATGCAGACAAAAAAATAGACCATCTCAACTTTCTTGGAGATAGTATGTGGGGGGTTTGTTTGTCAGTTGTGAACAATCCCAACAGAGGTTTGTGATCAGTGTAGACAGTGAAATCCCTGCCATATAAATAATCATGAAATTTCTTAACTCCAGCAACTATGGCCAAGCCTTCTTTATCAATCTGTGCATAGTTGCGGTCAGCAGAGGATAATGTCCTAGAGTAAAATGCAATAGTAAATAGTAAAATGCAACCTGTTTCCCATTTTTCTGTGTGGCTTAAGACTGCCCCACCCCATCACATGCAAGACATACAGGTTTAGACTGTATGTAATGAGTTACAGTGGACTTTTCTAACAGAAGGGCTTTCAAATCCTGGAAGCTTTTTTCGTGTAAGTTAGTCCATTTCCAAGGGGCTTTTTTATCAAGCAGCCTATGGAGGAGCTCTGCTATTGCTGCCTTATGAGGTAGGAATGTGTGATAAAAATTTAGGAGGCACAAAAATGCTTGTAGCTCTCCTTTTGATTTTGGCCTAGGAGCCATTTTGATGGCCTTCACTTTAGAATCAGCGGGGTGAATACCATTAGCATCAATGTGGAACCCCAAGAATTCTGTTGATGAGACCCCAATACTACATTTGTCCTTTAATTTGAGTCCCGCTTTGCAAAGCCTCTGCAAAACAGCCCTGAGCCTTCTGGCCAACACTTCTGGGGATTTCCCAGCAATAAGAACATCATTAAAATAAGGGCAGACACCCTGAATACCCTTAAGTGTACATTCCATAATCCCTTGGAAAATACCCGGTGCAACATTGACTCCAAACTCTAAGCACTTGAATGCCCCTCTTAGAGTCATAATTGTTTGAGCCACGGCTGTGGCCTCGTCAATTGCTGATAAGCCTGTGCTAAATCAAGTTTAGCAAAAATGGTTCCCCCTTGCAAGGAGGCTAAAATATGGTTGACTACAGGAACTGGGTAAGCATGTTGTTTGAGGGCCTTATTTAATATGCCTTTGTGATCAGCGCAAATGCGAACTTCCCCGTTGGACTTCAGTTTGGGTGACAATAGGAGTTTCCCACTCCCCCCCATCAACAGGTTGTAACACGCCCTGTTCTACAAGCTTATCAATTTTGGAATCAATTTTGTGCTTTAAGGCAAAGGGGACCCTGCAAGGTTTAACCCTAATTGGAACAACATTAGGATCTAACTTAAAAGAAATTGGCGGGCCAGTGTATGTCCCCAGGGTTGAATCAAAAACATCTGCGTATTCTTCGCAGTCATGAGGTCTGCAGTTTGTGTCCGGTTTATGCCAGTAATCTGAATACCTAAAGCATCAAACCAATCAAATCCAATAAGACACGTTCTTTGGCCCCCTACTACTATTACATCCAGGTGCCCCCCAAACCCTTTAAATTTTACCCATAATGTGGCTTCACCCTTAACTTTAATGTGAGCGTTCTGAAAATCCATTAAAATGATATCTGAGGATCTTAGTTTAGCTCAATTGTTACTGCGCCTACACACAAAGTCAAATGTGTCTTGCAAAATGATCGATACTGCAGAGCCGGAGTCCAACTCCATCTTACATGGAACTCCTTGTAACTCTACCAAGAGCTTAAGTTTAGGCTTGAGGGGGCGTTGAGCCCCGATGCGGCAAACACTTCTCTGGCTTCTGAAGAACCCCACACTAACTGGACCCTGGGCCCCAGTACCTCTCCTAGTCGGTTCCTCCCACTGGTGTTTGGGTGGCCTGTCTCTCTGGCGGGCTCTGCAAACCACCGCGATGTGGCCTGTCCTTCCGCAAGCTCTACATGTGGCTGAGTGAAATCTGCAATTGGCACGAAGATGGTTGCCTCTGCACCCCTTACATCTAGGTAAGAGAACTGCCTTGTAATCGTTCTCAGACTGGTGGTTGCCGCGGTTTTGCGCGTTTGGTTGCCTTTGGAGCTTGTTGATTTCGGTTTCTTCATCTTCTGACGATTCTCCAACGCATTTGGTGACCTCAAGATGGATGGAATCTTCGACCTTTGAAGGTTTGGTGGGCTGCACTGTCTGCACTGCACCCCCGGCGGCTTCGTCGGCCATCACCTCGTCCTGTGCCTCAGAAAACGTTAAGTTGGGTCTAGCAAACAGTCTCTGCTGAAGGGTTCTATCCCGAAGGCCACAGACGAGCCAGTCTCTTAGTCGTTCTTCTAAATTTGAAAACTTGCAAAGGCATGCGGCCTGCCTTAGGCCCGCGATAAGCTCCAAAGCTGTCTCCCCAGGTAGCTGCACTCTTTGGTCAAATTTGAAACACCACACTATCTCCGACATCTTGGGCTCAAAGTGCCCGGTCAGCTTCTTCTTAAGGTATGCATATGATACTGCTTCGATGGGCGTCGGTGCAAGAGGTAAGACAGCCATTCTTCTGGATGCTTCACATCAAACTCTCTTAGTTTGCCAACCTTCAGCATCTTCCTTAGATTCCTGCATTCTTCGGATCCTACTTCTAGGCTCAGGGAATGCGGTCTCTGAGTACGCAGCTGCTAGCGTAACTTACTAGCTGGCCTAGAGGGGGGGGGGAAAGAAATGCCTCTTCCCTCCAGCATGTACTGCCGACCCCTCGTTGACTTCAGCCCTTTAAACGGTGAAGCAGGATCCCATCCTCGTCGCCACTGTTAAGTCGTGGGCTCTGGTGAGCAGGAATGATGACACAAGGCTGAGTACAGGAAAACTCATTCTTTTATTCTTGCTGGAACTGTACTGAAGCTTGGGCCACAAAGAGCCCCTAGGTGGCAGCCAATAGGTTTGAATGCTTGCCGCCTGAGGCTGACCAATTGCAGGACTGGAGACAGCCAGTCTGGGTTGCTGGAGAGCCGTTAGCTCCTTCAGCACCGCAGGTAACACCACAAGCCCAATACATAACACACAGTAAGAGACAAAAGAGGGGGGGAGAACAAATCCATTTTAAATCAGTAGATCTTGCTTCCTTCTCAACCAAGAAAGAAGAGAAACTCCTGCACACAGAAACAAAGCCGTACATTGTTTCAATTTCAGTAACGGATTTGCAGCCTAATTAAACAAGCGAGGATTCATCAGTCTCTGCCGAGTGCCAAGAGACTTCCTCCAAGTAACTGAATACAGAATTGGAGTATCAACTTTTCTCAAAGTAGACATCTACTTTTATTCACACGAATCTCTTCCACGGTTAATCAGAATCCCAGTTCAACTCAATTAAATTAACCCAGTTCGCACATCATACGGAACTAGTAACTGACCCCTTCGCCTAACAGGTCAGATTAAAATGCGTTTGGCCAGTCTGTGAATCAATGTCCCGCGGCAACGCAGATTAAAGGAAAAGTTGCTTTAGAGGACGAAGCTAAGCTGATTTTCAGCAAGTAACCGTATTCTCCCCCGCTACTCAACCCTCTTTCATGATCCAGTTTTTCATGTGATATTAAGTCCGGAAGCAACAAAGGTAAACCAATCCCAGTTCTCTTTTTCTCCTCATCCCCTTTTTTATTTCATTACCTGAAGTGTCATGTTGCTTCGTACACCGAACACTTGAACTCCTACGAACGAGCAGCGGACTGGGCACTAGGCGCGCGCTTTACCCCGCAGTCTCTTTTGTGAATTCGGGCAGGCCAGTGGTTCTGCCTAGAGCCGAGCTTTGTGACGTCACTCCAAGGGCTGTAGTCAGTGCACCGACGCAAACTCGGGATGAGAAGGACTTTGTCTGTGTCGAAACAGACAGATGGAAAGCAAGCATCGGAGCCAGAGGGGGAGCAGTTGCTAGGCGGAAGGAAAGCAAGGGAACTTCTCCTTCGGTCAGATTTTGTTGTTTTGCAACGCGAGAATCTCGAAGCTAGAGAAAGAGGGTCAGATTTCAGCGCAATGGGATTGCTGCAAGATAAGCGCAGCCTCCTTGCAGTGCGCAGCGTCTGTTGGGCTGCCCCCCGTGGTGTAGGATAGTCGTCAGCACAATTAAGAGTTGATTGTTACAGCAGATAGTTTCGTATACTTCATGGCACCGAATAGACGGACATCTAGCAAAGTGCTTGGGACTAAATCTGTCAAGAGAAGAGAAAGGTCGCGTTCACAGTACCCTTTCAGTCCCGTATCTACTAAATTGCGTCAATTCAGCTGGTGTGGTTAGTTGAGGGTTCATTGCTTTATTTTATTTATTAGTATCCCGCCTTTATTATTTTTGAAATAATTTAAGACAGCGAACATGTCCAGCGCGCCTTCTTTCCCCACAACCAAGTCCCTCTGAAATGAGTTAAGCTGAGAGAGAATGATTGGCCTACCCAGGTGCCTTATGCAACTTTCTCCGCAAATGCCTAAATCAGATAAGTATGTAAGTTTAGCCTTGAAACCAAGAAGCTATACTTGGGGGAAGGGGGTGTCCAGCCACTGTCAACTTTTATTGTTTGACAGCTAGAAAAAAATGCCGTCTAGAACTCCAAAAATGCTTTTTCCTGTATTTTGCCCCCCAACCCAGAATTATAATGAAGTAGAATAGATTAGAATAAAGTAGAAGGACATTTCAGTCCTCCCCTTTTTTAGTTTTTCTTTTCTGCATTACTAATCTGAAAAGATTTAATATTAATTTGACAAGAAAACAACTTTGGAATAGATAACATATAGCCATTCTTTTTTCAAAAATTCATTAATTTAAGGCAACATTTATTTTAAAAGAAATTTTTTTGGAGAATTGTATTTCAGGTAAATATATTAGTCAATATTCTCTTGATCAAATTCTACTGGATTATTTTATTGGATTGGGAGATTTTGCCCCTGGCCATTTTCTTAACAGTTATTTTATACCCATAATTAATAAGCACATCTCTTGTTTTTCAGCAGCCCTGCCTACAGTTCATTATTAATTATATAAACTAGTTGGGCTAGAGTGAAGCACTGTGGTTTCTGATGTCTCCTATTGATTTCAATTGTAGAAAATCAACTCTGAAAATGTATTTCAGTGCATGTGGCATGGTTTCCTTTCTAATGGACTTTGCTTCTTATAAAATTTAAATAATTAAACAATATACAATAAAAAAGTGTACTGACAATCATTTGCTTGTTTCTATTGCTCAGCAAATTTTAAAAGACTCCTTATTGCATCCTAATTCAGTTCTCTATTTAATAAGACTAAATGTGCATATCTAATCTCATTCCCAATACTTTTAAGGGATTTTCCACACTGCAGTTTAAATTGCTTGTCTTCTGCGCATAAACTAGAAATGAGACTGGATTAAGAATGACTTTCATGGGATTCAACTCATTTGTGTTCTGGCCATGATGATGACCCGATGTTCATTACGACCTCTTATTTGTAGATTCCTCCGTTTCTTTACCCTTCCCAAACCAAAAAGAGGGGGCGGAACTACAGTTTGACACTTTTTTTCTGGGTTAAAAGTGACACAACTCTTCTCAATGTCACATAGTGAAATGGAAAAAAATAAATAGCTTTTAGTGACCAGGAGAGCAGACATTCTTTCCACAATCAGCGTAATTGGTCCTATTGGAATGAAGTTGCCTACATTAAAATAGCAGGAGGCAAGACAACACTGCTTAAGCCAGTTCAAGTCAGAAAACACTATAGATTCTCTCATTTAGGAACTGCCTTGTTTACAGCAACTATTCAGGGTTATAATAGTGATGAGAAAGTAAATTTGCAACCAATTGATTATAGAAACAGCTTTAGTTGTGCTTGGGAAACTGCAACCCCTGGATATCTCATTATCTTCAAGTGAAATCTATATACAGGAGAGAGCCACAAGTTGAAAAAACAGCTTGGTAAAGCAGTGTGACAAGGCTAAATACTCTCCCAATATTTATTCAGCCTATATGAGATTATATAGTGAAAGAGGTTGGATTGGAAGAAGATGAGTGCAGATGTAAAACAGCAAAAAGAAAAATATGTGCTTATGACATTATTTTGACTGAAAGTGCAAATTATCTCAGAACTCCAGTAATGAAAATTAAGGTCTAGTGAAAAAATGGGATTATTAAACAAAAAGACCAAACTAAAGGTAACAGATACAGTACAGTCACCAATTCTAAAACTCATAGTAAGGGGTGGATACGTCTACCTTTTAGGATTAACGTCAGTGTTAAAGGGACCAAGAAATAGACTGCAGACTAAACAGATGGTCATGTAGCAGTAAAATGCTTGGAAGTTCAGATGTTAGAATATGTTTGTACTTAGAATCATTTAAGCGACAGTTTTTTCTGTGACGTGAATGTGTGGCATGTGAATATTGAACTTTGAAGAAGCAAGAAATTGATGCTTTTGCTGTTTGGCTTTGGGAAACCAAGAAAGTAAGCAGTGGGCTAATGCCTCCTTAAGTAACACCAGCTGCCTGCAATTAGTGCAGGTTCGCATCCCACCAGGCTCAGCCTTCCATCCTTCCGAGGTAGGTAAAATGAGGACCCAGATTGTTGGGGGCAATAAGCTGACTTTGTAATAATGCCGCTTAGGGTGTGTGTGTGAAAGCCCTAATAAGCAGGCATATACATAGAATGAAGGCTACTGCTAAGCTTGTAAGCCGCCCTGAGTCTTCGGAGAAGGGCGGGATATAAATGGAATTAAAATAAAATAAAAATAACTAAATAATAGAACCAATCTGTCCAGTTTTTCATTCAAGGTGCAGCTGGGTAGGTGCAAATTGTATTCTGGACACATTTTGAAAAGATGCAACTCTGTAATGTTAAGAAAGGTGGAAGGAAAGAGAAATAAGGATGATCAGTAGCAAGGTGGATGGATTTGCTTGTAGTATTGGCGGGTGCACTACTGAGATACCTGAAGAGCTAGGATGGAAACAAATCTTCCTGGGAAAGATCTGTTAATAAAAGACAACACTAAATTGATAACACATAAGAACCAAAAAAGAACCAATTAAGGCCAAGCTAACCAACCAATGTGTCATGCAATTTAGAAGGTTTTATCAAATATTCTATTATTGAAATCTGAAAAGTATTGATGCTTGAAGACCTAAATCATTTTTCTACAAAAAAAGTATTTTGAACTGCTGCATAGAATGCAGATTTCCACACAACCCAATTTTTTGCTAGACATAGATGCAGGAGTGAAATATTGATACTAACTTCTAGCCAAAATCACCATTTCACAGGACTAGAGGAATGATAGAATAAAACATTCATTTCCATTTCAAAATGTGAATTTTTATTCAGAATTGACGTGGGACATGTTTTGTGTGAAATCTGGAATTAAATTAATTGGAATTTTTAAAATCTCTAGACAATTCACAACATAAAAATAATCCAATAAAAACAAATGAAAAATCAATGAACAAAAATATAAAAACTATCATTTTTAAAAAATCATTATCAGCAGCAGAATTCATCATGCAACAGCTCGACGTATCCATTGTAAGAACTCCCCTCCATTGCCAGATTCCCCAGGCCTGGTGATAGAGCCATGTCTACAGGGCCTTTCCAAAGGTTGGTAGGGTCAAGCTTTGGGGAATGATGTGAGCGTTATAACAGAAAAAAAAAAGACTCTCTTCCTGGTCCCACCAGATGACACACTGGTAAATGGGACCTGTCTGTGGTACTTAACTGCAGTTTAATCTTAATTGCATCACTAGTCCTGATTGGTGAATTTCACTTTTCGGCTAGCAAGGAGAAAAGTTTTGAGTTATTCAACCACTACGGATAAATAAAGCGTTAAGAGCTAATCGAACCTTGTAAGAGTTATAATGTCTCGATGGCTTCTTATTTATTGTTTTTACTTTGTACTGTGTCCTGCATCATTCTTTTTTTTTTTTTTTTGCACTATTAGGAACATCATTTTTATTTAAAAGAGTCCGTTCCAGGAACTCTGTTCCGGCTTTTCCAACGTAGTTGTAGTTCAGGCAATTCTGCGGGCATGGCCTTTTGGGGGCGCTCAAGAGAGCGTGAATGCAGAGAGATAGGTCCAGAGTCCTCTCAGACTCGAGGAGGCGCTGTCGAGGCGAGCGTGGGCCTAGCTTGGCGAGCAACTGGCCTCTTCCGCTTCCTGCTCTGCTGAACACGGCATGGGAAAGATACCTGCATGAGCGCCGCTGCGCTTCCATCGGTGGAGGAAGAGAAATTGATCAGGCCGCTGGAGTTTGGAGGGAAAGCGGGTGGCGTGTAGCCAACAGTCTGGAGAGTCTCGGAGCCTCCCGGTGGGTTCGAGACAGCAGCCCCTCCCTGAAGTGAAGCTGTTGGCAGGAGTATGCAGCGTTGTCTTTTGCCTGCTTCATTGATAGCAAACCCAAAATTCGGATGGAAGAGCTCCATGCAATAAGCTCTCTTTAAGGAAAAAAAAAACCCCGCTTGCTCTATTTGCTCTATTGTGCTGGGATACTATATCACTGTTTTATTGCCTATCAGCTGTTTAAAGCGTTTAGCAGAGAAAAGTGTTCTGAAATATTCTGGAAATAGAACAGAATGTTTATTGTCAGTGGGGAGTTAGAAGCATTTAAATGGCGAATAGCAGTAGCTGTTTGGCCTTGTTAAGCAACAGCAGACCTGATTGGAAAGTGGAGGAAAGAATAGCAGGAGCTTAACGTGAACTGGGAAATGGGGCTGGGCGGGGGGGGGGATCTGGGAATAGTAAAAAGGGTCAAAGAAGGTATTTCCATATTTTTGCCAAGGAAGCACAAGTGTATCCATGTAAAGGTTGATTTCAGTGCTCTTATCTATCACAGAAACCTACACTATTTTGCATGACATACTGGATAAGAAACTTGATGATGGGTCCTCAAATTGATATCAGCTCCTGGAACCACATAGATGTCATAGATAAACCTCCAAGATGATCAGTTTTCAACTTGGCTCTTTATATTGTGGTATACTAGTAGATGTTTGGCAGCCAGCTCTGCCGGTTCCAGTCCATTTCTCTGTGCTGCTAGTCTCTGAACAGCTGATTGGCATGCTGGGTATTGTGGCTTAGCTCTGCTAAGAACTGGCTGAGCAGTTTCTACAAAATTTAAAATTGACTTTCATGAGCCAGCTCCAGCACATCTCTCCCTTTACTTCTTCTAGTAGGTCACCCTTCATTTCTCTAATTGAGTTCATGTTCCTTTCCCAGCCTTATATATTTTTCAAGAGAGGATAACAACCTAGCCAAGCCTATTTTAGCTTAGTGTATTGTATAAATACAGGTCATTTGGATAGTTAATATTGTGAGAACCTAAACTATCAGGTTATGGACGCAACCATTTTGTAACCAAGAAGGGATGTTTGTTCAGAAATACTTAATAGCTGTTGCTTCCTATTCTTTATCATTCTTTTATGTGTGTACAGTGTATGTGGTTGGAACACAACATAGTTTGGTTGATGGCAATTGATAGTATGAACTGTCTTGCAATAGGGGAAGGATATGACAATATTTGCAGACGTTGCCACTTTCTAAACCCTGTTGGTTTGTTCAAGCCTAGAAGATCAACATTTTTCTCTCTTTATTTTATTTTTACCTACGGTACTTTTTCCTTCAATTAACATCAGTGGGACAAAAAATTTACTCCATTTCTGGGATAGTCTAGTTCAGGGGTAGGCAACCTTGGCTCTTTTATGACACATGGACTTCAACTCCCAGAATTCCAGAGCCAGCATGGCTGGCTCAAGAATTCTGGGAGTTGAAGTCCATGAGTCATAAAAGAGCCGAGGTTGCCTACCCCTGGTCTAGTTGTTTCCCCATATTGCAAGCAAAAAAGAGTTTGGGAATCTATTGGTTCAAAGGTTTTCATGATGCTCCACCCCTTCCAGTCCCTGCTGGGATTTCTGTTGATTAACTAATGTGTCGTCAAGTTTGTATCATTTCAGTAATAACATTGTTAAACATCCAGCATGATCTATTCCCAGCCTGGTCATTCAGGTCTTCGAGCAGTGCTCCCATTACCGATGTAACCATATCCATCCATCTTGCTTCTGTCTTGCCTCGACTTTTTCTTCCATCTTTCAGACTTTTCAGGAGAGATAGTTTTTGCACAATGCATTCAGAATATGGTAATTTAGTTATTTGTGCCCCAATGTAGAAAATTCTACATTGAGTGAACTCTGGCTTTTTTATTATTGTAGACAAATCATTAACAGTACTGTAATTGCTTGGGTGTAGCTTTTTCCTCAATAATGCAGGGATAAAGATTTTTCAGCTGTGAAATTACAGCTTCAATAGCATAAAGTCAATATAAGAAAAGCGAATGTGACATTTCATTCTTTTAAATTAGTGCTACATTTTAAGCAAAATACTTAAAACCTTTCCTCTTGTGTTCATTTCAGCTCGAGTTCCAAAGTGGAAGCACACCAAAATGTCTGTTCTGCGGGGAAAAGGATCAGCCCGTAAATCCAAACAAATTGTGAAAACATCTTTGAACAACCCGTATATTCCACAATGGTGTACACTGCCAGGAGAGGATATGCATTTTGTCTTGCAGGCCTTGGAAGAAGTCATGAAACAGATTGGGTTTAAAAAGATAGAGGATCGGAAGAGAATGAAAAGCACCTCCAGAAAAAGGCGGAAAAAGGAAGAGTGTTGCAATCTTCCAAGCAAATTTCATGAGGACAAAGAGGCCGATGACCCAAAAGCATGTGGGTGGTCCGATGTGCAAATCAGGAACCAGCTTGCTATTGGGATTAATGAAGTAACTAGAGCTTTAGAAAAAAATGAATTGTGTCTTGTACTGGTATGCAAATCTGCCAAACCTGCCTTGCTAACATCTCATCTGATTCCACTCAGTGCAAGTCGAGCTATCCCTGCTGGGCAAGTTCCACGTCTGAGCGAAACATTAGCCCCAGTGCTTGGACTAACATCTGTGCTGGCCTTGGGGTTTAAAAGAACTGCTGATGTGTTTGCAAAGGTACTTGAGGTAATTATTCCACGAATTCCTAATTTAGAACTGCCGTGGATGCAGCATGGAATTGAACCACTTTTAATAAATGATACTAACGTTATGACTATTTCAGCTGCCGAATTCACTGATTCTACCCCAGTAGGGAGCTGTCTTAGTCACAAGCGGAAACTAGCAGATAACAGCCTACTTGCTTCCCCTACTATAGCTCTGCAGACACTTAAAGTTAAAAATGTAGTTCCCAATCCAAAAAAATGCCGGAAGCTTCCCAAAACTAAAAAACGTATTTCAAAGTAACATTGATTTCTTCCCTACATTTTTGATTTCCATTAGCCTAAGCTATGATGTATAATAATGTCATATCACTGAATAAAAGCATTTTTTTCCAAATTAGTTTTGCATTGGAATTGAAACTAGGCATCTGGGTTTTAAAAAAACAACCAACTGTATCCATCTAGTAGAGTGCTTAACCAATGAATATAATGCCTAAAAAAATCCTTCCATTCTCTATTATCTCTTCCCCTAATTTTTTTTTTCATTTTTCATTTTATACTTTTCTTTTGCTTTTCCTTAACCAATTTCCAGCCAGTGAATTTCTTCTGCTGCTAGAAGAAACAAGGAGAATGTGTTCATGTACGCCAGCAGAAAAATCAGTTCATTATATAAATAGCCTATTGTTCCAGGTGATTTTTATTAGGGATTATGAATTCAATAAATATAACTTTTTTATCCTGGGTATACGTTTTTGGAATATGGCTTCTGCAGGTAGATAAAGCATAGAAATACATGTATTTTACAAGTTTTTACATGTATATATAAAATTTGTTTCTAGTGATGTTGGTAACCTTAAGGCGAGATCAAAAAGCTGGTCATAGTACATGACGTGGGGTAAAAATTATAATCAGTTCATGGTGCCTTCTACAATTAATTAGGATGGCCTTTCCTAATCTCCAGATATTTTGGGTTACAATGTCTATCTTCCCCAGTCTGTAGGGATGTATGATCATTTTAAAACCTTGGGTTTTGAAGCAACTAATATTTTAGATTAAACATAATTATTCAAAACAAAATAGTATGAAAGTTTACATTTATTCAAACATTCATTGGTGCCAATAAAATTCAAGGACTGTTAAGATGCTGTTAACTGAAAACAGCTGCACATTTGAAAGCACAGCTTTTTTCTGTTTAATATTTTTCTTAAACAGTTGTGAGTAGGACATGCAGAACTGAGCATAGATGCATTTTGCTTTTAATAATACAAATACTTTCTTTAGCGTTATCAGATCAGTTCCCTGCACTAAGATAGAGAGGCGTTAGAGACTTGAGGCTTTTGGATTAATAGCCTGTGAGGTGCACTGGTCCAAAGAAGCAGATTTCTAAGAGGAGGACACAGTCTTATTGTATTTAGATGGTCCTGGTTGTATAATTAAAATAATTGTTGAGACTACATTTACTTCATTAAATTTACTTCATGATAGTACAGGCTGTAGAAACAGGAAAATTGGAGGGAAAAACAGGATAGGAAGTATAGAACTGTATCCATGAACAAGGGGTAAGTTACTTTTAAGCACAAATTTTGCGACTAATGCAAAATCCAGGATTGTGCTAGATTGGAAGTTTCTGGCAACAATTCAAATTTTAATTCCTGGTTTGTATGCAACGTCAGCTTTTGGGGAAAAAAGGTACAAGAGTCCCTTCTTCCATTTGCTATCTAACAATAGGAAAAGAGTACAAGCTCGAGATTTAGCAACTGAGCAGTTTTTGATTTAGGAACGACAAAAACACATATTCATTCTAAGCTAAGCTAGTGGAACCTCTTTGAAAATTTCCACATTTGGAAATGTACAAATATGGTTTCGGCTATTTGGTTAAACTGCTTGTTATATTATCTACCAAAGTTTCTGATAAATTAGAATCAAATCTTGGTAACACTTTTTCTCCAGCAATATGGTACTTGATGAATCTATTTTGAAAAGATGTTCAGGTCACTCACTGTTAAACATCTACAACTCCCCCACCCCACTTTTCAAAAATGGGATGGAAAAAGATATTATTTTGAAATGTGGAAAAATAATAAATATTCAATAAATATCAAAATTTAGATGACCAGCTCCCACAGCATGTCAAGCCACCCTATGTGGAATAACATATCACATGCAGCCAAAAACCTAACAAATGGCATCCTGGCTTTGCACTATGTTCAAATGAGGCTATTGTTTTTATTGATGGGAAGATTCTAGAAGTTGCAGTCTGATACACTGGGAAAATGCCAGTTGGAGAAGGGCAAATAATTACGCTTAAAATAAATAAATAAAACAAAAATGCCTCAAAAATTGTCCAAAAGAATATTTTTGTTGTCTACAAACTGACTATAGTTTTTCAACAAACATGGCTTATTATGATGTATGAAAACAGTTGACAAATCTCTATATAAACGATTGTGAAAATCTGGATGCATATGCACTGCTTTAACATATTCTAAACTAAACTATTAATCCAAAGGGAAACAGATATCTTGACTTGGTTCATGCATTTTGCTAAACTATCATTTGTTAAAGAACTTATGGTAGGTTGTATTCGCATGATACATTAAGCCAAACAAAACCATATTAAGGTATACCTTAAGATATGAACCAAGACAGTTTGGCACATATTGCTGCCAACAAAAATATGTTTGCAAGGACATATACAAATGTGTACTATGAAACACCTCTTCCCCCAAACCAGAATTATATTGCTACTACTAGCAACAAAATTTACCTATTTACAGAAACATATTTTTCAGTTTAAAATGTTTTTAAAAAACCAAGTAGACAAAAGGAGTACCGTATGTGCAATTCTGCAAAAGCCTTAAAACACATTCATTTTAACACATCTTCATAACAGTACTAATATTCTCAATTTCATTTGCAGGCTACTGTTACATCAAAAACAGTGTAAAATTTTTCTTTTTCAGAACTGTAAGATGAAAAGAATACTATAGCTCAGGAAAGATATTAACACGTGCATTCAGCAGTGCTATACTTTAATCAAGTCACTGATCTATTGAAGATCAACTTACAAATTTGCATTTTTATTGATTTGGCAGCATTGTTTATGGAGAAACATGTACTAGTCCAACCAGCACATTTCTGTTTCAGTCCACATTACAAAAGACATCCAATATCTGCATGTTTTCCTAGCAAACACATTCCCAAGGCTTTTTTCTTGGCAATGATGACATCCATGTCATGAAAACAAGCAGAAACACTCAAAATCGGTTCCTTCATTTCGTTACATTGATAAACATACACTACCACTTAATAAATAGAAATGCAATAGTTCAGTCACATTACAGTAAATTATTTGTACTCTATTCCACCACTGCAACTTCATTGTTGTACAAAAAGTCTTTTTTATTTTTATGCAGGGAAACAGAGAAAAGTACCCTTTGCATCAAGATGTGAGCTAAGCATGTAAAATTAAACAAATGTGCTTTATTTCTTTTTCATTGACAAACAGTAAAAGGTTCATAAGCATTTTTGTTCCTGTTCAGGGTTGAAGGGCTAGTTGAGCTCAGAAATCTTCACTTCTTCTTGTAGCCCTCCTCCCCGAGGTTTGACTGATTGATTTAAAAACAACAGGCATTGTGCTTTGGCTCCTCTTGAACTGTACGGATCCAAGAGCATCCAACAGCCCAGATGATGACTTCGAAGAATTATAAATATAAGTGTCCTTTCATCTTATTGTAATACAAGACCAACCTAGAAAAATGATAACAGGGGTGTTACTGCAGAAAAAAACAAAGTCCTTCAGGCTCAGACCAGGGCTTTTCAACCTTTTTACCCATTGTACCACTTTTAGGATATGGCAACATCCGAGTACCACCAGTCACCTAGCAAGGTGTCAAAAACTTGATGACCAAAAAAAAAAAAAAGAAAGAAAAAAAAAGAAAAAAGTGATGAAGTACAGATAGTCCTCAACTTACAACAGTTCACTTAGTGACTGTTCGAAGTTACAATGGCACTGAAAAAAGTGCCCCCCAAGCCACAGCCGAGCAAGATACCTGCCTGCCTGCCTGGCGGCGCTCTTCCTCCTGTCCGAGGTTTTCATTGTTGTGAGCATTTCTGTTGAGGATTGGCAGCGGGGGTGGGGTGGGGATATGTTTGGTTTTTATTCCCCCTTTCTCCTGGGTGATTGCAGCAGGTTTTGGTCACTTCACATGACCCTGGGACACTGTGACCGTCATAAATATGAATCAGTTGCCAAGCATCTGAATGTAAATCACAAGACCCTGGAGATGCTGCAACATTCCAGCTGATTGGCGCTTCTTCAGGGCTCAGCAGAAGGACCAGGATCAGTGCTGAGCTCTAGCCGGAGCCTGGCGCTGATCCTGGTGCTTCCACTGAGCCCTGACAGCCCTGCAGCTCCAGCCATCTCTCGCTCAGGCTTGTGCAGTGCTGCCACCGGTTCAGCTCATTCCCCTCCCCCGCTACCACTTTTCTACGATGGTCGCGTACCACCTGCCAGGTGCCAATATACCACAGGTGGTACCAGTACCACTGGTTGAAAAGCCCTGGCTTAGAGGATAGTGTGGTGCTTGGAGCACTATAAGCACTCTCACAAGGAAGTATTGGCACAGTTAGAAGAATCTTGTCTATTGGACAAAACAACGGTTATTATGAGTATGGGCAGTTATAAAATAATACATCACCACATTTTCTATTTGCCCCCAATTCTCAGTTCTAACTCCAGATGGAGAATTTTGGGGGAGCTATGTGCAGTGAGCCTATACCTACTTAAGGGGGGGATCTAGGACAATTTGTTGTGGCCAATTTGCCGTGGCCAGATCACCACTACCAATTTGCCGTGGGACAATTCAGTGTTGCATTGTTCGTTTCATTCAGTTACTTTTAGTGACCACTTTTTGTCAAAATTATTGTAACTTTTGTATTTCTGGATTGACTTTATTTTCTTATTATTATTGGCCATGGTTCTGTTGAAATTAATTTAACTTCTGTATTTGCTGAATTGTCCTGCAGTGAGTTGTTCCGTGGTAGTTGACCGTGGCATGTTGGCCATGGCAAATTGTCCTGTACATAGGGCCAGAAGCATTTTTGAAAATGAAGGTAGTGCTAAAAGGTGGTGTTTTGTAGCATGCTAGTTTCCCAATGATGCAAAATCCCATCAAGAGAAGACTTTACTAACACAATATGGGGAATCCCAAATATAGAGGGAAGACAGGAAGGCACACACAAACATTGCTATTAAAGGAGCTAATTAGTGCATTTCATATCATTACATAAATGAAGATATAGAGAATCTGTGTAAAGGACATTACTGATGTAAAGGACATCAGCTTTCTAAACTGCCATATCTTCCAGAAGTATTGATTACTATCTCCAGAAGCATAGGAAGGACAATCAAATCTCTGGTATAAATATGTTACCTTTTCAGAATCCATGCCAGGACATCTCCAGTTATACAAATAATACTGCAGATTGCCATCTCCAATACCAAATTTCAGTTTTTCCAGGAATGTTTTGTTTTCCATCAAGTCTAGTGCATTAAACACATCGAATCCTTTCTGGCAACATAAAGATATTATAAATTTATTTTCTAATTGGGTTTACATAAAGGTTGTTAAAAGATTTTATTTAGAAAAGAAACTGCAATTTTATCAAGCATTCTGCATGACAGGCATCTATTTCTATAATTAACTACACTACAAATTGCTTTGAACACACCATAGCTGTGTCCCTACCTCCTCGAATTCTAACTACAATAAGGTACTACCTTAACATAGATAAAAGATACAACTGGATGGGACTTTATACCCAATTTTACTTTTAACTGTATGCATATGGAACAAAAGATTTTGAATACTCTTAAGAGTGTTTTTTAAACCACAAGCTACAGCGTTAGAATGCAGTATTGCAGATTAACTCTGCCCATAACCGGGGGTTTGATCCTGAATGACTCAAGGTTGACTCATCCTTCCATCCTTCCAAGGTCGATAAAATGAGAACCCAGGTTGCTGGGAGCAATATGTTGACTTTTGTAAATCACTCAGAGTGCTGTAAAAGCACTAAGGGGCGGTATACGCAAGTCTACGTGGTACTGCAATTAAGTGTGGTGCTGATTCGTCTAACCTATGAAAAACGAAACAAGAGAATGCTTTTTTGAAAAAAAAGGAAGAAATTTTCCCCTCACAACCCCATAGCAAAGAATGAAAGCAGCAACTGAACATGCTTTTCTTTGTGCTGTTTGTAGCAAGTGTAATTTTCAAACGAAGTTGAAGCAGCTGCATGAATAGCGTTAACTGCAATCAAAAACCAAGAACATTCCAAACATTATACTAAAACAGCTATGTCTGCAAGACAACAAATTCAACAGTGTTTTGTATTTTTAGCAATGAGTTTACTCAGCACACTGTACATCAACACAATCCAAGAACATATAGAGTGCAACGACATACACACTGAAGCTCAAAAATTGCAATCAAACCAACATAGTACTCTGTACATTTACAACTTAGAACCTGAAAATCTTAACAGCATTAGTAACCTTGTGTAATGCACACAATGCATACACAACACAGACAAACCTTTTTCTCAGCTACGTTCCTACAGTAGGTCATAGAAGTCATATTTGACAATGACTTTTCATTTCTTGTAACTGAAGAAGCCCAGTTATGAAGCTTTGATTTAGAAGTGCCAAGTGCAACCCCAAAGTCATCTGGGGCTGTAAGGCAAGCACAGGAGTTTTGAATAAGCAGAGGCTGTGCTTTTTTACACTTTCCTATTGAGGATTAGGCTGAAACAAAAAGTTCCAACGGGCAAAGAAAACATTATCGCAACTTGTTTAGAGGTTGTACTTCTCTTGCTGAAGCAAATAAATCAATGAGGATTTAAGCCAACTTCACTCTTCTGTAAAAAAAAAAGAAAGAAGGAAAATAAAGCAGCTATTGCATTACCTACCATCTTTGCTATAATGAGTGCGTCATTCATTAGATCCAAGAGAGGGGTCTCCGTGTGAACATTATAGAAGGAATAGGCTGCTTTGAGGCTTTTGTGAGCAGGGTGGTGCATGACTGTTGAAGGTAATGTATAGAAACTCAGAAAGTCAGTTAAAACACCATTTGAATTCTGGAAAAGAAAAGGAAAAAAAACATGAAGGAATGCAAACAAAGGACTCTACAGCATTATAACTCTTAAACCACCCAGTTGGGTCTGCAAAATTACAGGCTGTGGTAATTCACTGTAAAATGGTGAGACAGAACAAGGAGCCTGAGTCCATCCAGTTTTAGTTGAATACTTTAACTCAGATCTTTCTGAGCCTGGGGTACCCTTCTGATGTTCTGACCAATGCTCTAGTTCCTTCAGTGACAAATATTTCTTTTATCCATTCTCCCATCCCAGTGTGAAAGGATTATGGGCATCAGAATGAAAAGAAAGTGCTTAACTGGAAAGGGCAACATCTCCAACATCAACCCCAACAATAAAAAAATAGCCTCAGGAACATTTCCAAGAGGGGAAAAAAAGAGATGAAGCCTCTGGTTGTGGGGAAAGACAATTTTTCAAAAATTACAAAACAGATTTTGGCCCAAATTAGTTAACATTAGCCCTCCTTTCAAGCACAGAAACCTCATCCATTAAAAAGAAAACAGCTGAGGAAAAGTTGCCAGATGGAAGGGGTTTCCGTAGGAAAAGGAAGCTGGGAGGGGCCTCTCTCTCACCTCTACCACAAAGGTGTCAATAATATGATCCTGAGGCAGGAACCAGTGAGCCACTTCTTCTTCGTCCATAACAGGAGCGAGATTGAACTGCTTCAAGTAATTGTTAATCAACTCTTGCACTGCTTTGATATCTTTTCGTTCCATAGGTCTCAAGCCTGAGGTTTTTGTGGCCTTATTATAATGAAAGAAGACAGAAATTCAAAGAGCTAATACCCCCACCTAGGCTTTCATCAACAGGAAAGTATTCAGCCAGAGGCAACAATCAAGAGGCATTGGGACTACAATTCCCAACTTTTCTCAGCCGGCATTTCTGGAAGTTAATGTACATATTCAACTGGCACAAAAGCAGTGTTTTCCACACACTTCCATTCTTCTCAACTATTATTAAATAGTAAAGAGCACAATCATAAAATGGTCCCTCTCTTTCTCTCACTCTGTATGTGTGTGTGTGCCTGCATGTGTGTTTATCAAAGGAATTCCTCTGAACTAAGAGAATTCAACTATATCATGCTTTTTTCCCCCTTAGAATTCACCATTAACACCAAGTACTTTCCATTGGTACCAGAGAGATTTTTATCTCCTTCTCCTCAAGATCTTAGAGCTCAAAAAAACAACAACAACAACCCCAGTATATTGGAATAAGGACATAAATCTTAATTTTTCAAGTTTCATATATTCAAGAAAATAGTACTTTTCCTCCATCACCTTTACAAAAAATGTCTTCTAATGCCAGGCGTGCCTACATACGCAACTCCTCTTTCCAGGAAAGTCTATCTTTTGGAGGTTTTGCCCCACAACCATTGTATCCCTTTCCCTTTTGCACAGTACTGCCTCCCCCAAATGGAAAGCTTGCCTTGGCAGGGACAGAAGGCTATTTTGTTGTGAGAATGAGGGTCCTCTGGGTGAACGCATTGCTTACATCAGGAAGTCTGTAGAGCTTCATTGTTCTCTGTAATGTCATATTTCTGCTCAAGTGAGAAAATTTCACTTCTACCAATTTTCTGGGGTTCAGCGATCGATGCCAGTACCTGGAAAAATTAAATTATATATTTATAATTTCTTTAGCTAATGTAGGAGACAATATTAGTTTGTTTGGACAATAACTAAGGTTTTAGATTTGAAATCAAGTATGTTCTTTATGAAGTCTTCATTGTTGTTGCATCAAATAATAATATAGTCATTAGTACTAATGACTATCATTATCATATACACAATCCACCAAACACCTGACAATAGCTTAGATTATTTCCTATAGCTTATACATTTCCAATTCAGATCTTTCAAGGTAGTCACTTCAACATATTATTTCAGAATGTGGTTTTATCCATGTCTACTCAGAATTAAGAATCTGTTAAGATTAACACATCTTAAAAGCTTAATAAGTACTATAGCTGCATATCTGCTTCATCCAATTTGATATTTGCCAAATGTACTATGATCCATCTCTCAAAGTTGTTGCTGATTATGGAAGTTCCTATCCCCAAAACAACTGGAGGGCCGCTGAATGAGTAAACCTGTAGAGTTATCATTACAGTCAGCTTTGTCCTTACACTTAGAAAATATTTATAGGTAAACCTCAATTTATGATTGCAGTTGGGCCAGAAATTTCAATTGCAAGTTATGATGTCGTAAGTTGGAACTGCCCATATGACTGGATCTGATCTACTCTAGTTGTTAAGCAAATCACATGGTCATAAGTGCAAACCCATTCTCCTAAATGGGTGTTTTTTTGCCAGAAACTGGCAAAAAGTGTGAAAAATTGACAAGAAATATTGCAAACCAAGGTCAGGTAATTGTAGGAAGCTACAACCAGTTGTAAATGTGACCTGGCTGTCACATGACCAAAATATAGTCATGTAACCACAGGGATAGGAGCGGCATAACATTTCACAATGGTCAAATTGTAAATGGTCATTAAAGGACTGATCAGAAATTGAGGACTAGCGACATTTTGCTAACTGTATGCAGAAGACCTGTCAGGGTGTACATTTATATACAGCCAATATGTATATTGTAAAGATTTATTCTAGGAATATGGTAACTACATTTAATCATTCATGTCATTCCTGCTGAAAGAGACCTTCATTCCTTTATATGCAATCAAACTATTCAGAAATCTCATTTGGTATTGCTGAATTATTTAGAATATGTAATAGGTTAGGGTTTTCCCCTCAAACTTCCTGGAAATGCAAGAAATGGAACCTGGGTCCTTCCATAACAGAATAACAGAGTTGGAAGGTCTTCTAGTCCAAACCTCCTGATCAAGCAGGAGACCCCACACCATTTAGACAAACGGCAGTGATGTTTTCCAGTGAATCATGGATTTTATTGGTGATAAGAGGCAATATTCCTTGGTTCATGTGGTAGTAGAGACCACCATCTTTCTCTCCACATATGTGGGAATGCCAAACAGCACAAAACTAAATTTATTTAAATTTATTTTTCAGATTTGTGCTAGTTTGCAGATATGTCTTAATTTTTTGAAGATTTTTGCTGAGATCCTACTATTAAATATATACTGCAAATGTTTATCACATTCCACCCAAATTTAAAGAAAACAACAAAAATAAAATCAACTAAAATCCTCAGTATATATGCTTTTTCATCTTCTTGTTGCACTTGTTGTATTCAATTTTATGATCTTATTTTTATCACATGTATTTCTGAAAGCTACTATAGGACCATCTCTGACTAGAAGAAATGAACTATTCAAAAAAGTTGGGAAACAAATCTACTTTCTGCCAAGTATGAGTCTGAAGGCAACTATTCAAAAATATTTATATCCTTTGCTGCAATAACTGACATGTTGCAACTTTAATAAAGCCATAACTACAACCTACACAAAATATTGCCAAATGAACTTGCCCTAAGTAGGTGAAGGCTTAGTTGAGGTAGAATAACCTGAATGCACAACTCATTCCTGCACTTCTGTAGAGTAACTTTTTTAAAAGAAATACAGACAATAGAATCAAGGTACAATAAAGAATACAATGATTCCTACACAGGTTTCAGATCAATATTTCAAAATCTCAGACATGCATGCTGGCTGAGGAATTCTGAGAGTTGAAGTCCATACTTCTAAAATTTGCTTTAGCTTTCAATACTATAGACTCCAGAACTGCGACTATCAGAATTCATAATCAACTGGGACTTTTAACTCCTGTACACTTGAAGGAATCCAGGCTGACGTGATGTTGGCATATTAAACTGACTCAGTAAGTTGTCTGCATAGTCTATGCTGCCTCCCTGTGGTGATTAACCCTTGAAAGAACACTTTTTAGAGAAAAGATGGAAGAAAATATATGTATATGATATTAGTTTGTTAATGAATGTTTGCACAGTCCACATCTGGGTAGGAAGAGGAAGATTTTGCTGTCCTGAAGTGTACCTAGGTTTTCACCCAATGGATGCTTAATTTTAAAATGTGTTCCCTATATCTGCTCATCCACTTAGCTTACTTTTTCTTTTTAATAACACTGTCAATTTCTTTCTGGCAAATTGACTCCAGGCAATGAGGAGTCATGTTCCCAACAGGTTGATAACATTTATCACATAGAGTGCTTGAGATTGATTATAAAGGCCATTACAGGTAGTCCTTGATTTACAACTGTTTAGTGACCATTCGAAGTTATAACAGCACTGAAAAAAGTGACTTATGACTGTTTTCAGACTTATGACTTTTGCAGCATCCCCACGATCATGTGATCAAAAGCTGGACACTTGGCAACTGACTCATATTTAAAACTAAATCTCGAGGTCATGCAATCCCCTTTTGCAATCATCTGACAAGTAAAGTCAATGGGGAAGCCAGAGTCTCTAAACAGCCCTGTTACTAACTTAACAGCTACAGCCATTCACTTAACAATTGGGACAAGAAATGTTGTTGTTGTTGTTAGCTGCGAAGTCGTGTCCGACCCATCGCGACCCTATGGACAATGTTCCTCCAGGCCTTCCTGTCTTCAGAAATGTTGTAAAATGGGGCAAAAGTCACTTAACAATTGTCTCACTTAGAAAGAGAAAAATTGAGCTCAATTTCGGTTATAAATTGAGAACTACTGAATATTCAAAAGAGCATGACATTGTTATTTTTGTGAATTAGCAGGCCAAAGGTAGAACAGAAAAAAAAGCTATCTGCATTATCTTCATTAAAGCAAAATAAGAGGGGGGGAAATCAACTTTATTAGGCTGCTTAAAATGAAATACATTAGGAATCTCCAAAGTATTTACGGACTGCACATTCATTGATCAGAAAGATTTTCATCTATTCACTGCACTTTTGGCTTTGTTTACTAGACTTTGTCTTCAGGCTAGGTCTCACAAAGTAGCTAATAAAACCAGTGCTGAAATAAAACTTTGGGTAGATTAAGTCCTTAAAACAATGCAAGTAAGGCAATCAGAATCTAGGTGTGAAAGATCAGCCACAAGTTTTGTAATATTCAAAGGAAATGAGGTGAGAAGATAAGGAACCATACCTCAACTTCCCCTTTTTTGTGTTTCCATCTTGTGATAATGACATGCAAAATGGAAACTGTAGATGTTCACAGTAGGCTTGAGTTTCACAACTAGAGTTCATACATTTTCAAGAAAGGCAGAAATGCCAACTCTCATTTCATCACTGCGAGTACTGTAATGTGAAATACCTCCCTAATGCATTAAGATCACTCCAATCTGAAGTCAAGAATCCTAAACTGACCATTCAACTTATAAAGTGAGTTTTGGCTACTCCTTTATAACAAAAATTATGTAAGTTCTCAAAAAACAAAACAAAACACAAGTCTTTGCTTACCTGCAGGTTGCTACAGGTTTGGGAAGGACGACTCCTGCAGTGTAAACAGCCTGAAAAATCCCTTCCAAGTTTACTCTTCTGGTTATTTCACGGATTAGGACCGGTGCTACTCGCTTTGATCGTAGTTTTTTATGGACACACAGAAAATTAATTTCTACCATTTTCTTCTCACTGTTAAACAAAATATATAAGAAACTACTTAAATTTTTGAAGGAGTACAAATATTCTTATATATTGTCCAACGAATTTTACCTACCCTACTGATCAACTCTTCCCAATTTTTCAGAAAATGTATTTCTTACAGAAGAAGCAGGGAAACCTTTGAATCAAGAAGTGTTATTTTAAAGAAAGAACTATGTCTATGTCATTGTCCTTGTTGTCAATCAGTCATCAGCATAATCACAAAGGGGAACAGAACCTTAAGTTTTATTCCCATTTTTTTTTGCAAATTTTGGGGAAATTGCTGAATTAAATAAATTAGAGGTTTAATACTCTGCGTTATTCTCTACGTTTTAAAGACAGTGTCATGGCTGCTATGTCTGGGTTTGCTGTTAATTTCAGAAGCACCATCTTGGAAAATTCCTGGAGTCACAAGAAAGAGATTGGGGTCCATCTGGGACTGCAACTTTCTCCAACCAGATACTACTGGGACTTTATGAAAAGAAATGGGCTAGATCAGGGGTCCCCAACACCTGGTCCGTGGACCAGTACCAGGCCGCGGCATGCCAGCAACCAGGCCGCACAAACAAGGAAAGCCCCATCTGTGGGATGCAGGCAGCACACAAAACCACACTGTCTCCAGTCTGTGGAAAAACCTCTCTCCACAGAACCAGTCCCCGGTGCCCAAAAGGTTAGGGACCTGTGGGCTAGATTGTGGCTCTGTATCACTGCTTTCCAACAGTAACAACTTTAAGATAGGTGGACGTCAACTACCAGGATTCCCCAGCTATTTTGAAATAGGAAAAATAAATTATTTTCATAATTCCAGCTTCTATATACCTTTTCATGAGGTACACAAAAATAAAGTTGATCATTTCCAAGAATCAACTATTTCAGTGCATGAAATTTTTGTACCTTTTAAAAGAAAATTTAAAATAAAAATTGAAGATTATTCCAGTGGATTGCTGCCAATTTTCTTTCTCTGGAAGTAACATGTACTTTGTGTATAACATGTAGTGTTACGTGCTGCGAAGGGAATGTGGCTATATTTCTAAATGTTGCTGTCTTCCAGCTGTATAAACAAAAAGTATTTTGAATCCATATCAGGAACCCTCATTTTTAGCATTCTCTTTCCCAAGGAGGTGCACATACATAACACTTGTAGAAAATAGCAAAGCAAGGCAAACTATTTCCTTTATAGGGAAGGGTTCTGAATAGTAAATTTTCGAATTGCCTATGTACATTGCATGTTCTGATTTTTAATGAAATATTTCAGTCCAGTCTGCTGAATTGGGATATATTTATGCTTTGTGTCAGATAACTTCTTGAGTAAATTTTACAGTTTGTACTGCATCCCTCTGCAGATTCCCTGTGGGTGTATTGTACTTGGGATAAATAAATACAGTAAAACTATCTACATATTCCTTATATATGGAAGATTCTGATTTGACCTTTCCCCTATTTAAGAAATAACAGATGGGTGTAGAGAAATCAATCAATCAAAAAAAAAAGTTGCTCTGACAGTTGATTTGTTTGCTTCGAGGGACTTTCGGCTGGGAACCAAATATAACTACTAAATTAGATTTTTTAAAAATATTAAATACTAATATCAATTTTACTTGCATAGGGCTTGGATATCTTACAGAAATTATGAGCACAGGTTGAGTTGCTGATTGTGGCAGATGCAATGTTTTTCTACAATTTCAGCACAGGGATGTCTGCCTCTTCTTGCTACATTAACATCATTTGCTCCTCTGAACGTATTAACCTCTCCAAATTAACGGTCAGCAGCCAAATTTCAGAAATATGTTAAAAATTAGTTAAGGATAAGAACATGTTTTGGATTTTGTGTTGAGGCAGAAATACAAGACAAAACGGAAGAAAGTGGGGGAGTGTGTGCTTTGGGTGTACGCATGTGTAAACATATGCAAGGCAGTGTAGGGGAAAACATAAGGCTGAATTTGATTAGCATTCCTCAACATGCTCCAATATATAATTAGATGATAGCTTTCTCTCTTTTGAGTGTTGCTGCAGCACTTTTATGATGATCTTGATTATAATTCCAACTCTGTAATAATGACAACAAACTCCAATACTTCTGAGAAATAAAAAAAATGCTGAAATAGCATTACTAATTATGAATATTTTCAATAAATATTATTAGTGGGGTAAAGAAAGCAGAAAGATGTAAGTGTGGTTGCACCACAGTGCTTAAGATACGGATAGATAACCTTGGGTGATCTCCAAGGTTAAAAGTGGATGAAGAGAAAGGAGAAAGATAATATGTTAAAATGGCAATAAATACTACAGTTGTCGCATAAACAGCGCTGTTGCGTAAAAAGTTGCTAATTGTTGGAGTAAATGGACAAGGATTTTAGTTTGAGCTATTTAAAACATTTCCAATGCTTCACTTTTCCCCTTAAAGTTTCTTCCAAATCTAACCTTTTTGATAAAGGACAAGCCATGCAAGTGATTTTAAGAAAACCTAAGTGGGCCCAGCTAACTTCCCAACCAGTTAGGGCTTACCTATCATAAATCCGAATGTGTGCAGGAATGGCACTGATGAACCCCACCAGTTTCCTATTGGATGACACCCTGACACCACAGTGCCACTGCGGAAGCCAACCTGGTGGTCTAAGGGCCCTAAAAGAGTGGGGAAAAGCATGAAAGTAATCATTATGTCTTAACTTTTATAGAATACGGGGAGTCCTCAACTTACAACCATCCATTTAGCAACCGTTCAGTTATAATGACACTGAAATAAGTGACTTACAACCAATCCTCAGACTTATGACTGTTGCAGCATCCCCACAGTCATGTGATCAAAACTTGAGGAGCCTGGCACAGTCCTAGGGTCAAGAGATCTTTGCAACCTTTCTAGCCAGCTTCCAACAAAATCAATGGGGGAAGCTGGATTCGCTTAACAACTTGCAGTGATTTACTTAACAATTGTGGCAAAAAAGTTTGTAAAATTGGGCATGACTGCCTTGGAAATTTTGGTCCCAAATGCGGTCATAGTTTGTGGAGTATCTGTACTGTAAACTTTCTAAGCATCATAGGGGAAAAATTCGCTCTAATTCCTGCTGTCTAGCAAGAGAGATGAGGGAAAAGGCGTGAGAAAAGCGTTGGCCATGGACAACATTACTTCTCCACAGATCACCCCCTTGATGTATATGGAAACTGGGACTCACCACAAAAGGAATTCCGATGAATAGTCAAATCTAAACATGTTATCGTCATCTTCAACATAATTTTCATTTAGCAGCATGTACAACTCTTTTAACTGGGAAAAAAGGGGTAGAGAGAAGCCATCAATTGATTGAATCGAACAGCTCACTTTGCTCTGAATTTGAGCACCTGACTTATCTTAAGAGAAACAGTCCACCTAGCCAAATCAAACTCATCAATCGTCACCAGAGATACTACGCACAAAATCTATTCCTTTCCACCCTCTTGGTTTCAACATACCTGAGGTTTAGTTATTTATTTCTTCCACAGCTCATTGTTGGCTGTGCTACTTGAGAGAATTACTAGCTTGAAGTCACCCAATGAGCTTTCGTGACTGAGAGTAGAATCCAGGCCCTCCAGTCCTAGCCCAAGGCCTTCACCTCTATGCCATCCTGGCTCTCAATCTTAACATTGGTTGATAAGGTCCAATAAGATCCTGTGGTTAAAGCTGTTCCTTGGCTATTTGGAGAATGGGCAAAGTTAGTTATAGCAGTTTTCAATCCATGAAAATCCAGAGGATTAAATGACCTCACTTCCATTCTGTATCTCAGCTGTTTTGCTCTCACTTCTATTCTGTTCTGTAGCTCAGCATTTTTCCCGGGAGGGAGGAAGAGGGGTGTTTTTTTGCTATTTTCTTCCCCAGAAAAACAAGTGGCACCCTAACAGAGTGGTCCAAAATAAGGTGGAAAACTATGCGTTCAGGAGAGAATTTCTATTCTTCTCCAATTCATGTCCATTGACAATTGCATTACACTGACAGAATGCATAACACAATATATACACAAATATACAAACATGAAACCAGGTTTGTAATTGAAAAACTGCAAGTAACTCTACTTACGACTTCAGCACTGCTCAGATCCAACGTGTCCCAAGTAAAACCCTGCGGTAAAGAATATGGCTCTAGGCGAATGTTATCTTTATCTGGTTCAATAGCACCATGAGATGTTATAACTTCACCTTAGAGAAAAAGGAGGTAAGTTTGATAGTTTTTAAATCATCGTTTTGGCTTTCGGGGAAGTTGAGAGAAGATTTACTAAATAAAAATTACAAGTCTATGGCCAAATTCATTTTATGTCAACTAGATTATCAATAACGGGATAGTATTTTTTTCCTAAAGATATTATTGAATTATAATTATTAATTTTGTCAAGGGAAAAGCAATCTCTATAGAATTTCATAGATGTTATGGAAGTGCTTTCTACCTGCTGCCTCTTTTCTTTGATTGCAATAAATAATTTTTCAAAATGAGTCATTTTAGATTGAATTCAAACACAGTTCTAACTTTTTCAGTTAAAGAAGGAACTATTTTTAGTAACATACTGGTGTCTGCAAATTTAAAAATCTTTTCTTTCATACTTCATGCACAACAATCTTACAGAGGGATTTATAATGAAATATATGACAAGCTTTCAATTTGTTGTGATCCACACAATCTGATTATGCTTTAGCATAGTCAATGAAGCAGAAGTAGAAGTTTTTCTGAGTGACTTAGTGCTTTTCCCTACTTTCTTCAGTTTAAGCCTAAATTTTGCAACAAGAAGCTCATGTTCTGAGCCACAGTCAGCTTCTGGTCTTGTTTTTACTGACTGTATACAGCTTTTCCATCTTTGGCTGCAGAGCACGTAGTCAATCTGATTTCTGTGTTGACCGTCTGGTGATGTCCTTGTGTGTAGAGCTGTCTCTTGGGTTGTTGGAAAAGAGTGTTTGCTATGACCATCATATTCTCTTGACAAAATTCTGTCAGCCTGTGCCCTGCTTCATTTTGTACTCCAAGGCCAAACTTGCCTGTTATTCTGGTTATCTTTTGGCTTCCTACTTTAGCATTCCAATCCCCCACGATGATAAGGACATCGTTTTTTGGTGTTAGTCAATTTCATCCTCTTCAGCACCGGTGGTTGGGGCATAGACTTGGAGTACTGTGATATTGAGTGGTTTGCCTTGGATTCGAACTGAGATCATTCTGTCATTTTGGGGATTGTATCCCAGTATTGCTTTTCCTACTCTTTTATTGACTATGAAGGCTACTCCATTTCTTCTGAGAGATTCTTGCCCGCAGTAGTATACCTGATGGTCATCTGAATTAAATTCACCCATTCCTGTCCATTTTAGTTCGCTGATTCCTAAGATGTCGATGTTCAGTCTTGTCATCTCTTGTTTGACCACGTCCAGCTTGCCTTGATTCATGGATCTTACATTCCAGGTTCCTATGGAGAAAAAATCTTTACAGCATCGGACTTTCACCACCAGACACATCCACAGCTGAGTGTCCTTTCGGCTTTGGCCCAGTCGCTTCATTTTTTCTGGCGCTACTAGTACTAGCCCTCTGCTCTTTCCCCAGTAGCATATTGGACGCCTTCCAATGTGACGGGTTCATCTTCCAGCGTCATATCTTTTTGCCTTTTGGTACTGTCCATGGGGTTTTCATGGCAAAGATACTTGAGTGGGTTGCCATTTCTTTCTCCAGTGGATCACATTTTGTCAGAACTCTCTGCTATGACATGTCCTTCTTGGGTGGCCATGCATGGCATAGCTCATAGCTTCATTGAATTATGAAAGCCTCTTCGCCGTGACAAGGCAGTATTCCATGAAGGGGAATATGCAATTAGAAACTAATTTTAATGACATATAATTAATCAATGCCCATATTTTCAGAGCAGCTATTATGGTTTAAAGATCCATTTTTTCCATTGACATTTCAAAACTGATCTTACTTTCTCAGAGATCAGAAGAACAATACCAACCATAAAAATCAAACTTTACAAAACTTATTAAATATAACATTTTTTAAAAAAACTAAAAAATATTGTAACACAAATATAAGCCTTTTTCTTCTTCATACTGAAATGACTGCAGACATTTGAGGAAAAATTTCCAAACTAACCACTGTATAATCCTATTATCTTTCTTATATATAACAGAACAATTCAGTACAAAGATGTCAGTTCCTAACCCATAATGAGTATGTTCCTGGGTATTTCTGCTTTTACAAAGAGAAGCAATTGCAACGCAATATAGTCTCCTCGACTATAAATGCCACATGAAAAGCAATTATTTATGGTAGAAAAGAGTTATGCAGTAAGGCTTTTGGAACTAACGAAGTGATGGGCTAACAAAGCAGAACCTGTAAACAGAAATAATACAACTGTCTTAACCAGAGGACAACTATAATAACTTTAATAATAAAATTAAAGATGTCTCCTAAAATAAAATTTTAAATGCTTCTTATTTGACAACAATTTGATTCTTCTGTGTTTTACCAGGAATTTTGTTCTAAAGAATTTTAATTGAAGTTTAAGACATAAATTGACAAGGAACCGTAGGTATTGTACACTGAAATGAATAAAAATAAATCTTAGGAAATTTGGCATGAAAGTATTCAGCTCTTTATGGCTCAAAGTCTTGAGCTCTTTATGGCTTAAAATCCGATGGTAGTTTAATGTTAAAATTACATAGTAGTTTTTCAAATACCAATTAATTATTTGGTGGTAAAGCTTGTTTTTAACTTAACCTTAAAGTTGTTTGAGTACTGAATGGTTTCATCTGTGCATCTGAGGTGAGTTTTTGTGATCTGTAAACTATACATTATTAAAATGCAAGCCTCCTCCAATAAACAAAAAAACCAATGCTGTTTAAATCCGGTCACTAGCGATAAACTTACTAAGCTTGGGTACAGGCTGTGTGTCCCAAAACTGGTATTTACGTTTGGTCGCTTCATCAATATTCTTGGCTGGGCCCTGACAGGCTGAGAGCAGCTCCATAGCTCTTTGAATGTCTTGCAGCTTCTGCATTGGAATGGCTGGATTCTGCGGGCATACAATCACAGGTAAAAGGAGAATGTGGTTTCCTTTAATATTGCCACACCCTGCTGGTTTACAAGCTGTTGCACATTTTTTATATATTATTACACCTTGTTATCAAAGCTATCCTTTAAAAAAATCCCACATAAAATAATCTCTGAATGAAAAATAGATCTGTATTTAAAGCAAACAAATATTAATTCCAAGATACATCAATAAAGTTTGCATAAGGTATGCAGAGTGATCATATGGGCCCCTCGGCATTGCAAATAAGAGGACCATTTACTTAATCTTTTCAGTATCCTGATTGTTGCACTTTTTTCTCTTTGATGCCTCAATCAGACAAGAATCTGAGATCTTATTTCACACAATGAAATTGAATCCTGGGAAAATCAGGGCCCATAAAAGGATTATTTTTACCCCCTCTTCTAATTAAACTTTAGAAGTCATTACTGTGAGATAGTGTTGGCTACCAGCTAAGCTGTCTATGAGGAACCTCAGCTGAAAGATGAGAGGCCTTTCTTGCACAGTGGGTTGAACAGCCTGCTGGACTAGGAGCTTGGGGTCTGATCTAGCAGGCTACAACCTATGTTCTTATTTTTCTAGTAAGTTACTTCAGAGCACTTCAAGCAATTCTTCTGAGAGTTCTTATCACCATCTTTTATGTAATCTTTATTTATGTGAGAGTCCTTGAGCAAGGCCTAAATGGATCTCCCTCCGAGATCTCGGAGTCCTAGTGGACAATCACTTCAATATGAGCCAGCAGTGTGCTGCAGCTGCCAAAAAAGCCAACACAGTGCTAGGCTGCATTAACAGAGGGATAGAATCAAGATCACGTGAAGTACTAATACCACTTTACAATGCTTTGGTAAGGCCACACCTGGAATACTGCATCCAGTTTTGGTCACCACAATGTAAAAAAGATGTTGAGACTCTAGAAAGAGTACAGAGAAGAGCAACAAAGATGATTGGGGGACTGGAGGCTAAAACATATAGGGAACGGTTGCTGGAATTGGGTATGTGTAGTTTAATGAAGAGAAGGGTGAGGGGTGACATGATAGCAGCAATATCTCAGGGGCTGCCACAAAGAAGAGGAAGTCAAGCTATTCTCCAAAGCACCTGAACGCAGGACAAGAAGCAACGGATGGAAATTAGTCAAGGAGAGAAGCAATCTAGAACTAAGGAGAAACTTCCTGACAGTTAGAACAACTAACCAGTGGAACAACCTGCCTCCAGAAGTGGTGAATGCTCCAACACTGGAAGTTTTTAAGAAGAGACTGGCCAGCCATTTGTCTGAAATGGTATAGGGTTTCCTGCCTGAGCAGGGTGTTGGACTAGATGACCTCCAAGGTCACTTCCAACTACTACTTCTTCTTCTTCTTCTTCTTCTTCTTCTTCTTCTTCTTCTTCTTCTTCTTCTTCTTCTTCTTCTTCTTCTTCTTCTTCTTCTTCTTATTATTATTATTATTATTATTATTATTATTATTATTATTATTATTATTATTATTATTCACCGCCCTGAGTCCTTCGGGAGAAGGGCGGTATAGAAATTAAATTATTATTATTATTATTATTATTATTATTATTATTATTATTATTATTAATTATTATTATTATTCCTTCAGTCATTCTCCTCACCCTCCTATTACTAGCTTTCAATTTGGGATGGAGGTACTAAGGCACAAGACTTTTTCCCTCAAAGACCTGGAGAAGCAGAAAAGGCAATCAATCTCATTTAAAAAAATTGGGACACCTTTTTTCCTTTTGTGTACACCAATCTTTTTTCTTTTGTTGTTGTTGTTAATGCTGGATATATTGGGTTTTTTTGCTTGTTTTTCTGTTTTGTATTTTATCTTTTATGATAAAACAAACTAAATATATTTAAAATCAGAAAAAAGGCAATTTCATTTCATGCCCATTTCCTACGTAAGTTTCATCTACCTTTGCTTTGTTATCAATGCAAAGCAAAACCCACAGCAGGCTCGGTGTTACAGCAGGATACCGTAACACATAAAAACTGATAGGCAGAGGGCTAAAAGTGTATTTAGAGAAGGCCATGTTTTAAATTACTAGTTGGTTTTGCATTGTTGCTATTAAAGTGCTTAGATTAAAATCTGTGAGCAAATTAGTTGTGCCAAATGGCAAAAGAGAAGAGAAATGTATACCTGTGTAATTTAAAAGTTGTTTTCTGGGTTAGAGGAAGAAACAAGTTCATCTTGCTCCTGTTTTTTGTAAAGTGATGACAATGATACTAAAGCCATTTTTTGGAACTAGAAACTGGAAGATTGTGAGTTTTAGTCCCGCCTTCAGCACAAAGCCAGCTGGATCTCTCAGCCTTAGGAAGAAGTAAATGGCAACCAACTTCTAAAAAAACTTTTCCATGAAAACTGTAGGGACTTACTTGTCCACACAGTCTCTGAGAATCAAACGTAATTGAATGGGAGGAATAAAAAACAATTACACGGCTATTATTTTAATAACAGCATAGTGATTTGTTATTACTTTCTTCAAAGATTTTTAAATTTCCCTATTTATAGACCCAACATTCCCTTGTAATCTTCATCCAAGCACTAACCAAGCTTGACCCTTCTTAGTTTCCAAGTTTAAAGATCAGTTACATTCTGCTATCAATAACAGTAATGGTGAAGATTTCATAATTTCTACACATCACACCATACATATTGAGCATATTATAAGATGTACCAATCTAGGTATTCTGTGATGGACAAAGCATCGCAGATTTCTACCCAAAATTTTCAAAATTAAATGCAGAATATTCAAGACACAAATGTTGACATGTCTGAATCTAACAGAATTTGTATGCAAATCTTAGCATCAATGCTGCAGAGAAAGAAAACCTGACAAAACATTATGAATAAGATGATGATGATGATAATTATTATTATTATTATTATTATTATTATTATTATTATTATTATTATTATTATTATTATTATTTTATTTGTATACCGCCCTTCTCCCAAAGGACTCAGGGCGGTGAACAGGGCAAACATATAAAAGTACAAAAATACAAAAATTAAAAAAGAATTAAACGAGATGCCCAAGTTACAACAATAGATTAAAATACATTTAAAACAACAATAAAATCCAAACCCATCCCCCATCAGGCCAGGCCGGCTTGTTCGAACAAATAAGTCTTCAGATCGTGTGGGAAGGAGCGAAGGTCGGGCGACATCTGGAGCTCAACTGGCAAACGATTCCATAAATCCGTGGCGCCCACAGAGAAGGACCTCCCCCTGGGGGCCACCAGACGACATTCTCTGACCGGTGGCACCCTGAGGAGGCCCCCTCTGTGCACAGGGTGGAGGGAAGTTGACGCCAGCAGCAGGTGATCCCTAAGGTACTCCAGACCCATGCCATGTAGGGCCTTGAAAACCATTACCAGAACCTTGAATCTCACCCGGAAGACAACTGGGAGCCAATGCAGCTCACGGAGCAGAGGTGTAACATGGGAGTATCGGGAGACTCCCAACACAACTCTCTCGGCTGCATTCTGTACCAGTTGGAGCCTCCGAGTGGTGCTCAAGGGCAGCCCCATGTAGGGAGCATTGCAGTAGTCTAAACGAGAGGTCATGAGCGCATGAGTGACCGTACGCAGGGCATCCCGGTCTAGATAGGGCTGCAACTGACGCACCAGGCGAACCTGGGTGAAGGCCCCCCTAGTCACAGTTATTATGTGGTCTTCCAAAGAAAGCTGTGAATCTAGGAGGACTCCCACGTTGCGACCCCAAGATGCCTGTCTGTTAATGTTATTTTTAATTTTATTATTCTTGTTGTTGTTGTTTGGTTAAGCTTCAACTCGATTCACAATCTGAGACTTGTAAAAATTTAACAGTTCAAGTCCTAATCAAAGACCTAAAAGCTTTTATGGTACAGTCTGAATAGGATGGTATTTTTTTATTTTATTATTATTATTATTGTTATTATAATACAGGGGAGCTTCAATGACTGTTGAAATGATGGTATGACATTTACATATGGCCACTGGCTGCCTTATAAGTAAATATATATAAGAACATATACAATCAACTATAGAATTATCTTGAAAGTCTCTTCTTTGAAAAAAATTCTAAAAGCAAGGATTGTTTATGCCAAATATTGGAAAGAAAAAGGAACACCGACAGTTAAAGAATGGATTTTGAAACTGAGAACAGTTGGCAGAGATGGTGAAACTAACTGCATTGCTTAGAGATAATGCTTTCACACGTTTATAAGAGATTGGAAGCCATTAGTGGAGTTTCTGTGAGTTAAATACATTTTTTTTTCCTTTTCACAACTCTGTAATCTCTTTTATCGGGATGGAATCAGGGCAACTGAATGGAGCTGAGTGTTTACTGGCCAGATGCCCTTCCTGAAGCCTACATAGAAGTTTGTAACAGATATTTTCTTTTTTGCGCCCTGATAGACATTTGTTGTTATCTAGGATTGAATTGTCAACCTTCCAAGTGGGAGATGAGTTGTTTTCACCTCTAGGCTACCACGCTGTAATGGACTGTTAATGGAGGGCTTTGAAGATTAGCTTATTTTGGGAAAGGGGTACGAATTAACAGGGTTTTTTTTAATAGCTAATAGGTATTGGGTTGACCTGACTGATAGTTATTAGATTTCTGTATTTCAGAAACTGTGAGGTTAAACAGTAATATAGCAAATATAGCTGAGAAGCTTTATAATTATTTGTAACCCACTATGTGGGGGGGAGGGAGGGAAAAATCTACCAGATTTATTTGAGACATATATTTTAAACAATCAACCAGGGTGAACGATGTATGCTTAATGTTGACACTATATGTGCTGTGCACACTTTGTATTATTCACTTTTTGTCTTGTCTGTAATTTTTTGCCTTTCTTTTTTATTGTCTTTGTAGTTGTTTATATGTAACATCTTGTCTTTAAAATACAAAAATTTAAAGAAAAAATTCTAAAACAATTACTTTTTTTATAAAATTTAATAAACGTCTGTAAGAGAAAAAAGTTACAAACTGCAACATTTATGTGAATTGAGTCTGTTCTGATTTGTTGCGTTGAGCCAATGCAAGTAATTGATGCAATCTGAATTTCCAGGGTGATTTGATTTGAATCATTAATTTATATATATTAATTGGGTCATTTCACAAATCTGATTTCATTTAAAAACATATTTCTATGGTCACTAATAAGCAAAGCAAAATAGTGATATGAAAACAAAGGCCAATTTCTCACTTTTGAAGGTTGCTGAATTTTAATTTCCTGGGAGTCAGAAGCAGAGTCTGATTTGGTACCTCCAGAATTTGTTTTCTCCTTTTTTCGTTTCTGCTTCTTTTTCTTCTTTTTAGCTCCCAATTCTCCCCCTGGACTTCTGCAAAAAAGAACAAGACAACAATTCGTTGTAAGCTTTGAAAAAAGGAAGTAACCCATGAGCAACCTGCAAATGTGTAGCCCCATTTTTGCAGTGCTGGTATTCTGCAAGACTGGAGAGCCAAAATCTGATGTAATATTATTGACTGGGACTGTATACTTTGTGTGTATATAAGGATGAAATGTATGTATTTAAAGGAAGAGGTAAAAATGATTCATCCTCTAATTCTATTGCATCCATTTTGCCTTAAAATACACCTCCTTCCAATTTCAAAAAGAAAAAAGAAAAAGAAATTAAAACAAGGCAAAACTTTTCAACTTCCCATCCCCTGCTCCCCTCCCCCCCATCATGTCATTTTTGCAACAGACAGAAGTTTAAAGAAAGTTTAAACTTAAAAGTTTAAAGTGCAAAGCAGACTGAAGGAAAGTAGCCACCTATGAATTAAAAGCTAACGGTGAAATATAATCACCTTTTCACATAATCTTTGCTTTTTATAGTTTTTTAAGTTTAAGTTAAATTTAAGTTTATTGAATTTATATACCGCCCTTTTCCCGTAGGACTCAGGGCAGTTTACAAGGTATTTAAAAACGTCAATACAATACAAAAAATAAAAACAATTAAAAATAATTAAATTTGATCCCTGAAAAGGATCAACTGTACACTGTTGAAATTGTTACAACAATTTCACTGTTACAACTGTAACTGTACACTGTCAAAATTGTTTAGCAAGTGGGTAGCTTAGAAATCAAATAAAAAGATTAATTAATTAATTCAGGCCAACAGGTGCTCCCAAGCCTATTTTCCTGAGAATAGAAATGTATCAAAATGTCCAAAGAAGGAAGGGGTATTTGTGTTAAAGTATAAACATTCTGATATTCCTTCCTCGGAACCACCAAAAAATGTGTCCTTTGCTTGTTTGGAATCCCATTTCATCACATAGATTTGGCTGAGAGAGCATATATAAATAAAAATGGAATGGGATATCACGTAAAAAGTGAATATAGGTAGGAGAGGGAATACTACCCTTTTCTAATTCATTCTCTCATATTGGTACCCAATTCCTGTGCAAACATTAAAAAAAACACGCATCTCAGAAACCTTGCACTCTTTGTATCATGCACCTTCATTTTATATTTGAGAAGAAAAGTACCCAGTCTGACATAAAAATTGAAATAAAATGGCAAGGTCCAACTTTTCAGAAGATATAGGTAGTCCTTGTCTTACAACCATTTGTTTAGTGGCCATTCAAATTTACAACAGCACTGAATAACATGACTTGAGACCGTTTTTCACACTTATGATCATGGCAGCATCCTCACAGTCCCATGATTAAAAATAGGACAATTGCCAACTGGCTCATGTTTATGACAATTGCAGTGTCCCGGGTTCATGTGATCACCCTTTTGTGACCTTATGACATGCAAAGTCAATGGGGAAGTCAGATTCACTGAATAACTGGGTTCCTAACTTATCAACTGCAGTGATTGTTAACTCTGGCAAGGAAGGTCATAAAATGGAGCAAAACTCATTTAACAACTATGTTGCTTAGCAACAGAAATTTTAGGCTCCATTGTGGTCATACGTCAAAGATTGTCTTCCATATTTAGGGTATGGAAATGGTCCAGATAATTAATTTCTTCTTCCAGGACCCTTTGAAGCTGCAAACCTTATCAATAATCTTATATAAAAAGGAAAGATGTGAGACTGGATGGAAATTGTCCAGCCCTATGGATCCAATGATAGCTTCCCAAGTTTCTTTCAGAGCTGGTGAAATCATCCCATCTCTGTCACATAATGGAATCCATTAAAAGATCAAATCATGTTGCAAGACTTGGCTTTAAGTCAAATGGCCAAAATAACAGCTCAAGGATTTCATCCCCTTCCCTAGGACTTGTGTATGCCTCTACCTGAAGACCTCAGCCAAACCCCTACAAATTTCCCTCAGATTTGCCAAGTTAAGAATGTTACAATGAGTCCCTGCCCACATGGAGCCATACATCCACCATTTTTCTTCAGCTGACATGCAACTCAATGTAATACACTACAGCCGCCAAAATATCACTCCAGACATTGCTGAAAATGTACTTTTTAGACACATTTGAAATACAATATTGTGAGGATCCCAATATTGATCCTTTACAATAGAATTAGTAAAAGAAAGGGATGTGAAAATGGGTAGGAAAAGAGCTGCTCAGAGTAGCCTTGAAGTGAGATTTGTCTGGAAAATAAATTTGATAGATAAATAAACAAACAAAATAGAAAATAGGATGCTGACTTACTATAATATTTTATCCATATTGTTTACAATGACATATATTGTTGATCATGTTCTAGTGTTACAGTTTTGGTTTAAGTGACATATATTGATATTGCTTTAGTTTAGGCAATGTAGAGACACCCAAAGCAAGTGATTAAAAGCACTTAAAAGAAATGGAAATGTTTGTTCTGTCTTCCTTGCTGTTATTATTTTTCTTTTGTATTTCTTTTTTTATGACTGTTAACCTGCCAAGTTATTTCTTACCATAAAAAACTAAAGATTAGTCAACCATGTAGCCATCTCACTGTTGCTAAAATTTCAGGTAACTAACATACTTATTATTTTGACAGTTTGTCACTGTGGCTGACCTATTTCCTTAGATGGGTCTCCTCCATACATTCATGTTGCTTAAGAAATGTGGACAAATGTCCTAATGGATGGTCATGTGGGTTCACACACAAGAACCCCACTTAATCATCCAATCCATCTTGGGCAAAGTGACTTTTCACCCATATTTTACTATTGCTTGAAAAGAAAAAAAAGAAAAAAAGAAATCAATTTAATATTGAAATGAAAACGTTTGTTTATCCTTTCCGGATTTCTTTTTTAATTCTTTATGTTGTTGTTTTTTGCTTACCATGCCAAAATAGCAAGGATTGGTGAACAGGAAGTGCTACAGCAGTGCTACATATATTCTTAAAAGTCCAAATTTGCTGCTAGTCAAAAAGGTTGTAAACTAATAACTTGTAATATACTATTAAAAGAGAGTCAATCTGGTCTAATGGTTAAGGCATCATGCTAGAAACCAGGGGACTATGAGTTCTAGTCCCGCCTTAGGCATAAAAGCCATTTGGGTGACTTTGAACCATTCATTCTCTCTCAGCCCCAGATGTCACTTTCAGGCTATAAGTCAGTCAATCAATTCCTGTCACCCCCAATGGATCAACACTCTGTTGACCTAAAAAAAAGAATATCTTGCACTTGCAAGAAAATGCTAGGGGGGAAAAAACAGTTAAAACTAAACAGATCAGGATAGAATGCTGACAAAGCATTATAGAAAAAATTGTGCTAAATATTTAGGTTATAAGACCAATATTACTTTAAGCAGACAATATCAAAAGAAAATGTAATTCCAGTTACTCAATTCAGTTTTAGTATATGAATTTTACAAATCACTTCAGAAAACCTTGAAATATTTGTTGCTATCAGACTATTTATTTATTTATTTATTATTTGGATTTATATACCGCCCCGCTCCCGAAGGACTCGGGGCGGTGTACAGGGCAATTAAAACACTATTGTTGTTGTTAGTTGCGAAGTCGTGTCCGACCCATCGCGACCCTATGGACAATGTTCCTCCAGGCCTTCCTGTCCTCTACCATCTTCTGGAGTCCATTTAAGCTCACACCTACTGCTTCAGTGACTCCATCCAGCCACCTCATTCTCTGTCGTCCCCTTCTTCTATTGCCCTCAATCTTTCCCAGCATTAGGCTCTTCTCCAGTGAGTCCTTCCTTCTCATTAGGTGGCCAAAGTATTTGAGTTTTAGTTTCAGGATCTGGCCTTCTAAAGAACAGTCAGGATTGATCTCCTCTAGGACTGACCGGTTTGATCGCCTTGCAGTCCAAGGGACTCGCAGGAGTCTTCTCCAGCACCATAGTTCAAAGGCCTCAATTCTTTGGCACTCAGCCTTTCTTATGGTCCAGCTTTCACTGCCATACATTGCAACTGGGAAGACCATAGCCTTGACTATACGCACTTTTGTTGACAGGGTGATGTCTCTGCTTTTTAGTGTGCTGTCTAGATTTGCCATGGCTTTCCTCCCAAGGAGCAAGCGTCTTTTAATTTCTTGGCTACAGTCCCCATCTGCAGTGATCTTGGAGCCCAGGAAAATAAAACACTATATACAACACATAATATACAAAAATTAAAATAAATTAAACCAAGTAGCCCTAAACAATAAAACACATTCTAAAATGTAAAATTTTAAATTTTAAATCTAAAATCCCAGACCAAACTGGACTTCTGGCTAAGATGACAAAATCTCATCTTGTTTCTTCCTCCCTCCCTCTCTGAATTGTTAATAATCATACTGAAGCCACTTGTTAAAAACTAACTAGCAAACAAAAACATTTATTAAATTGTTGTCTATTAATTTTGGAATTTTAGAGATAACATATCTTGTCATCATAAGAAGCAACTTTCCCGTCCGTCTCATCTACTTGTTTCCTTCACAATCAGGAAAAACTCTTTACAGTATACGCCCATGTCATCCAAATGTGTTGGACAAGAATTCAGTAACTGTCAATGAGCGTGGCTTCAGAGAAGACTGGAAATTTAGGGAGGATTTCTTTAAATCTCTTAGCAAGAGATTTAAAAAGATAAGATGAGATGAGATGAGATGAGATAGGATAGGATAAGAGATAAGATAAGATAAGATAAGATAAGATAAGATAAGATAAGATAAGATAAGATAAGATAAGATGAGATAGGATAAGAGATAAGATAAGATATAAGGTAAGGTAAGGCAAGATATAAGATGAGATAGATAAGGTAAGGTAAGATAAGATAAGAAAGTAAGATAAGAGGATAAGATTAAGATAAGATAAGCTTTATTGTCCTTTTTTACTGTGGGCACAACAGCACACATAAAAAATGAAATTTAGTTGCCTACTCTCAAAGTGGAACACATACATGACACACACCTAAACATACCATATACAACATAAGTATAGACCCACACCCCTACATTATACATAACAAATAAATATTAAATACTGTCCATCTTGAATATATAATGGAAGGAGGAAGCCTGAGAGTTCACAAGGTTAATGCTGCATGGAATGAAACTATGGCTGAATCTGGATGTTCTGCTTCGGAGGAAACTGCCAATGATTTTTTTTGCCATCCTCACCACTCTCTGCACCGCCTTCCTGTCTGAAGCAGTGATGCTTCCAAACCAGACTGTGATGCGGTATGACCGGATGTTCTCGATCATCCCCCTGTATAAAGTGGTAAGGATAGGAGAAGGAAGATGTGCTTTTCTCATGCGATGCAGAAAATGCAGGCGCTGCTGTGCCTGCTTTACCAGTGTCTCGCTGTTGAGCACCCAAGCCAGCCTACTTGTCAGCTGCACACCCAGTTATTTGATGCTGGTAACCCTCTCCACAGGTGAATCATTAATGCACAGAGAAGTGTGACTGTGTCTGCCTTTTCTGAAATCGACAATGATCTCTTTGGTTTTTCTGGTATTTAAAACTAGGCTGTTTTTCTTACATCAGTTCACCAACCCCTCAACCTCCTTGCGGTAAGTATCTACATTGTCATCATAAATAGAGAGTACAAAAAATGACAGTCCACATTGCCATCATTATCACTTCTAAATGTAAAAGGCACTGAGATCCATGAAGTGCATGTATTTGTCAAACTATTTTTTAAAAAAATATCTCAAGTTTTTTCCAGTCTCAGCTATGTGACCTGCTACACTTCTAAGGCAGGGGATGCACACAAATAGCAGCATAGGCCCTAAAATGAAGCATAACACAATTGAAAATAAACTCCTAATTGAAACTCCTGACTCCCATGAGAAACCAGACAATTCTGAATCAACTTTCTAGTATGCTGGCTTTGACTCTTCATCTCCTTATTTGCAGCCCTCCCCCAAATGTTACCTTGCCATTAAAAGGTTGCCTGTCCTTGTTCTAATGAGAACAAAGGGCACCATTGCTCTATACAAGCTCACTACTGTACTTCTATAATGCTTGGCAGCAGTTTTCAAAGTGGGCTTTTCTCTGACCTCCTTGAAGATGCTAGTGATGGAACCAGAGATGAATGGCACCCAAAATTCTTCCCCAAGGATTTAAGAGGACATGCACAAGTGAGGGAATTAGACGAAAGTGATACCACCTAAATACTAGATAGCTGAGCAAAAGAGTTTAGAATGGGCTTCCGGTTCGCATGTACGGCGCTTCCAGACGTGCAGGAACAGTCCACTTCCTGCCGTCTCTTTCTTTCTTTTTTGGAGGACCCTGAAAAGGGTCAAAAATCACCCTGGAGGGGCGATTACCGAGAGGAGGACTTTCCTGCGATCGCGGAAGGGTGGCAGCCCTCTGCTTGAATCCAGGACAATTTCCTTTGGCCCGAAGAAGAGACCGGCCATAAAGATGACCGATCACTAAGCCGCTCCCTGCCAAAAGCCAAAAGCACTACCCAGCACTAAGAAGCAATCTGGAGGACCTGGGTAAGCCTTTACCTTTCCTATTCCCTTAACCATCTTCCTGTGGGATTTTCCTGAAAATTTCTTTTCCCATCTTTTGAAAAAACAGCGAATATCTACTCTGGGAACAAATCTTAAAGCCTTAAAGCTTTAAAAGAAATTTAATTAATTCAGCAAAGAATCTAAGCAATTTCATCTGTATTTACTAAAATTTACTATTTTCTGCTGGTGATCCACTATCCTATTTTCTCTCTAAGCTATGAAAAGGAAAAAGTTGGACTGTTACAAAAATTCTATATAAATTTGGAAAAAAAAGAAGAAAGTTTTTACATTTTATATGTTATTGATGACATCTTGTGGCAAAACCTGGTACAGCAACTAAATTTCTTTTTTCTGTTGTGAGAGCTGACTGAATAACAGAGCTGTCCTTGACATTATTCTAAAAAGATAAGTGTGGGAACACCTGGCACTGAAAACAACTCTTTTGGAGGTGGATAATCCTTGATTCTTATTAAAATAGCCTCCATGGAAGATTTAGCTGCAAACAATAACAAAATGGATGAATATATCCCACCACTTGACTATAAATTGATACTGGACATGATTTTGGCAATGACAGAGCAAATTAAAGCCAAAGTGCAAGAAAAATCTGACAACTCAAAGCCACCAAATCAAATTCTGATTTTAAATGAGCAAAAGATAACCCAAAACCAAATAGAAGTGGAAACTAACACTAAAATAGGAGATTTCAAAGAACAACAAAAGCAACCTACAGAAAACCTTAAAGTCCAAACTTTAATGGCAACTACAAAACTTACAACTCAAAAAGCATCAGCACCTGAAGAAAGCAATACTAAGAGTGAAGACACTAAAGCCTTCAAATACACTATATTGAGAATTCAACTAATCAAATGACAACCATAACACCAGCTACTACTTTCTACCTAACCCAGATAGAATTGGAAGAACAAAAAGACTTGACTGATCTAATGACAACTACAGTCATGGCTGAAATTGTTGGCACCCCAGAAATTTTTCCAGAAAATCAAGTATTTCTCACAGAATAGTATTGCAGGAACACGTTTTGCTATACACAGGTTTATTCCCTTTGTGTGTATTGGAACACATGAAAAAAGGGAGGAAAAAAAGCAAATTGGACATAATGTCAAACAAAACTCCAAAAATGGGCTGGACAAAATTATTGGCACCCTTAACTTAATATTTGGTTGCACACCCTTTGGAAAAAATAACTGAAATCAGTCGCTTCCTATAACCATCAATAAGCTTCTTACACCTCTCACCCAGAATTTTGGACCACTCTTCCTTTGCAAACTGCTCCAGGTCTCTCTTATTGGAAGGGCACCTTTTCCCAACAGCAATTGTAAGATCTCTTCACAGGTGTTCAATGGGATTCAGATCTGGACTCATTGCTGGCCACTTCAGAACTCTCCAGCGCTTTCTTGCCATCCATTTCTGGGTGCTTTTTGACCTATGTTTGGGGTCATTGTCCTGCTGGAAGACCCAAGATCTCGGATGCAAACCCAGCTTTCTGACACTGGGCTCTACAGTGCGACCCAAAATCCTTTGGTAATCCTCAGATTTCATGATGCCTTGCACACATTCAAGGCACCCAGTGCCAGAGGCAGCAAAACAACCCCAAAACATCATTGAACCTCCACCACATTTCACTGTAGGTACTGTGTTCTTTTCTTTGTAGGCCTCATTTCGTTTTCGGTAAACAGTAGAATGATGTGCTTTACCAAAAAGCTCTATCTTGGTCTCATCTGTCCACAAGACGTTTTCCCAGAAAGATTTTGGCTTACTCAAGTATATTTTGGCAAACTGTAATCTTGCTTTTTTATGTCTCTGTGTCAGCAGTGGGGTCCTCCTGGGTCTCCTGCCATAGCGTTTCATTTCATTTAAATGTCGACGGATAGTTCGCGCTGACACTGATGCTCCCTGAGCCTGCAGGACAGCTTGCATTCCTTTGGAACTTGTTTGGGGCTGCTTATCCACCATCCGGACTATCCTGCATTGCAACCTTTCATCAATTTTTCTCTTCCGTCCATGACCAGGGAGATTAGCTACAGTGCCATGGGTTGCAAACTTCTTGATAATGTTGCGCACTGTGGACAAAGGCAAATCTAGATCTGTGGAGATGGACTTGTAACCTTGAGATTGTTGATATTTGTCCACAATTTTGGTTCTCAAGTCCTCAGACAGTTCTCTTCTCCTCTTTCTGTTGTCCATGCTTAGCGTGGCACACACAGACACACAATGCAAAGACTAAGTGAACTTCTCTCCTTTTTATCTGATTCAGGTGTGATTTTTATATTGCCCACACCTGTTACTTGCCCAAGGTGAGTTTAAAGGAGCATCACATGCTTGAAACAATCTTGTTTATCCACAATTTTGAAAGGGTGCCAATAATTTTGTCCGGCCCATTTTTGGAGTTTTGTTTGACATTATGTCCTATTTGTTTTTTTCCCTCCCTTTTTTGTTGTGTTCCAATACACACAAAGGGAATAAACCTGTGTATAGCAAAACATGTGTTCCTGCAATACTTTTCTGTGAGAAATACTTGATTTTCTGGAAAAATTTCTAGGGTGCCAACAATTTCGGCCATGACTGTATATTACATCAATCATCAAAAACTAAACTATCAAAGCAAAACTACAATGGCTACAAAGGGGACATTTTCCTTGCAAAATTGACATTTGGATACATTCCCTGGATTCAAATAAGGGCTATAGGAAGAAAGGAAGATACATTTGAGAATTTAAAGATGCCAAGAGGGAAGCCTGATTGGCACAAAAGGAAGGCATGAGTTAGATTTTAAAAACTGAACTTGTTTCTTTTTGGGGATTCCTAAAGACAGAATATAAAAATACAACAACAACTTTATTGATTAGCCCTTGGGCCATATCAAAGTGCAAAGTTCCAGCAACAAACTGTCACCAAAACTTGATAAAAGCAATCCAAAATGGAATTTGATGAAATACAATTTAAAATGGAATTTGATAAAATACAATTTAAAATGGAATTTGATAAAATACAATTTAAAATGGAATTAAAATAAAATACAATTTAAGATGAAATAGTAATAAAATACAATCTAAAATGAAACTGTAATAATGTACAATAATTTAAGATATAAAATATGATAACATTATATTTCGGTGTCGCCATTGCAATCTACCCCAATCAGTCCCACATATGCAGATCTTAACTGGATCATTTTGTTTAAATACTGTGCTACGTTAAATGTTATTTTCAAGTTCTGACCGGACATAAGGTACCGGTAAGTATATAAAAATACCTTTCAATGGATTAAGGGGAATCTCTAAAAAATATAACTGATTCTACATTTAGCTTTTAGATCTGTAAGGGAAAACAAAAGTAAGCTCTTAGAATATAATTCTGAATTATATTATAGAATTTGGAATGATATATCAAAAGATAGTATTTTAACAATTGCTGTATGGTTAAGATGACTTATAGAATATATTAGTTGTTACTTTTGAACTATATTATAGAATCTAGAATTTTATATATAAAAGATAGTATTTTAATAATTGTTGAACGGTTAAGATAAAAATATACTTCTAATAATGGGTGATTTGTTAAGATGAAAACTAGACTTTAATGGTAAAACATAAGAATGTTCTGTAACAAACAATGTAAGTGGGTTACCCAAAAATTAAGCTTTCTTTTGTATACTATAGGCTATTCTAGAATATTCTATTGCAATTAGATAAAATTTAAAAACAGGATATTGATATGTATTAGTGAAAATATATTGAAAATTTTGTTAATTGATTAGATACAACTAGAAGTGTATTAACTTGACTATTTTGACTACGTGATAACTAAGGGAATCAGAGAGGGAATGCCTGTTGATGTGACCTGAACTATTTACAAATTGTTATTTGTTATTTTGACTACTCAACCACCATATTGCTTCACAAATACATGTATATGTAAATATTAAAAAATAAATAAAACTTGTATTAAAAAAAGAGTTTAGAATGAATGTTGTGTTCACTAAGAAAAACAGCCTGGAATATGAAAATATGTGTGGAAATTTTGCTTAAGCCAGACTCCAATTGCTCATTAGAGTTATGCTATATGATGGCATTGATGTTTATTTCTGATTCTTGCATTGAGTGCTTCATAATACTGTTTCCAATAAGTTCAGAGCCGGGATGTGCACCATGAGGCAGCAGCTCTCTGAGACTTCCAGAAGTTGTAATGTACTTCCCTTCCAGAAGGGAAGTACATTTAAACTGGATGTGTATTTTAATGTACTAGAATGAAATTTAGTACTTTCTACTATTTTCCAAGTGTGCATCACCTTTCCATATGTCATTTTAAAGTTGTGCTCCCTTGATTTAGGAAGCACTGAACAACATGTAGGATATAAACCAATTAGAGGCAGAAACCAATTAAGTTGTAAATAAGTTGTAAATTTAATTTGCAAATTAAGTAAATTAAGTTGCAACTGCTAGCAGTTCTTTATTTTATCAAACTCTCCCTTAACTCCTGGAGACCACAAAGTCATGTTCATATTGTTTTTCCAAGCAACAATATGTAATTTGGGTGCTAAAAAGATAAATGTTCTCTTTGGTGTATTAACTGATATGCAAATTCTAGATCATGGGAAATAATTCTATTCTATTCTGGCCATCACAGTTCTAAAACAACAGAGAAAATTGGAAAGCCCAAGAAGACAGTGAAGAAACCAAGTACCATAAGGAGTGGCTAAAGGTTCGGTATATTTTTAGCTTACAGAAGAGACCACTGAGGGAAAGATATATAAGAGTTTTCAAATATCTAAAGGGTTGCTGTAACATAGACATTAGCCACCATTAGAGCAGACTAAGGAAGAATTTCATAATTGTATTAGATCTCAGTCAACAGAACAGGACATTATACGAACTGTGATTTCTCCTCCTCTGGAATTCTTCAACCAGAGGTTGCTGAACATCTGTCAAAGATGCTGTAACACAGGGTTTTTCAACATTTTTACCGATGGTACAACTTTTAGGATATGGCAATATTCGAGTACCATCAGTCACCTAGCAAGGTGTCAAAAACATGATGACCAAAAAAAAAAAGGAAAAAATTGATAAATTACAGGTAGTCCTTGACTTACAACAGTTCGCTTGGTGACTGTTCGAATGGCACTGTTACAATGGCACTGAAAAATGTGACATATGACCATTTTTCACACTTATGACTGTTGCAGCATCCCCAGGGACATGTGATTTACATTCGGATGCTTGGCAACTGATTCATATTTCTGATGGTCATTGTCCCAGGACCATATGATTCCCTTTTCCAACCTTTTGACAAGCAAAGTCATTGGCTAGGGTGTGTGGCCATCTCAACATTGCTAGTTGGGGGCACCTGTGGGGGGGCAGGGCTGTGGGGGGGATCCAGGGGTCTCCAGTGGAGGGGGAGTGAGACGGGGGTGGGCACCAGGGCGTGGTCCATCCGAGAAGCCTCACCGTCCCTCTTGGTCTATGCGGGGAACTCGCGGACTGTTCTGTACCAGCCTGCTACTGGCCCTGCAGCAAAAGCAGGGACAACCCCTTTACAAACGGCAAGAGGCTGGAATAAAGCCTGCCAAATTTATTCACATAAAACAGAGCAAGACAAGACACCAACCATGAAACAGGAGCTATGAAACAGGAACTTTCCAAGCGGTTGCCTTCAGCAAACCAGCCCTCCCACACATTCCCCTTAAATACAGTTCAGGGCGTGGCCTCTCTCTGCCTCCTTCCGAGATGCCCCATTGCCTTCCTCTGTTTACTCCTGATTGACTGCCTCCTGCGTCGGGCGTCCTTGAACAGGGCCAGCTGTGGGTCATCTTCATCCACGCTGTCAGGCTCACACAGCTGGGTCTGCGTCGTGACCAGATGAGAGGGGCCTGGCTGGGGGCTCTCATCAAGCTGTCCAATCCCCTCAGCAAGTTCTTCAACACCCCCCTCCTCCTCCTCTGAGTCGTCCGACCCAACTGCCGAACCCACAGGCTGACCCTGAATCACAACACGGACAGTGGTGCGGGCTGCCAAGAGCCCTGGGCAGCGGAGGACAAGCACCCAGCCCAGCCCTTGAGCTCCTGGGGCACCAGAACCTTGCAGCTCAACTCAGTCCAGCCCCACTTCCCTGAGGGGGCACCCAACTGCGCTTACCTCCTTCTCGAGGCTGCTGTTGCTGCGCTCACTCTCCTTGGCCTGGTTGCTCATGTTGGGTGCAGGAGGGCAAAGCGCATGGGTCCGAGGGAGGCCCACTCCCTCTCCCTGTGAGGAGACCCAGCTTTGTAACCAAAGCATCCTTTGCAATAGGATGGGAAACCACCAGGGCAGGCTAGGAGAAGGGGGCAAGGGGATGGTAAAAGGGCAGCAGGGCTGCTGGTGCCAAGTGTTAAGTCAGGACTTCCCTCAGTTTCCCTCCCTCTCATTATAATCTCCTTCCTTCTTCCCTTTTCTTTTTTTCTTTCCCTCTTCGTTCTCCTTTCTTTCTTCTTTCCTCCCCTTTTTCTTTCTTTTTCCTTCCTTGCTCTCTTCCCCTCTTTCCTTATTTTTCCTTTATCTTTCCTCTTTCACTTTCTCCTTTCCTGTCCCTTCTTGGATGCTCAAATGCAAAAGGGGAAACATTTCTCGATGCCTCCTTGCCTTGGGATCAAATGCCACTTTTGCTAGTAGTCTGTGGCCACTTAAAAGACTGAGAACAAACCAGGGTCAGTTTATTCTGTGCTTGCATTTAGTGGGGGCGTCCACAGGCAACAGAACAGCAAAACTGTCAAAATGGTGGCTGTGGCAGTTGATCAGAGCTCCTCCATTTTTTATGTGCAACAGCTTTAGCGTTTAGGAACAGAGGTAGCTTAGTTGCTTTTCTATGAATACATAATCCTTAAAAGGGCTCTCTTGTAGGGAGCCAGCCTTGGTCTAATTCAGGCTGGAAATATAGCAAAGAAAAATATTTTTCCCACTCTGCTTTGTCCAGTTTTCCCCACTGGAAATGGCTGTTAGCAACACACGGAGGGGATACTTTCCTAAGAGCTCACAATTCAAAAATACCAATGTTAACTTCGATTGACAACAAAGTTCTGTCTGTGACAAAACAGAACACAAAATTGTTTTCTCCTTTGAACTGGGGCATTTCCAATCAAGTTGCCTCTCCCTTCCTCCTTCCTTCCTTCCCTCCCTCCCTTCCTCCCCTTTTTTAAGCTGCATCTCCCTCCCTCCTTCCCTGACTCACTCCCTCCTTCCCTGACTCCTTCCTCCCTCCCTCCCTCCCTCCCTTTTTTTTAAGGTGCCAGAGGCTCCAGTCACTGATGGCAACAGGCAGGTAGCGCAGAGGCTTCCTATTTTGACCCCTCCCCGTCATTGCCGCTGTGTGGCTCTCAGCTCACCTCTCCCAGACTTATGCACATGTTTGTGTGTGTGTGTGTACGCATGTGGGGGGATCTCACCCTTTGCAGCCCCGCGCCCTCAACAGAGACCTTCTGCGATGGCAGGCTGCAAACTAATGAAAGCTGTGGGTTTTTTTTGGAGTACTTGTTTCTTTCTCTCAGCTCCCGCCCTCAGCCCTGTGGAAGGCTGCAAGAAGCTCCCATCGCAGTTTCTTTATCTCTCCCTTTTTTTTCCTCCCCAATGTCACAGTGTGAGGCTGCAAGCGCATGCACAAACAGACGCACACAAACACCGTGCACAAGTCTGGGAGAGGTGAGCTGAGAGCCACACAAAGGCCCTTCAGGCACAGAGGCAATGACAGGGAGGAGAGGTCTGAATGGGAAACCTCTTGCCCGGAGCCTCGGGTAGCTTAAAAAAATGAATCTGCAAAGCGCTGAGAGCACGGTCCGCAGGGATGGCAGGCCTGCATGCTCTATCACTGCTTCCTGCGCAAGCACCCAGGGAGTGGGGTGGGGGCGGTGCTGAGGCAACCAGGTGGCTCCTCGCTGGTTCCAGGGGTGCCCCACGGATCTAAGGCTGAGCACATTCTGGCTTTGGTGGTAGATACGAGGTTGTAAATCAGCACCTAGTCAGCCTGGGCTTGCCTGTTTTCTTTGAGTGCTCAGTAGGGATGCCGGGCTCTCGCTGGCCCCTGTGCGTGCGCCCAGGGGCGAGGCGGGGGCAGCTCCTCACTGGCCCTTTCTCGCCCAAACCTCATCTCTTTACATCCTTTCCTCTCTCCCCTCTCCTTTTCCGTCCACCTCCAGCTGCACACTACATTCGGAAGAGCCAATCAGCCAGAGCCTGGTGCTGATCCTGGGACTTCTGCTGAGGCCCGACAGCCCTGCAGCTCCAGCTGTCTCTCCCTTAGGCTTGTGCAACGCTGCCGCCGCTTCAGCTCATTCCTCCCCACCCCCCGCTACCACTTCTCTAGGATGGTTGCGTACCACCTGCCAGATGCCAAAATACCACCAGTGGTACACGTACCACCAGTTGAAAAGCCCTGCTGTAGCAGACCGTACACTGAGCAGGTGGATGAATTCTAAGGATTAGACGACTGTTAAGGTCCCTTCTAACTAGATGAGACTATGAATATATAAGTGATTGGTCTCTACCTTCTACTTTTTTATGTTGATCATACAACTGTCTACAATTATTCAGAAGCAAACCTTACTTAAGTTAATAAAACCTAACCCCATATAAGGGTGTTTTTATACAGAACTTTTCATGCTACCAAGCCAAGCTATTATGCTGCCACTTTATCTTTCTCTCCTTTTTTACAGCAAGTCAAACAGAGGGAGAAGCATAAGGAAACACAGGTCCCTGACCCCTGATTCAGTACTGGGCCACAACCCATTCAGAACCAACCACGCAAGCAGCAGGCGAGTGTGCAAGCTATGCAAAGTTCCATTTGCGCAAGTGGAGGAACAAAACCATCCTCTCTCCCCCACCCCTGCCAGTCTGAAGAATTGGAAAGTTTGGGGACTACTGACCTATATGACAAAAACATTATATTTCAGTGAAAGGGTACTATCTAGTACCCTTTCAATAGTATGACCATTTTTCTACTTTGCATGTAATTCACATAGGAATTGGCTACAAGGACTCAAAAGAGCACCATTATTAGTATTCAATATAATACAAAGCAATATAATCATATCAAATCTTATTTCAAAAGCAAAGCGAAAGTGTAACCTCTGCAAATTTGTTTTATAGTACCATGGCTAAGCATCAAATTAAACTTGTTTCCTACTTCTTTAGATTACTTATACTATATACATATGCGTTTAATTTTAGAAACATTTCTCATACTACTGTAGATGTTTCCGTAAGTGATATCAGGGTGTGGGCAAGCCTATGCGATAAGAAAAACACAACATATCAAAGTACTGGTCTGATTTTAAAAAGAAAAACAAACTATAAATAATTGTCAGTTTTCTAAGTTTCAAAATGAGATATTTTTAATTAATAGTCAATTTCTAAAGTGCTTTGTATCATTCATATTGAATACAATTTGCTTATATTTTTAGAATTCAGAATTTATGCAGTGCTGCCTTGTTTATTTCTTTTATCTCTCTTTTTCAATGATATGCTGCCTACTCCCAGAGGCTCTAAGCAGGTAGCAGATGTGCCAGTTTATAATTCCTAGATTTCTTACTCTTACTAAGCATTAGATCCCAACACACCTGGAATAAACAAGATTGGGTAGGTGACAGGTCATGTGCTTCACATACAAAAGGTCTTAGTAAAGCTAGAAGACATCCTGAAGAATTGTAGCCCTATTTTACAGCACTTAGCCTAAATGAGTAGCAATTATTTCAATAATGTGTTTGTCCATGATTGAATTAACCACAATTTACTCAAGTATTTCCATATTCTGAGTTTTCATGATAAACACTGAAATATGTACTAATCAAGAACTAAATCTTCACAATAAATTATAATAGAATATGTCTAAGATTTATAATTCGGTGTGGTATCTGAATATAGAAGCATATGATTTTTCTCGTCAAGGTTTCTATGCTCATACTAAAAATTAAATAGCAACATGTAAAGCTACATTTTCCATATAAATGTAGGACTTACAATTAAACCACAATAACTGAATTTGCAAAACATTGTAGTCAAAGCAAAACACTGCCTATTTGCTTCAGTGTCCTAAAACAGTTCCCCCATTTTAAGACTTTGGATTAACTTCAACAGAACCTGAATTCAATTCTCACAGCATAAGCTCTCTGAAGAGGAACATTTATCAGAAGAAAGTTCCTAGCTCTGATAGTCAAACTCGGTATTTTGCCAAATTGTTTCTCCTGGTAAGAAAGACTAGCATATTGAGAAAACATGGGAAATTTATAAACATCAATATAATAACATCTGCTCTATCCTTTAAAATCCTTGAATGAGCCAAAATAAATATATGATTTCTTTAATGGAAGCAATGCACGTAGTCTCCATATTCTAAGAGACTTTTCAACTTAAAGAAATACTTATCAATGGCTACTACATACTAAGCCACAGCTTGATTAACAGAATATATTTTGCCATAAACTGCACTACCAAACAGTATCTCAGTTCATAAATGTGCAAAGCTACATTATGTTTGGTATGGCCTCAGATTAATTTGAAGCCAGCTACTTATCCTACTATGGTTTGTGCATACTTCTAAACATTGGTTGCTTAACGTGGTTTGTTAAATAACTGTTTCATTTTACATAACATGCTAATCAATAATTTGCAAGTTACAATACTAGATTCACATAAGACCCTAAATAGCAACCAAGGAAGGTGAATTATATATAACCTAGTCTTTCAGCTAGAACCGATCATTCAAGTATCCTGAATGTTTATGTATGTACTGGGGTTTAACACAGAACTTGGGGAAAAAAACTTTTCCACTATAGGATGGCTGGCTGTGGAAAATAAACTCCTGTATCTGCTTGAACCTCATCAGGCATTGAAAAGCAGTTTAAAGTTGGATCCCACAGTGAAATCAGGCACATAACACCATCCCCAAAGATGTTATTTATTTATGCTTTTCTTCTGCTCTGTTTTGTCTGGGGGTGGGGGGTGGAGATCCTAAAGATACAGAATGAGATGGTAGCAGAAAGCCTCAGAAAGAAAAATATCTATTACAGGTCAGAGCAAGAAGAACATCACCAAAAACGCTTTGGAGTCCTCCAAGACGCTTCATCCGAGAAGATGTGCCAAAGAGCAGGGCACACGGAGGACACCTGCAAGTCCGAAACCCGGGCCAGCTAACGTAGATCATGTGCAGAAGGCGCACGTCAGTCACCTCGTCCTTCCCCACAGCCCATTCCTCTGATGCGCACTGATCGATCTAAGGAGCTGATCCAGCCTCCCGCCGCCCCCGGGATCCCGAGAGCGAGCCAGCCGCCCCCCGAAGAGGGCCGGGCAGTGGGAAGGGCCGCCGCCACTCCAGCCCGGCTCCCACCCGCCCCTCCCCGAAGGGGAAACGACGACGCGGGGGCTTCTCGCCCGCCTGGCGAGCGGTGCGAAGGATGGGAGGTGGTCACAAAGGAAAGCAGGAGGGCGGCGGGAGGGGGGCTGGCACGGAAACCGTAGCAGACAGCCGTCGGGGGAAGTCGGCAGGCCAAAGCCTCGGTCCCGGCAGCGACGCCAGCCTGCGGGTGTCAACGACACGCGCCGACCACTAAGCCTCCCCACGGCAGGGAAACGCAGCCTGCCCGCCTGGCGCCTTCCTCCTCCTCTTCCTCCCCGGCAGCAAAGGGGGGCGGCTCTTCTCTCCCACCTCGCGCTCAAGCCTCAGCCCGGAAGGCTGCTCCGTGACCCGCGTGGCCTCTGCGCCGCGAGGGCCGCCCCTGATCGCCATTCCTGGGTTGCTGCAGCCGCCTCCGTCCCTGCCGTAGGAAATCGGCTCAGGGCAGGGTCAGGCTGTTCCCAAGCTAGTTCCCGACCCGGCCGGGCCGACCGCGCGCTCGTGCAACGCGCTGCAGCTCCTGGGCAAGCCCGGGCGAGCAGACTGGCAGGAGCATCGGAAGGGCGGCGGCGGCGGCTCCTGCGGGCGCCTCCACGCCGACCCTACCCTTTGGAGTGCTCCGTCTCCTCCTCATTGTCGCCGTCGATGCCGCAGGTGTCCTGATCGTCCAGCTCGAGGCTTTGCTGACTGGCGGCAGACTCACTGTCCTCCGCCATCACGGGGAGAAGGTGGGTGGGAGGGGAGGAGGGACTCCCCGACAGGAGCCTATGAAAGGCAGCTGGTCCGACGCGCAGGCTGATGGGCCGTAGCCGCCAGAGCAGCGCCTCCTAGCGGCCGACTCCCTCAGCTCCTGTCAGGCGGAGGTTCATCCCTCAGGTAGCAATTGCCCTGACGCTCGTCCGAGGAGCTGGAGCTGGGACGGCGCGTGACGGTGGCTCCTCAATGAATGTCGTCGCTTGCCTGCTCTTCCGACAGGCTCCGTGGGTGCTGCTCACCCGGGGTAGGTTAGACCGAGAGGAGGCGACGATGCCTGGCCCCGCAAGCCGCGACGCTTAAACCTGGATTGCTGAAAAAAGCACAGTGGCTGGGCTCATGCGCGTCGCCCGAGTCCGGCAACCGTAAGGGTTGAGCAGCCTGTCGTGCTAAAATGAAAGGGGCCGAAACGGATTTCGGAACCATGTAACGTGACGAATAGCGGAGCTTCACATTTTCTCTGCTCTGGCCGCGTATTTGCCATGTATTTTCACGGGACGGAGCGGAGTAAATACCAAATAGCAGCTGGCAAACTGTCAAGGAATAATTCTTCCTATCAGAGGGCGATGGACCATGCTTCAGATGATGCATAATGTGTGTGGGTGAAGCAAATCTTCGAAGAGAGAGGAGGGATGACCCTCTTGCCAAGGGGGGGGGGGTGGGGAGTCATTTTGTTCAGAAAGGTTGTCCAGCCTTAGAGGACAATTGTCAGAATAGCAAAAAAAATATTTCCAATAAATATGGGTAATAAAAGAAATGTTGGCATTACTCTTATTTAGAATTTAGTTAATTTGAAAGGAGGTTACCATCACTTTTTTTTTAAAAAAATAGTTTCTTCTTTAAAAAAAATGCACCTGAGGCTTCCATGCTGCACAAAAGGCATTCTAGAGTATTCTCTTTAAAAAAGAATTGTAAGCAGCAAGTTTGCTGATCATAAAATTGTTTTCCTCTTTAACAAGAGAAATATTTTTCATCTAATGCTAAAGGATACTGGAAAGCTTTTCCTTTTCCTTGCCTTTTGACCTGCTGGCTTCTGATAGGTTCATAGCACCTGTTCTTCCTGGTTAGCCGAAAATTAGGGCTTTACGCTGCTTCATGGATTCTACAGTTGTCAGCTAACATCCTGCAAAACTGTTTCCTGGCTGTTAAATAACATGTCTAGAATTCTGTCAATCTTAAGTGGAGTACTACTGTTTAAGGCAAGAATAATGATGGAGAATTCATCATTATGATGACATTATAAAAAGGCAGAGTAAGAGCGGCATGCAAGGTTGTTTTTTTAAAAAATATTTGTCACAGTGTTACTTTCCAATTTTTAGTAAATAAGATTTATTTTTCAGAACAAGATAAAGATCCTTTGAAGAAACAATTTAAACCTGACTATCCATTAAACAAGTAATTTACTAAGTTCTCACATAAGGTTTGTACATAGCAAATTCAGCCAATTCTTGTGATTAGGTACACATTTTAATTTTTTGGCTTAGGAATATTTAAATTTTAAATACTGGAATATTTAAAATTTAGAAGAGACTCTTCAGGCAGGCAGCCTTAGCAAAGCAAGAATACATATGCTGAAGTTGATAAAGATGGTACAATGAATCCAGGTGATGTTTTGTGAAGGCCAAGAGTGGGCAACATAGGAACAGGAGGCAGTTCCTCTCCAAAGTTTTGGGTTCTTCAGGTTCACATCTTTAAAGTTCTGAATAGAGTAATTCCAACAATTGTAGGAAATATTGCTTACAAGGGAAAATATCTCACCAGAAATGACATAACCCTAATTCTAGGTAACTTGTTGCATGCATGCAGGTGCATGAAAGAGTGGAAGAGAAATGTATTGCAGTATCATGAGGCAAACTTCATCCCTTATATGCAATGTTGCTTGTATGAAAGGCAATATTTGTTCTGGATTTCCAATTTTCGTATGGGAACTGATACCTGTACCCCACCTATCCTTTTAACTTGGTAGGCAAGTTTCTGGCTCAGGAATATGTTTACCTTTTAAGTATTGCATTTATTTTCCAAAATTTGTAGCACCAACACCAAAATTCAATATTTCACTTATATTAAAATAAGAAGTTATGTCTTTCTATTCTTAATTGTTTTTAGATGCATTTTTATGGCTCTGAAATTTTTAAAAAACCCTGTGATTTTAGAACCTCAAAGTCTGTTCAGTAATTTTTTACTATATATCTGTATTCTAAAATGAGCTTTCTCTGCTGGAAAAAAAGCTTATATTGCAAATTATGGTTTGTGACTCAGTGGGTTAGGACGCTGAGCTTGTTGATCAGAAGGTCAGCAGTTTGGCGGGTCGAATCCTGAGTGCCACGTAGTAGAGTGAGCGCCTGTTACTCGTCCCAGCTTCTGCCAACCTAGCAGTTCGAAAGCACGTAAAAATGCAAGTAGAAAAATAGGGACCGCTACGGTGGGAAGGTAACAGCGTTCTGTGCGCCTTTGGCGTCTAGTCATGCCGGCCACATGACCACGGAGACGTCCTCGGACAAGTGCTGGCTCTTCGGCTTTGAAATGGGAGATGAGCACCGGCCCCTAGAGTCGGAAACGACTAGCACGCGTGTGCGGGGGAACCTTTACATTTACCTTTTATTAATACTGGAATCTATTTTAAGTTTCTATGAGCCTGGAAGGAGCAGATATACAAAAAAAACCTTAAGAAAATTAAATACTAATAAATCCTTTACTCTGTCCCTAAATTCAGTATTTTGGAAAATGGAGCCTTTTTATCATCAGTCTTCCATACTTACTTTATTCAATGACTTGAAACACATCCCACAATTTCTCTATCCCAATTTGGACATCTTAAATCAGGATCATGGCTTTTATTTGATTTTTATCCCACCTTTATTATTATTTGCAAATATCTCAAGACAGCTAACAAATCCAATGTAACTTCCTCCAATTTTCTCCAAACCAACAACCCTATGAGGTGATTTGGGGTGAAAGTGAGTGATTGTCCAAAGCCAGCTGGTTTTTCATACCCAAGGCAGAACTAAAACTCAGGGTCTTCTGATTTTTAGCATGATGCCTTAACTAAAATGGTACTTGCTTTATTTATGAGAAGTGCTCCATTTGCACACAGTAATTACAATCTCCTTGCCAATGGCTTCATTTCAAACAATAAAGCAATAAGTCCATGAAAGTACAATGGAGCAGATGTCACTGTTTATTGAGCAGTGACCTTGGCCTAGTGTGGCTATGAGAATTATTGCCAAGAGGCTATCAAAAAGTCTGGAGTCTCAGTTAATTGCAGCTATGGTGTTCCTTGCCAGCCGCTGAGTCAAAAAGACAACCGAGAAGCAGTCAAATGCTCCCTGGAGAAGGAAGCCATGGACTGGTGTGAAAAAAAGAGCAGCCAGTTTAGATTTGCAGTGTTATGATGTTATAGGCATTTAATCACTCAGTCCATAAATGTTCAGAAGTCTTTGCTTTGTGATTAACAGCCATGTATGGATGTAGGCAAGGAAGCTGAGAGTGTATTCTCAGTGGAGCCACTCCCTCTAGCTACCAGGGAATTAGTTCTGTCTGACTTTGTTTTTCTTAATGCACCCACTAAAAATGATTTCCAGTCATTTTCTTTCTCCTGTTTTTTCACTTGCCACAAAATTTGGATTTTGCTATTAGGTAGATGGATTAGGTAGATGGATTATTTCCCCCGCCCCCCCTTTTTTTTTAAAGAGAAAGATCAGTCCCCTGTTTTTTCAGCCTAGTCCTGTCCTCTAGTATATATTGTGGATCCTGTGAGCCAAGGAATTTCGGCTGGTGGCATCCAGGAGAAGATTTTTCTGTGCCATGGCTCCTTCCTTCTGGAACATCTTAACCCTGAGGTGAGATTGGCTCACACCCGCCTGAGGTTTCAAAAGTCTGGCTCTGTCAGATGGCATGGGGACCCAATGAGAGAGGCTTCATATTGAAGGCAGTTGACTAATAAAAAGTCAATGCCACCTCCTCACCCACATGTGGCTGGCTCCCCTCTTTGCCATCTTGTGTCTATGATTTTATCTGTTAATGTTCTTATCTGCTGTGTTTTTACAGTGGATGCTTTTAATGTTTTTCAATGTTTTTTTTATGTTGTAAGCTACCCAGGGTTGTTGGATACAAGATGAATGACAAATACATTTTATAAATAAATAATTATGAATTTGATTAGCTGCACTGTTCTCTCATTTTTTTTCTAGACCTTGACCTTGTATCAAAATCTATCAAAATTTTCTGCACCCTCCACTCCTCTATTTTCAACTTTTTGTAGCATCTTCTCTAATGAAAAGAGGAGCACACATTCATTTTGGCTTTGAGTCTAATAAATTTTTATGACCTAGAATAGAATGTGAATTTATTTTAACCATGGTTGGACGAGGGCTCCTATTTTTTTTATGTTGTTAGCTGCGAAGTTGTGTCCGACTCATCGCGACCCTATGGACAATGTTCCTCAGGTGGCTACTTTCTCCTTGGAACAGGTACTTCAAGACACAGAATAGTGTTCTTGGACCCAAGGAAGCTAAAAATGTTTAATTTGTGGAAAATTGCAGGAAAAGGTAAGGGACAAGCAAATGTCAAAGATAAGTCCTGAGTCCTTCGGGAATAGGGCAGTATATATAAATTCAACTAATAAATAAATAAATAAATAATAGTACAATTTTCTACCTTGCATTGTATGACTATTAATTCATTCTATAAATTCATGTAATAACTGATATTTATTTGATGAATATTTATCACAGGACATAGGCAAATTAAGTATAACTCTCACATTACATGTTCATTATTTTATTTTTCAATAATAATATTGTGATTTCAAAGGAATTTTTTAAAAAATCATAAGTTTCCAAAAATTTCATTTTTGAATTATAATTTTTGGATAACCAAGCAGTTTCATTAAGAGAAAATAAACTGAAATCTATCTGGCACTTTGGATAGTTTATAACAATTCTGCCTGACATTGCTTGGTCCAAAATCCGTAAGTATAACTCTCACATTACATGTTCAGTATTTTATTTTTCAATAATAATATTGTGATTTCAAAGAGGATTTTTTTTAAAAAAAAGTTTTCAAAAACTTCATTTTTGAATTATAATTTTTGGATAACCAAGCAGTTTTATTAAGAGAAAATAAACAGAAATCTGTTTTGATTGTATCACTTTTGGATAGTTTATAACAATTCTGTGTGACATTTTTAGGAGACATTCGATCCACTTGCTTGGTCCAAAATCTACGTTACTTGAAACTATATACATCATATATACAATCAGTGAAACTGTTTTGGCTACTTTGGGGTTTTCAAAGATGTCCTATAGTCTACCCTTGCTAAACAGAACACACCAAAACTAGTGAATACACGTGTTTTGAAATAGTCATTTAGTAGAGCATTTGATAGCATGCAAATTAAAGAACAGATAGTTTCAGATTTTTTTTCTGATTATTCAAGTCACTAGCAAAAGAAAACATTGTTCATTGTTCCTGTAAAAAAAGGCACTTAGAATGGAGATTGAAGGAATCAAAGCTGACTTCACAAAAGGCTCTTCAGATACCAAGAACAGCTTGTCAAGTTTTGTGTCAAGAAAAAAAAAGATGGTTAGGCAGACTAAAGATAGCCAACATTTTGGAACTACTTTGTAAATAGGTATGTTAAAACAAAAACAAGATTACTAAAACAAGATTACTGAAATAATGCATATCTGTAGTTGTCAAGTGTTGAACTCTACTAACATCATTATGATACATTTGAATTAAGAAATAAGAAAGAAATAATAAATAATAATAAAGTTTCTCACAGATCCCAATTCAGGAAAATCAGAGATTATAATCTGCCATACCACATATCAAAATATCCAAATGTCCCTGATGGCCAATATCAAGTAAATGGAATCCAAAATCCTACTTTCATACAGAATTCTCAAAATAATTGGCTGAGTTGTACAAAAATTGTCTTGAATGTCTTGACAATCTTTTTCAGTTGCAACTCACCCAAAAGATTACTTCCTTTTTTTTCTTCCATTCATAAAAAAGGCAATTATATATTCTCTTCGCAAAAAAAAATCTAACATACGTTACTTCAGATTGAATGGCATGACTGGTCTTTCCTCTCGCTTTTGCCAAGGAGTCTTTTTAGCTTCCTTTTGATGATTACATTTATCAGTGTCACTACCATCACAATCAGCTTTACTGCATCCAGTGATTTTATGTTCTGGACATGGTAAAGGGTTGGATGGACTTTCTACATTTCTCTTTATTGTTTCCTCCTGCAGGCTGGGAAATTGGCTATCTCTTCTCCTTCTCCCTCCCTCCAACACACATCTTGGACTATTGTCTTCAGGGGTACCAACCATAGTTTCACATTCACTGCCACTTTGGTCCACTTCATCCAAATCTTTCTGTGGATACATCTGCACTTGCTGGTGGGTTTGTTGTAAATGATCTGCCCTTCCCTTTCTGGCAAATTTTGGCTCATTTATGTCATCCCTAGAATCCTGGCTGACAACATTAATTCCATTCCTTCCAGCTGTTTGAAGATCAATGTAGGAATGTCTAACTGTACTGGGTTTCCCATCCAAAGAAACAAACCATGCTCGAGGATGAGGCAAAGACTTTCCTCCATTTAGCTCCATTTGAGCTTTCTTAGTAAGAAGCTCGTCACTGAGGGATCCTGTGCACTGAGGCTGCATCTGGAATGATTCAGTCATCACAATGTGCTGTGGTTTCCAGTCACCTGTATCAGCTTCTTGCAAATGTTGCTGGGATACTGCTTGAGCAGCCAGCTGTTGTGGCTGCCTCTGTTGCAGCTGCATTTCTTGTTGGGAATGTGGGCTAGATAATTCAACTGAGAACATTGATTGTTCTTGCTTCTCAAATAAAGACTGGCTTAACATTGTACTGTAACTGTATCTAGAGTGTCCCATGTCAGGAAAACCATACCCTTCTGTCTTCTCTAGAGACTTCCTTGGGTTTATAAAAAAAGATGCCATGCTTGCTAAAGACATGTGGCTTTGGTCATTTTCCTCATGGGAAAGCCACCCCTCTCTGGGACTAAATTCCTGTGAGGTGCTGTAAGTATGTAGGAACACAGGGGTATGCATATCTGCTTCTTCTACAGAACATCCTTGGTCCACATGAACATCTGCCATCACTACTTCCTTGTGGCCAGAGGATTCTGGGTGACTGTTGCCAGCAATGGAGAGCCCACCAGGGAATTCTGATTCACGTTGGGAAAATACTAAATTGAGATGGGACATAGAAGTTGATTGATCCTTCTTAGAACCACTGAGTGTTGGGGATAACCGTAGTTTCTTAAATAATTGACGGGGCTTCAAAAGTTTTCTCCTAATGTTAAAAAAAGAAGCAGAAAAAAATTAAATGGGACTTGCAGCAAAAGAATGATCTAGTGAATACTTAGGTATTCAAACACCTATGCTCTCTTCCAATTATGATAAATCTGGCTGCCCAAGGCAGGTGGGTAGAAGTTATGGGAATTGTGGTCCACTGTAAGTGGAGAGTGCTAAGATAGTAAGTTGTAAGAGGCTCAGGCAAAATAACACCTCCTGATTTTATTTTGCAACCTGAACTGAATAGACATTCTTCTTCTTTTTACCACTCTATTTATTAGCTTTCTCAATATTGTTTTTTCAAGCATACCAACTGTTGTATACTGTTATATCCTTATTTTTTAGGGCTTTTTACCTTCAAAAATCTCCTTGTATTACATTAGATATTTCAGTTGTAGAGATAACTACTCATTATCTCATTATGAAAAGAAAAAAAAGAAATACTGTAATAAAAACAACGTAGTAGATGCAGATATAACAGAAGAAAGTCAGCCTTATAATTCTTTTTGTTAAAATTATTTTTAGCAGGCAATATATTTAATAGGACTTCTTCAATAATAAGCTGGTTTTACTGAAGAAATTTTTAAGAAAGAAAAAATGTTACTATTCTTGATTTAACTCTTGTTTCAGCAAACATCACATAGACTACATATACTGTGCTAGAATTAGAGAAATTTTACTTCAGTTTTAAAAATGCCACAGTTTCATAAACTATTCTTGATACTTTCAAGTTTCAAATTACATTACTCCATAATATGGCTTGTTCAACAAGCAAATAGAAAAATTAATACGAGCTGCATCATCTATCTTATTTTGTTTGTTTTCTGTTACTAACATTTGTAATATCCCATTTTCAAAAGTTATTTAGGGTAAGACCATTAATTCTGAAAATATGAATATGATAATATTCAGTATATTATGTGATACATAATATACAATATAATATGTTAAGTTGATAAAATAAACTTAGGTCCACATAAAGAATTTTCCTCAGTGGCGATGTGTTAGACCAGTAATCCAACGTATTTCAATGGTGCAGGTTTGTGGACAATTCGTATATAATTTTCAGGTAGCCTATTTACACTAGTAACCAGAATCCAAACATACTGGTTCACTTATGGAAATTATGAATTCATGGAAGGCTTGCTAAAATGTATTTGCATAAAAATGAAAATGTTCCACAAAAGACCTGATAGAAAATAATTTGACCTCTTTTCCTTCCATTCGTATGTTTTACACTGACCCATTCTACAAATATATTTATCTATAAAAATGAGACATTTTACCTGCAATAGTATAAAAGGAGGCACAGCAGAACAAGTAGTATAAGAACTATCCCTCCAAGAATCGCCAAAAGAAACAAATACTGGTCAGTATTGTTGTCCTTTGTTACAATGTGATCTATAAGATAGGGGGGGGGGGAATTTAAATTCCAAGGACAGGTAAGTCAAAGTTTTCTAACTCATTTTAGTGTATATTCAGATACAGGCTATCTCTCAACAACAACCCCTTGCAGCAGAGTAACATCTGAGGTGCCCTGATCCACTTCTAGCAGTATTCGCTAATGGCACTAGACAGTAGCCCTGATTACACAGGTTTCCAGAGCTGAGGGATGTCAGTGATTTGAATTACTCAAAGTATCCCAGAACAGGCCTGTGCTGTAAATAAATAAAGTGCAGTTCACAGCCCTTTGACACAAGTTATTTGATTAGTGGAACCAACCAAAACAATGGGCCAGTGCTATTGTCTGGATTGCAATCTGGAGCATCTCTATGTGGAGATGTCTTGCCTACACGATGAATGATGCAATAGGGCAAGAGTTAGCCATGGGCTTGGTAACCCTCTTGTATGAATTGTTTATCTGCAATCTCACTTAGCATGGTTGGGGAATTTCCTCAGGCTCTAATTGTCAGAAACTGTACAAAGTTGATTTAGGAAATTTACAGGATTTCCCTGACTGTTTGGTCTTACACACAGCCGTATCAGGTAGTCAAATGGGAAGTGCTTTTCCAGCCTGTGCCTAGGCTGGGAAGATAGCAGTGTTCTCTGCATGTGCAAGCAAGAGTTTCTGCCTGATTAGTGCATCATGGAAATGATAAGTCCCGTCGTTTGAGTCATGTTCTAACTAGGATTTCTTTATTTTTTTACTTGAGTAGAGTCATTAAAACTGTAATCTGGATCCATCATTGGAGGTCTGACCTGGGATATAATCCATTTCCCACTTTACAATTTTTACTTTATTCTTAGCTCATTCTGTCTATGTGTAAATCAAGACTACAACTGATCATATATCAGAGTTGACAACCATGGCCTGGTACTGGGCTGTGGCCTGTTGGCCACCAGGCCCTGGGAATAGTTGGTGAGCTCTGCCCCACTTGCAGTAGCACCACTACGGGGGCACTAGTGGTCCCATTTGCGCATGTGTGGGGACGCTAGCACCGCTGCCAACATCATACAGGTGGCAGCGGCCCGTTTGCATACACGCAGCCCATTTGTGCATCCACTCAGGTGCCAGCATGCATGCCAAGGGTGCACACGGCCCATTTGTGCCTGTGCATGCACGCTAGTGCCATCATCGTGTGTGTGTCCATTTGCACATGCGTGTGCATGTGTGTGTGCGCTCTTTACATGGGGCTGCCCTTGAGGACCACTTGGAGGCTTCAGCTGGTGCAGAATGCAGCCGCACGAGTTGTGATGGGGGTCTCCCGATACTCCCATGTAACACCTCTACTCCGCGAGCTGCATTGGCTCCCGGTTGCCCTCCGGGTGAGATTCAAGGTGCTGGTGATGACCTATAAAGCCCTAAATGGCTTGGGTCCGGGATATCTGAGGGAACACCTGCTGCCGGCATCAAGCTCCCTTCGTCCAGTGCGCTCCCACAGGGAGGGTCTTCTCAGGGTGCCACCGGTAAGAGATTGCCGGCGGACGACACCCAGGGATAGGGCCTTCTCAGTGGGTGCGCCTGCCCTTTGGAACCAGCTGCCAGTGGAGCTTAGGACTGCCCCCGACCTCCGTTCATTCCGCCGGGACCTGAAGACCTGGCTCTTCGAGCTCTCTGGCCCAGGCTGAAAATTTTAATTTTAGTTTTAATTTTAATTTTAACTGGGGTTTTACTTATGCAGGGACGAATATAATTTTTTAAATTTGTTTTTAACTTTTGTATTTTTGCTTTTAATCACCCTGTAAACCGCCCTGAGTCCTTCGGGAAAGGGCGGTATATAAATGTAATAAAATAAATAAATAAATAAATAAATAAATAAATAAATAAATAAATAAATAAATAAATAAAATTAACCTGCTGCTCCCTTTCCTTCCGGGCCGCCAAGCTGGAAAGGTTGGGGAACTCTGTAGTAGGCTATGTCTTGCAAGGTCACAAAAGAGGAAAGAAGCTGCCACAAATAGCGCTCTTACAAATGTGGTGTAGGATTCCTTTTTCCCATTTTAAGCAATTCTCTTATATGGGGTATGACACTACCCCTAATGGTCTAAAGGCCCCTGCATTCTCCATTTTGAAGAGCTAGTGGATAAAATGGGGAAAAATAAAATCTACAGTGAAACTTTTTTGTACTTTCCCAATGCTATATAATTTATACTGGGACAAATAAAATATCAGTCTTACCTGGATTTGTGGGTGACATGGCTGCAACCCAATATCCCAGCTGGGATGCAATATAGGTCCCGGTCAGTGTATTTTCTTTTTGTTCGATAATGCCTAAACTGCTTTTCAACCACATCCCTGGAAACATGTAAAGAAACTCATAAACTGGGATCAGTGGTGGGATTCAGATACGTGAACAACTGGTTCTCTGTGTGGATGCCGCTTCTGGAAGTCCATTCTGGGTTTGGGCAACAAAAAATTAGCTGCTGAACTGATGCAAACTGGCTGAATTCCACCACTGACTGGGATACAAAATAGAGAATTAGAAACAAAGTTATTTGACTGTTATAGTATAAATTGATCATGATTTTCAGATGCAGAAACTCAGTAATAGTTGATAGTCATCATCTATAAGGGACGTGGTGGCTCAGTGGGTTAGGACACTGAGCTTGTCGATCAGAAGGTCGGCAGTTTGGTGGGTCAATTTCCGAGTGCCGCGTAGCAGAGTGAGCGCCTGTTACTCGTCCCAGCTTCTGCCCACCTAGCAGTTCTAAAGCACGTAAAAATGCAAGTAGAAAAATAGGGACCACTACGGTGGGAAGGTAACAGCATTCCGTGCGCCTTTGGCGTCTAGTCATGCCGGCCACATGACCACGGAGACGTCCTCGGACAAGCGCTGGCTCTTCGGCTTTGAAACGGAGATGAGCACCAGCCCCTAGAGTCGGAAACGACTAGCATGCATGTGCGGGGGAACCTTTACCTTTACATCATCTATAAATTAAATGCTAGTAGTTTTATTTACCAACCACCAGTGGGTGCCACAGTGAAGAATTTGAAAGAACAGGAAAAGAAAAAGGCATCTTGGGTGCCTTTAAATTTATCCCTTTGGACATCAAAAAGTTTCAAAGTTTTATTTTATACATGTTTTTTTTTCTTGAAACATCAACACCACAAAGCATTTTTATCTCTCTCGGATATACAATATTAAGAAGGTAGCACTATCTATTCTTTCCTTCTCCTGAACCCCCCCCCCCAGCAATGTCATACCAATATAGTTTTTTGTGAAAGTTTCCTCCTGTTAAAAATCTAGGATGGCATATTTTATTATTGCTATGCTTATTTAAAAATATGTCAAAAATGGATCTAAATATATGAAGAAAACAAATGGGGGAAAGGGCAATTCATTGATGTTCTTAAGTAATAAAACAGCCGATAGTTTTGTTTGAACAAACATGTTGCTATGTGACTTAGCAGCATAATGTTGGTTGAGAACCAATCAATCAGAGTTTCCATCTGAGAGAGACAGACAGAGAACTTCAGCTCCACAAGATTTTATACACAACGGCACGAATGATAATCAAAATGAGATGAGAGGCGATTCTACTTTCATGTTTTGGTCCGAATGTACACTATCTATATTAAAACACTTTGTTTAAAAAGTGATGTAATGTTTTGCCAGATTGGTTTGGGGACTGAATCAACATCCTGCAAAGGAAACTCCTTGCTCTCCCAAGGACGAAATGCCTTTCTTACTTCAGAAAGAGGTGTGCTGGTGACACAGGTCTGCCTTGAATAAAAAGAAGAGGAGCTAAAGAGAAGAGGAGCTAAATGGGTGCAAGAGATCCATGGTGCTAAAAATATGAATATTTCAGATCTTGCCGTGTCCCGTTTTACATAAATCAGCAGAGAAGTAGCTCACTTACAATGCCCTCCCTAGAGAGGCCATATAAACAGCTAACTACTTAGGGAAGATAGGCAGATACCATAAATAACTTGGGCATGAGAAGAAATTCTGTTGCTTCTGCTACGTATTTTTGAAATTAAGAACTGGACTTGCTATTTTCCTAAAATAGTAAGGAAGACCTCCCAAGGATATGCTCATAACTGCCACAAAATGTTTCAGCAAAACTAATAAAATGCAAAACTAAAGAAAAGGCAGTTGGGGAAAAATGTGGAGAGAACATAGGAAAAGATAAAGCCTCTCTATGAGGAACAGATTGTTCCTTTAACTTTATTTTGACTTTAAGAGCCTTATTACATAACTCACAGTGACTGTGAGTTATGCCACTTTTAGTTAGAAGTCAAAAGCAGATAAGCCTGTCTTCTTTAATTAGTGCAATCTGAGAGGAGGCATGAACTTATCAAAAATCCCTTATGCTTCGCACTCTCAGATCCCATGGCATTTTGCAGCCTTCCCCAACCTAATATCTTACATATGTGTTGGATCTGCACCTCCCAGAATTCCCAGCTACCTGAAAAATGGCCAGGGTCAGTGATAGTTGCAGCCCCTACATATCTGGGGGATATTATGATTTAGGAGAAAGGCTATGCCACTATTAGCAGAGCAAGAGACTGACTGGCAGAGGCATACACTGAGGACTGCAAGCAGTGAGAGAGAACAAAACTTCAAGAGAGGGGGGGTATATGCCTCAACTTTGGGGGTGAGACACTCCAAAGGGCAGGGGCAACATCAGAGAAGGCTCTCTTCCTGGATCCTGCCAATCAAAACTTTAACGGTTGAAGTCCACAACATACCTTCCCTGCTACACAGGTGGGATGGGTCAGCGTAATGCACAGTTAAGTATATTTATGGGGGATTACATTGAGCCATTTTCAGAGAACTTCCCAGATTTAGGCATATTTGTACTAGTATAGACCAGGGCTTTTCAACCTTTTCACCCATTGTACCACTTTTAGGATATGGCAACATCCAAGTACCACCAGTCACCTAGCAAGGTGTCAAAAACTTGATGACAAAAAAAAGGAAAAAAGTGATGAAGTACAGGTAGTCCTCAACTTACAACAGTTTGCTTATGACTGTTCAAAGTTACAATGGCACTGAAAAAAGTGCCCCCCAAGCCACAACCGAGCAAGACACCTGCCTGCCCGCCCGGCAGCGCTCTTCCTCCTGTCTGAGGTTTTCATTGTTGTGAGCATTTCTATTGAGAATTGGCAGTGGGGGTGGGGGTGTTTGGTTTTTATTTCCCCCCTCTGCTGGGTGGTTGCAGCAGGTTTTGGTCACTTCCATGACCCTGGGACACTGTGACCATCATAAATATGAATCAGTTGCCAAGTATCTGAATGTAAATCACAAGACCCTGGAGATGCTGCAACATTCCAGCTGATTGGTGCTTCTTCTGGGCTCAGCAGAAGAACCGGGATCAGTGCAGAGCTCCAGCTGGAGCCTGGTGCTGATCCTGGTGCTTCAGCTGAGCCCTGACAGCCCTGAAGAAGCACTGATCCTGGCGCTTCCACTGAGCCCTGTCAGCCCTGCAGCTCCAGCCATCTCTCGCTCAGGCTTGTGCAGTGCTGCCACCAGTTCAACTCATTCCCCATCCCCCGTAACCACTTTTCTAGGATGGTCGCGTACCACCTGCCAGGTGCCAATATACCACAGGTGGTACCTGTACCACTGGTTGAAAAACCCTGGTATAGACGACACTTCTGCTGGAATGAAGCTATGCCCGTGTGCATGTACGCACGTGCACACATGCACACACACACACACGTGCCTGCACACACACACACACACACACACACACACACACGGAGATAGCATGGAATGGCAAATGCATCAAATCTTCCAGAAAATACAATTGCTCCAATGTTTTGATATGAACTTTCACTTTGGCTTGAAATGATTGAAATGATTAATTTATCCAGAATGAATAAGCTATTTTTTATTCAATTTAGTTGAAGGAAATAATGTTCAGATAGTTCTTGAATAACAAGTCTCAGCATTTCTAGGTAACGTGGCCAGTGGTGAAGAATGCTGGGAGTTGTTGCAGTTCAGCAATATCTGGAAGACAAAAGGTTGCCTATACCTGCTACAGAGGTTTCAACATTTCATTCTTCTTATGTAACCATTCTATCAAAGTAACTGACAGCACTAAAAATCTTATTTTTCCTAGTGTGCTTTGCTTATTCAGTATCAAGGGAACTGTAGTCCAACATATCTAAAAAGCAGCAGATTGGGAAGACTGATATAGGGGCTCTGGACATTGTTTTAAAGTTAGCAGGCAACAGCTTAAATAAACATAGTTTTATCAGGAGTCACATCCTCCTCACTTTCCCCAATTGTTGGGTTTTTGCAGGACCTCCAGCCAACTGCAGTTTTCCTGTCAGCTGGCTACCGTTTTATAAAAAGAGACACCATTCGGCAACCCTATATACACTATTCTGGATATTCATGGACACAAAAATGAATATTTGTGTGCAGTCTTTAAGGAAAAATTGTTCCCAAAGATAGTCCTTTGATTTATCACTAAAATCCAACTTGAACTTTGCTCTTTTGTTTCTGCTTGTCATCTCCTGTTGTATGTGTAAATTACCTGTCTAATACTGAACAAAAGAACATGTCTGTCCCTGCACTTAGCAATTCTAATTACATCTGAAGGAGAGGGAGGGAGGGAGGGAGAGAGAGAGAGAGAGAGAGAGAGAGAGAGAGAGAGAGAGAGAGAGAGAGAGAGAGAGAGAGAGAGAGAGAGAGAGAGAGAGAGAGAGAGAGAGCGCAATATACACATAGGTAGCTTCCCTTCTTTAATCCCCCCTCCCAAACTTCCTTTCATAATAATGGAAAGGTAGCTAGAACACACAAAATACATGACACCGAAGAAGGCTGCTTCATGGCTGGCATAAAACATACAGGTTGATTTTGTCATTAAAAAAAACAAACAGCTACTAAACAGCATGGCTGAAAATGCAAAGCACATCCTGCTTTCAGCAAACAATGGGAAGCCGCAGCTCCAGAGTTATAGGACATCATGGTAAAATCATACTCAGTCTTCGGGTTGAAAAAGGCTGAGAAGTGAGCAATGTCTGAAAGCCTTTTGTCTGAAACCAAGGAAGGCTACTGTCAAAATAAGACAATATTGTTTGACTAGATGGGGAAATAATCTGGTACGGGTAGGGCACCTTTTTCTGTTTGTCTCAAAGGAGGACAGCATGCGGCCCTCCGGTTATACTTGTATAACTCTAATCATTTCTTTAAATGGGGCAGACCAGCTGTGGCTAACTAAGTTGACAAGCTCCAGCATTTCAGAGCCAAACTGTCCCATCTATTGTGCCACCTTAAACTGATCTTGTATGAAAATATCCTCCTAGTTAATGAAATAATCTTTGCCTTTTAAAACTATTTTACTGAGTTATTCACATCAAAACTGGTGCAATAGGGATTTTTTTTAGGTTTAAGTTAGGTTGAGAAAAAAAATTTTTTTTTAAAAAAAATCTAATTAAATCAGATATAAAATGTGTGAAATGGTATAGAGTCTCCTGCCTGAGCACAGAGTTGGACTAGAACAAGTTTCTTCCAACTTTGTTATTCTAATGTTCTGTTCTAATGTGCAGATAAAAAACCCATGGGAGTACTGAACTGAGTTCTTAAACTCCCTTTATGTTGAGGCAGTGAAAAAAATGCTTACCTTCTCCTGTAGTTTTTTTTCAGCTTGGTTCTAATCAAACCATGATTCTTACTAACCATAACTCAGTAGCCATATCAGGGTTTCAGGTTTGTAATGTATCACAGAAGAAATCTTAATGCTTGTGTTTGCTATCTCCCCACTGTTCCGCTTATTAATAATGCTGAGTTGTAAAGTTAATTTTCACATTGGCTCATTGCAAGATTGGAGCATACAGTACTACATATGGCTTACCAAACCAGGACACTAGGGTTTAAAAGTATTTGTGAACTAGCTGTAAAAGTTTTACAGAGCTCATTCTTACAGTTGCACATATAGTACCTCTATTTGTAATGCTATACCTTGCTTTTAATTGTTTTTTTCCAGTAGAATTTCAACACAATATAGTAAAGCAGATCTTTCTTTTTCTGTTACAGTAACAAACAATTACATTTGCATCAAATATGCTATGTAGCTGTTCCTGATGATTTAGAAAAACTATTTTTGATGGCTCCTATTTTATAACAATGAAACAGCAAGTTCTTTGGAAGCAGTTAAGACCTCTGATTTTTGTAGAGGATACGATATGTTTCCTTTCCAAGAAAACTATTTAATAATGCTTTTAAGGTAGAGAAGGACGTCTAAAACAATATATTTAATCTTAAAATTAAATATGTATTCCCATCTCAATATGGCTGCATAAAGAACTCTCTGATAAATTGAAAGATAAAAAGGACAAGTATAAGAATTGGAAAGAGGGGCACATAACTAAGTCAAAATATCAGCAAATAGCCTGTGCCTGCAAAGATGAAGTGAGGAAAGCAAAGGCTCACAATGAACTAAGGCTTGCGACCAAAGTCAAAAATAACAAAAAATGCTTCTTTCGATATATAAAAAACAAGAAAAAAGTTAAGGAAATGATTGGTCCATTAGTGGGTGAAAGTGGCAAGAAGGTGACAAGCAATAGGGAGAAAGCAGAACTATTTAATTTGTTTTATGCATCTGTCTTTACACAAAGGGAAAAAACAGTCCAACCTACCCAAACCAGTGCCATAAAAAACAGAATAGAAACGCAAGTTAAGATAGGCAAGAAAATGGTAAGTGAGCACCTGTCCAGCCTAGACGAGTTCAAATCACCAGGACCAGATGGATTACACCCCAAGGTTCTCAAGGAACTGGCGGATGTGATCTCAGAACCACTGAACTATATTTTTCAAAGATCCTGGAGCACTGGAGAACTACCAGAGGACTGGAAGAGAGCTGATGTAGTTCCCATCTTCAAAAAAGGGAAAAAAATAGATCCAGGAAACTACAGACCTATCAGCCTGACCTCAATACATAGGAAGATTCTGGAAAAGATAATCAAACAACAAATCAGCAAACACCTTGATGCAAACAAAGTCATCACTAAAATTCAACATGGGTTTGTCAAAAACAGATCATGCCAGACAAATCTTATTACATTCTTTGACCAAGTGACAAAACTAGTGGACCAGAGGAATGCTGTAGATATAATTTACTTGGACTTCAGTAAGGCATTTGATAAAGTAGATCACAACCTACTACTTGATAAGATAGAAAAATGTGGGTTAGATAGCATTACCACCAGATGGATTCGTAGCTGGCTGACAGGCCGTACTCAGCGTGTGGTCCTCAATGGAACCGCATCTACATGGAAGGAAGTGTGTAGTGGGGTGCCCCAGGGCTCTGTTCTGGGCCCAGTGCTCTTCAATATCTTCATTAATGATTTGGATGAGGGGATAGATGGGGAACTCGTCAAATTTGCAGACGTCACCAAGCTGGCAGGAATAGCCAATACTCCAGAAGATAGGCTTAAGATACTGAAGGATCTGGACACACTCGAACACTGGGCACTATCTAACAAAATGAAATTCAATGGTGAAAAAAGTAAGGTTCTACATTTAGGCAGGAAAAATCAAATGCATAGGTATAGTATAGGTGGTACCTTGCTCAACAGTAGTAACTGTGAGAGGGATCTCGGAGTCTTAGTAGACAATCACTTCAATATGAGCCAGCAGTGTGCTGCAGCTGCCAAAAAAGCCAACACAGTGCTAGGCTGCATTAACAGAGGGATAGAATCAAGATCAAGTGAAGTACTAATACCACTTTACAATGCTTTGGTAAGGCCACACCTGGAATACTGCATCCAGTTTTGGTCACCACGATGTAAAAAAGATGTCGAGACTCTAGAAAGGGTACAGAGAAGAGCAACAAAGATGATTAGGGGGCTGGAGGCTAAAACATATAGGGAACGGTTGCTGGAATTGGGTATGTGTAGTTTAATGAAGAGAAGGACGAGGGGGACATGATAGCAGTGTTCCAATATCTCAGGGGCTGCCCCAAAGAAGAGGGAGCCAAGCTATTCTCCAAAGCACCTGAAAACAGGACAAGAAGCAATGGATGGAAACTAGTCAAGGAGAGAAGCAACCTAGAACTAAGGAGAAACTTCCTGACAGTTAGAACAATTAAACAGTGGAACAACCTGCCTCCAGAAGTGGTGAATGCTCCAACACTGGAGGTTTTTAAGAAGAGACTGGACAGCCATTTGCCTGAAATGGTATAAGGTTTCCTGCCTGAGCAGGGGGTTGGACTAGATGACCTCCAAGGTCCCTTCCAACTTTATTATTATTATTATTATTATTATTATTATTATTATTATTATTATTATTATTATTATTATTATTAGCTATTAACTTTCAAAAATCAACTTCCTCTCTTGAAAAACAATGATGGAAGAAAAAAAAAGCCATCTAGTGGCATTCTGTTAACTATAATACTTCGTTTGCCTTAAAACTAAACTGTTTTGTCTCTAATGATAAAAAGTTAACCTTAAGAATGAAAAAAATGTTTTGATAAATTTTACAACCAGATTTTTTGTGTACTTTTACTACTTCTCTGGTGTTCATCTGTACCCCTTCATATACCCTAATCTCACAGGTTTGTATGTGCAAAACTGAACATGTATGAATACATGAAGATTTCAGGGTGAAGAGAGTCAAGAGCAAGTGTTTCTGAAGGGAAACTGATCCACACCATCCATGCATATGTCTTTTCTACCCCTACAGCTCTAAACAAGCAGATACTCCAGCTTCCCAATTAGTACCCCCAAAACTTCAATCCAAGTTATTAAAAACTGGAAGAATTGCAAACACAGCTCAGATAACTATAGGTAGTATCAAAACCAGCAAGGTTAATTCGCTTCCTCTCTGAAACAATAAAATGTCTCCATCTTAACATAAGGGAACTAAATTAGGTCAGAAGGAATTATAATTTATTCAATACTTTTTATTAGGAATTATTTTAAGCTGTATTAGGAATTCTTATGAACTTGAAAGCAAGATGTTCAGAAGAAGCTACCTACCGTTATCTATGCTGAGAAACCACAAATGGCCTGAGAGAAAGAGAGCATGGAAACAAAAAGAATTGAAAATGTAATAGATACATAATCTTAAAAGGAACTAGAGACATTTTAACCCATATTTAAGTGCACATGAAATGGAGCCAAAATGTTTTGCCTGCTGAAGGCATGTCATTTAAGTGTGAAGACAAAACTATATTTGACTTCATGTCATATTCATTAAAATTTCGATGTGGATCAGATAATTGGTCCTAGTCAATGATTTTATTTCTCCTTCTGTTTCATTACGAAGATGGTTTGTAAACTGAGTTTGTATTTCCTAAAGATATCACAATTTTAAACCAATTACTGTATTTGTCCTTAGTTCTAAAACATAATTATATTCTTAGGATCTCAACAAAAATATCATTATAATCATCTACATCAAAATGAATATTTCAACAGATTAAGGAGCTTCTTTAATAGTTTTCTTCCCCATTTTGGTACTTTTTTATCCTGAATAATTTAATAGTTGTTGTTGTTGTTGTTAGTTGCAAAGTCGTGTCCGACCCATCGTGACCCTATAGACAACGTTCCTCCAGGCTTTCCTGTCCTCTACCATCTTCTGGAGTCCATTTAAGCTCACGCCTACTGCTTCAAATTTAATAGTAATGAAGACCAAATAAAATGTGTCCAATGCCATTGGAATTTATGATTTTAAAAGTTAATAACAAACCTACTATGGAATGTTTAACATGTTTATCCCATAGGAAACATACTATCTTATAGAGCAGGCATGTCAAACTGCCGGCCCATGGGCTGGATACATCACGATGAAACCGCACCCTCCCCATTGCCAGCAATGGGGAAAAAGTCATGTGACATCGCGAGTTTGACATGCCTGCTATAGAAGAAATTCTTAATTCAGATGGCCAAATTAATATGATTTACAGTTCTACGCTTAGTTGCTAATTCACATATACCTGACCATTATAATGTTATTTAACTCAATGTATGTGCACAGGTTTTTCAAATAAACACAAATATTGTATGTCATGGTACAGGGTTAAACATAGGCATCTTCCTGCAGAAAAAGGCAATGCTTGTTTACCCCCAGCCTCACTGTTTAGAGGAGATAGGCAGGAACACTTACTTCCAAGAAAAGTACTAGGTTGCAGCCATTTATTAATTTTATTTTTCAAGACTGCCTGTACACCATTTCTAGGTCCCAGAAATAATAAAAATTAAGATACTATTGGCTGGTGCTCTACTATGCATGCTGAATTCCCATGCATTTATTTTTAATTAAAAGATTTTTTTTTAAAAGTAGTAGGGCAAAAAGCCTGAGGGGTTCTAAGAGAGGGGATTTCAAGGCATCTTGGATGCTTTAGGGCCTTGCTGTGAATAAAAGGGCTACATTTTTGTAGATCACCATCTTACCATCATTCTAAAGGAGATTAGGAAACACTTTCTAACCACCATAAATTATGATTTATCTTTTACACCTAACTCTGATGGGGTGGTGTAGATGCAGATATAACAGGTTCAGAATATACTATCCCAGAAAAAAGTGTCTTAACTCTTGCTAGTCTAGAGCAGAATCCAAATAGTACTGCTGAATCAGCTAAAACAAGCTCACATAGAACAGTGAGTCAAAAGCAAGTAATAATTGTAGAAAGATGGCTCCTAATTTGGAATCTAAAAACCCCCAAAGAATATACTTAAGAGATTTTTAAGTTATATCCAAGGGCATGTGCAAATCAACTTTCACCCCCCCCCCTAGGAAGCATTGGATGAAAGGCAAACAAAGTTACTTACAGTCAAATCAAATTACTCTAGGAATTCAAATTAAGAGAGCTGAGAAAGGAAATCCAGAATGCAGCTCTTCTCTCTCTGTCAGTTTCTGTACTGTGAAAGGCAGTTGGATTTGCAATAGATTGAAGGGCTCCCTTGCAAGAGAGACTAAACAACCCTTCTCTCACCGAAACATCCTACTACTGCCATAATGTTGTTCAAAATGAAGCTTTTTAAAAACAAATTTAAGATCTTCCCATTGGTGGATTTCACACAGAGGGAGTTAGCCAATTAATAACAATCTTGGAAATAAGAGTGTTTCTACTTAAAAGTTTAATTGCAGCAGCATAGAAGTTGGTAAGTCCAAGGTCTTCTATCACCACTGTCCTTGAGCAGAGATTGCCTGAATAAGCCACCTGGACCTCCCACAGCAAGTCAGTTTTCTGAAGAACCCTTTGAGGCAAAGTTGATTAACTCTTTTAGTACCTTGTCAGATACTGAACAAGTGCGTATTTCAAAAAGGCTTGATGATCTGGGGGAATTATTAGCAAAACATGTAAATTTGCTAAATCTCTAATAAAGTTGGTCACCCCAACCGGTCAAGATAACAATGCCTCTTTTGAGAAATCATCAATTGATTCATCCCCCTATTTCAATATGGGATTTGGACAAGGAAGAGAACAACAAAAAGTCCCTGGGAGTAGTTCCCACATTACACCCTCTGCTCTAATAAAACATCACACCATGAAGAAAATGAAGGTAACAGAAATAAAATAGAGGGCGGCAGACAACAGGAAGCAAGATCTGGTTCTAAGGACAGGAATTAGTTCTGAGAGATTACTTGGAAAACTTTTCTCTCTGGCCTTCAGTGTCAGTACCAGAAATCAAATTCATTACCCAATCTTTCCATTACAGTAATTCACATAAGAAAGTTAGCCCATTAATAACTCATCTTGGAAATAAGAATGCTTCTACTTTAAAATTTAATTGTAGCAATATGAAAGTTGGTAACTCTTAGGACTTCTATTACTACTGTCCCTGAGCGGAGATTGCCTGAATAAACCACCTGATCTCCCACAGCAAGTCGGTTTTCTGAAGGGGCCTTCAAGACAAACTTGATTAACTCTTTCACTACCCTGAAGATACGGAACAAGGCTTAGGTCTTACAAAAAGGCTTGATGATCTGAGGAAATTACAGGTAATCCTCAATTTACAATCAAGATTGAGCCCCAAATTTCCACTGCTAAGTAAGATAGTTGTTAAATGAGTTTTGTCCAATTTTATGACCTTTTTTTGTCATAGTTGTTAAGTGAATCACTGCAGCTGTCATTAAACAAAATCTGGCCTTCCCTATTGTCTTTGCTTATTGGGAATCAGGTGGTGATTACATGACCTCAGGAAATGCGACCATCACAAACACATGCCAGATATCAAGCACCTGAATTTTGATCACATAACCATGGGGATGCTGCAAAAGTAAGTGTGGAAAAAATACTTTTTCCAGTGTTGTTGTAACTTTGAATGGTCACTAAATGAATGGTTATAAATTGAGGACTACCAGTGTTAGAAACCACATATAAATCTGCTAAACCTCTAATACAGGGGTGTCAAACTGCTGGCCCGTGGGCCAGATGCATCATAGCGAAACTGTGCCCACCCCATTGCTGGCAAAAAAGTTGTGATACATCGCGACACATCACGTGACATTGTGAGTTTGACACCCCTGCTAGAAAAGCTCACCCCAAATGGCCAAAAAACAATACCTATTTGCTAAACTATTTGCTGGTTCATTGCCTGTTTCAACATGGAATTTGAGCATGGAAAAGAACAATGAAGAGTCCTTGGGAACTGTTGAAGTTCCTCTTTAATTTTGATTTTATGGTTAACTACGGTAAAGATAAGGAAAACATTCACTTACCAGGCTTTAGATTGTGGACTATTCCTGCAAAGAAATAGAAGACTAAAGGACATGCATGAGGAGGCCTGACTACACTTGCCAAGGCAGACCTAGGCTGACTGGGACAGGAATTATTTAGCTGTCAAATTTGCATATAAATTCTCTGAATTCATTCTACCAAACATGACTTCCACTTCTTTTTCGTAATATTTGAGTGAATCTAGAAAAGGATAAACTCAAATACTGCTAAAGCTACTGTAATATTAGCAAGAGACTTTAGTCCCAGGGTGGGAGAGCTCTTCACATGATTTTGTACACTTGGATGTTATTCCTGAGGATTATCTTATAAATGTTTCACCCTGGTTCTCTATGGACCCCAAAAGAAATGTTGTAGGCTCACGACTGGTTTCCTTGATTTACAAATGTAACTTCATATTTTAGGAAGTAAAGAAGTTAATTTTATATCTTTCTACATATCATTCAGAAAACCCTAGCAGTATTTTAGATTACATGAGTTACACAAAACAGAACTGGGCTGTTTTCAGACATCCAAGCCAATAATCAACAACAAATCATGGTCCATTGTCCAAGGCAGCTCTGATACTAGTTTATCCATGCTTCCTCACAAGAGGCTATTAGCTAATCTCAAAGTGGAATAGAATAGGTAAAGGTAAAGGTTTCCCCGCACATGCGTGCTAGTCATTTCCGGTGCTCATCTCCGTTTCAAAGCTTGTCCGAGGACGTCTCCGTGGTCATGTGGCCGGCATGACTAGATGCCAAAGGCACACGGAACGCTGTTACCTTCCCACCGTAGTGGTCCCTATCTTTCTACTTGCATTTTTACGTGCTTTCAAACTGCTAGGTTGGCAGAAGCTGGGACAAGTAACAGGCGCTCACTCTGTTATGCGGCACTCGGGATTCAACCCGCCAAACTACCGACCTTCTGATCAACAAGCTCAGCGTCCTAACCCACTGAGCCACCGCATCCCTCTTGGGATAAAATAGAAACTTCAATTGGGCCAAGGTGGATACTAAGGCAATATACATCTGTTTGAACTCAGGACAGTCTCAGATATGAATTTAATTTCCTCCTCTGCCCAAGTTAAAATGCTGACTCCTTATGCTGATTTGTGTCTTTTGGTGACACAAATAGAAATAAAATAAATTCAAACTGCTTTGATTCTGTTCATTCACCAGAAAGTTACCAAGAACAGCAATGTGCCAAGCCCATGTTCACCCTAATATTTTTTAAAAATGCTAAAATATTAAAAAATAAAATATCATTACAAGAAACTGATAGCTTCTAAAAAGCTTCCCAAGATCTGGAAATTTCAGCTAAAATCTGGAATTTTCAGCAAAGGGGACAAATTCAATTTTCTTCTGAATATTGTATCAGGTTTATTGAAGGAACATACATTCCAATCTAATATTCACTTCGGGAGGAGTTTTATGCAAATATATTCACTAATTCTAACCAGCTCCCCTCCCCCCAATAAGTAAACTATTGATGCTCTTTTTTGTTAGTTGTGAAGTCGTGACCCCATGGACAACATTCCTCCAGGCCTTCCTATCCTCTACCAATTGATACTCTAGCCTTTGAAAATCTTCCTCATGGGCCTCCAATGTGTCAGTAATAGAAATCAACTTTATTATCCAATCTCTAAAATCTAATAAGGTACCTGGAAAAGATTTTTGAGTCCCAGAATTCTTCAAGACCCATAGTGATTTATGGGTGGGCCACAATTTTAGTAGGGCTGTTCTCCATCTAACTAATAAAGGTTGTATCTGAATCAGATGAGAAGTTGCCATTATAGTGCCCAAATATAAAAATGGAGACAAAGATGACCCCAAAAAACTATAGACCAATAAGGCTCATTGGAATTATGCCCAAAATGTGTGCAAAATACTGGGTAATGGGATGAAATCTTTTAGTGGAGGAACAAGCTTGATTTATATCAGAGTTCTCCACAATAGACTCTTGTTTTCTTTTATACCATCTCATAACGAAACAACTAACTAATGGCAACAAACTGTTTACTGCCTTTGTAGATCTCAGTGTGGCTTTTGATTCTATAAACAGAAATATTTTACAGAAGAAATTGACCAACCTAAATATGGACCCTCAGTCTTGATTAAAATACTCTACTCAAATATTCATTGTAAAATCCATATGGGTGTAAATGTTTTTTTTACTAAGGGTATACCTAGCCATAATGGTTTTAGATAGGGTTGTATTTTAGCTCTGATCAGTGGTGGGATTCAGCCAGTGTGCACCAGTTCAGCAGAACCGCTTGCTAATTTTTTGTTGCCCAGGCCCAGAATGGACTTCCAGAAGTGGCATCCACACAGAGAACTGATTGTTCACATATTTGAATCCCACCACTGGCTCTGATGCTTTCTAACCTCAAATGTCGATGAGAGCCAGTTTGGTCCAGTGATAAAGGCACCAGGGCTAGAATGCTGGAGATTATGAATTCTAATCCAGCTTTAGCCAGAAAGGCAGCTGAATGACCATGGGCTAGTCACTTTCTCTCAGTCCACCTTACTTCACAGAGTTGTTGTGTAAGATTATCATCTTACCATCATTCTAAAGGAGATTAGGAAATATGTTTAAGAGGTCACAGATGACTGTACAGAAGTAAATAAAAAAAAGTTGCTCTGAAAATGATTTCAAGGGATTTTCTTCTGGCAACCAAAAATAGCTGCTAATGTATATTGTTTTTAAAGTTAAATGCTAATATCACCAATTCTACTTGCTCAAGGCTTGGCTATCTTACAGAAATTATGAGCACAGGTTGAATTGCTGATTCTGGCACATGCAGTATTCATCTGTGATTTCTGCACAGACACGTCTGCCTCTTCCTGCTATTTTAATATCATGTGTTTCTCTAAACATATTAATCTTTTCTTCTCCAAATTGATGCTAAATTTCAGAAATACATTAAAAACTAGTAAGAATAAGAACATGTTTTGAATTTTATGTTGGGGCAGAAATAGAAGACAAAGGGGAAGAAAGTGGGGGAGTGCGTGCTTTGGGCATATATGTGTGTAAACATATGCAGAGAAGTGTAGGAGAAAACTGAAGGCTGAATTTGATTAGCATTCCTCAATGTGCTCCAGTATATAATTGGATGATAGCTTTCTCTTTTTAAGTGTTGTTGCAATGCTTTGATGATGATCTTGATTTTAATTCTAACTTTGCAATAATGGCAGCAATCTCCAATACTTCTGAGAAGTAAAAAACTGCTGAAATGGCATTATTAATTCTGAATATTCTCAATAAGTATTATTAATGGAGTAAAGAAAGCACAGAAGTGTATGTTTGCACCACAATATTTAAGGTACAGGTAGTCCTTGACTTACGATCACAATGAACCCCAAAATTTCTGTAGCTAAGTGAGACAGTTGTTAAGTGATTTTTGCCCCATTTTACAAACTTTCTTGCCACAGTTGTTAAGTGAATCACTGCAATTGTTATGTTAGTAACATCGTTGTTAAGTGAAACTGGCTCCCCTTTGAGTTTGCTTGTCAGAACATCACATGATCATCATAAATATGAACCAGTGTTGATCACCTGACCATCAGAATGCTGCAACTTTCTTAAGTGTGAAAAATGGTCATAAGTCACTTTTTTCAGTGCAGTTGTAACTTTGAATGGTCACTAAACGAACTGTTGTTAAGTCAAGGACTACCTGTACTTCTAGATAATGACTTGTAATCTCCCCATTAAAAGAAGATGATGAAGAGAAAGAGGAGGAAGATAATGTTTTAAAATGGCAATAAACTCTAGAAATGTCACAGTTATGGAAAAAGTTGCTAATTGTTGGAGTAAATGGACAAGGATTTTAGTTTGAGCTATTTAAAACATTTCCAATGCTTCACTTTTCCCCTTAAAGTTTCTTCCAAATCTAACCTTTTTGATAAAGGACAAGCCATGCAAGTGATTTTAAGAAAACCTAAGTGGGCCCAGCTAACTTCCCAACCAGTTAGGGCTTACCTATCATAAATCCGAATGTGTGCAGGAATGGCACTGATGAACCCCACCAGTTTCCTATTGGATGACACCCTGACACCACAGTGCCACTGCGGAAGCCAACCTGGTGGTCTAAGGGCCCTAAAAGAGTGGGGGAAAGCATGAAAGTAATCATTATGTCTTAACTTTTATAGAATACGGGGAGTCCTCAACTTACAACCATCCATTTAGCAACCGTTCAGTTATAATGACACTGAAATAAGTGACTTACAACCAATCCTCAGACTTATGACTGTCGTGCATCCCCATAGTCATGTGATCAAAACTTGAGGAGTCTGGCACAGTCCTAGGGGTCAAGAGATCTTTGCAACCTTTCTAGAAAGCTTCCAACAAAATCAATGAGAGAAGCTGGATTCGCTTAACAACTTGCAGTGATTTACTTAACAATCGTGGCAAAAAAGTTTGTAAAATTGGGCATGACCCACTTCACAACTGCCTTGGAAATTTTGGTCCCAAATGTAGTCATAGTTTGTGGAGTATCTGTACTGTAAACTTTCTAAGCATCAAATATAGGGGAAAAATTCGCTCTAATTCCTGCTGTCTAGCAAGAGAGATGAGGGAAAAGGCGTGAGAAAAGCGTTGGCCATGGACAACATTACTTCTCCACAGATCACCCCCTTGATGTATATGGAAACTGGGACTCACCACAAAAGGAATTCCGATGAATAGTCAAATCTAAACATGTTATCGTCATCTTCAACATAATTTTCATTTAGCAGCATGTACAACTCTTTTAACTGGGAAAAAAGGGGTAGAGAGAAGCCATCAATTGATTGAATCGAACAGCTCACTTTGCTCTGAATTTGAGCACCTGACTTATCTTAAGAGAAACAGTCCACCTAGCCAAATCAAACTCATCAATCGTCACCAGAGATACTACGCACAAAATCTATTCCTTTCCACCCTCTTGGTTTCAACATACCTGAGGTTTAGTTATTTATTTCTTCCACAGCTCATTGTTGGCTGTGCTACTTAGAGAGAATTACTAGCTTGAAGTCACCCAATGAGCTTTCGTGACTGAGAGTAGAATCCAGGCCCTCCAGTCCTAGCCCAAGGCCTTCAGCTCTATGCCATCCTGGCTCTCAATCTTAACATTGGTTGATAAGGTCCAATAAGATCCTGTGGTTAAAGCTGTTCCTTGGCTATTTGGAGAATGGGCAAAGTCAGTTATATCAGGTTTCAATCCATGAAAATCCAGAGGATTAAATGACCTCACTTCCGTTCTGTATCTCAGCTGTTTTGCTCTCACTTCTATTCTGTTCTGTAGCTCAGCATTTTTCCCGGGAGGGAGGAAGAGGGGTGGTTTTTTTTTGCTATTTTCTTCCCCAGAAAAACAAATGGCACCCTAACAGAGTGGTCCAAAATAGGATGGAAAACTATGCGTTCAGGAGAGAATTTCTATTCTTCTCCAATTCATGTCCATTGACAATTGCATTACACTGACAGAATGCATAACACAATATATACACAAATATACAAACATGAAACCAGGTTTGTAATTGAAAAACTGCAAGTAACTCTACTTACGACTTCAGCACTGCTCAGATCCAACGTGTCCCAAGTAAAACCCTGCGGTAAAGAATATGGCTCTAGGCGAATGTTATCTTTATCTGGTTCAATAGCACCATGAGATGTTATAACTTCACCTTAGAGAAAAAGGAGGTAAGTTTGATAGTTTTTAAATCATCGTTTTGGCTTTCGGGGAAGTTGAGAGAAGATTTACTAAATAAAAATTACAAGTCTATGGCCAAATTCATTTTATGTATCAATAATGTCACTGAATTTTTTTCCCTAAAGATTTAATTGTATTATAATTATCATGTCAAGGAAAGAGACTACAGCAGGGCCTTTTTATGACTTGTGGACTTCAACTCCCAGAATTCCTCAACCAGCATGCCTGGCTTAGGAATTCTGGGAATTGAAGTCCACAAGTCATACAAGGGCCAGGTTTGAAGATCCCTGGTCTACAGAATTTCAATGTATATTATGGAACTGCTTACTACTTACTGCCTCTTTTCTTTGACTGCAATAAACAACTTCTCAAGATGAGTCATTTTAGATTGAATTCAAACTCAAACAGCAGATCTAATTTTTCCAATTAAAGAAGGAACTATTTTTACTAATATATTAGGATCTGCAGATTTTAAAATCTCTCCTTTCATACCTCATGCTTGACTGTCTACCAGACAGATATGATATGCCAAACTTTCAAAAAACAAAACTTTAATTGACTCTATATTTTTACAATATGCAATTAGGAACTAATTTTAATGACATATAATTAAGCAATGTCCATATTCCCACAGCAGCTATTATAGTTTGAACATCCTTTTTTTCCCTTCCATTGCCATTTCAAAACTGATCTTGTTTTCTCAGAGGACTGAGAAAAATAAAAAATCAGAAATCAAACCTTGCAAAATGTATTAATTTAGCATTTTAACAGATAACTCAAAATGCAATAACACAAATACACGCTAGCCTTTATCTTTCTCATTCTCAAATGACTGCAGACATTTGGGGAAACATTTCTAAACTAACCACTGTATAATTGCATTATCTTTTTTACATATAACCTAAACAATTCAGTAAACAGATGTCAGTTCCTTAACCCATAATGGGTATGTTCCTGGGTGTTTCTGCTTTTACAAAGAGAAGCAGTTGCAATGCAATACAGTCTCCTGGACTATAAATGCCACATGAACAGCAATTACTTATTTATGTTAGAAAACAGTTCTGCAGTAAGGTTTTTGGAACTAACAAAGAACTGAAGGGCTAACAAAGCAGAACCTGCAAACAGAAATAATATAAATAATTAACCAGAGAACATCCACAAATAACCCCAAATAAAATTAAAGATATTTCATATTCTTAAAAAAATAAAATTTAAAATGCTCCAAATATCTGAAGACTGCCAAATCTCACTAGGTTTTGCTGACCCACCTGAATGAGCTTGGCCATTAATTTTTTTATTTTTATTTTCAGGAGGTAGTCATTACAGACTCCACTGTCATATCCTTGCAAACCATCACTGATTCCTGGGCTATAGGTTGGGAGCCAGTATTTAGTCTTGATCTCAAATCTGATTTAGTTTTCAGCTACTGCTGATATATTTTTTTTAACTTATTTTACAACATTTGATTTTTCAGTGCTTAACCAGGGATTTTTGCCTAAATAATTTTTATTAAATGTTAAGATTTAAATTTAAATTTAAATTGACTAAGGATTATAACTATTACACTTTAAAATGAATAAAAAGATATTTTCTAAGAACAATTGATATGAAAGTCTTCAGCTATTTAGTGTTGAAAATCTGACTATATAGTTTTTCAAATGCCAATCTTTCACTTAATTATTTGGTGGTAAAGCTTATTTTTAACTTAACCTTAAAGTTGTTTGAGTACTGAATGGTTTCATCTGTGTATATGAGGTGAGTTTTTGTGATCTGTAAACTATACATTATTAAAATACAAGCCTCCTCCAATAAACAAAAAACCAATGCTGTTTAAATCTGGTCACCAGCAATAAACTTACTAAGCTTGGGTACAGGCTGTGTGTCCCAAAACTGGTATTTACGTTTGGTCGCTTCATCAATATTCTTGGCTGGACCCTGACAGGCTGAGAGCAGCTCCATAGCTCTTTGAATGTCTTGCAGCTTCTGCATTGGAATGGCTGGATTCTGCGGGCATACAATCACAGGTAAAAGGAGAATGTGGTTTAATGATGATGATAATGATAATGATAATGACGATGATGATGATGATGATAATGATAATGATAATAATAATAATAATAATAATAATAATAATAATAATAATAATAATAATTGGAAGGGATCTTGGAGGTCATCTAGTCCAACCCCCTGCTCGGGCAGGAAACCCTATACCATTTCAGACAAATGGCTGTTCAGTCTCTTCTTAAAAACTTCCAGTGTTGGAGCATTCACCACTTCTGGAGGCAGGTTGTTCCACTGATCAATTGTTCTGTCAGGAAGTTTCTCCTTAGTTCTAGATTGCTTCTCTCCTTGATTAGTTTCCATCCATTGCTTCTTCTTCTGCCTTCAGGCTCTTTGGAGAATAGCTTGACTCCCTCTTCCTTGTGGCAACCCCTGAGATATTGGAACACTGCTATCATGTCCCCCCTTATACTTCTCTTCATTAAACTAGGCATACCCAACCGTTCTTTATATGTTTTAGCCTGTTTTAGCCTCTAATCATTTTTGTTGCTCTTCTCTGCACTCTTTCTAGAGTCTCAACATCTTTTTTACATCGTGGTGACCAAAACTGGATGCAGTATTCCAGGTGTGGCCTTACCAAGGCATTGTAAAGTGGTATTAGTACTTCACTTAATCTTGATTCTATCCCTCTGTTAATGCAGCCTAGCACTGTGTTGGCTTTTTTGGCAGCTACAGCACACTGCTGGCTCATATTTAAGTGATTGTCCACTAGGACTCCAAGATCCTTCTCACAGTTACACTGTTTCCTTTAATGCTGCCACACCCTGCTGTTTACCAAGCCGTTGCACATTTTTCATATATTACACCTTGTCATCAGAGCTATCCTTTAAAAAAATCCCACATAAAATAATCTCTGAATGAAAAATAGATCTGTATTTAAAGCAAACAAATATTAATTCCAAGATACATCAATAAAGTTTGCATAAGGTATGCAGAGTGATCATATGGGCCCCTTGGCACTGCAAATAAGAGGACCATTTACTTAATCTTTTCAGTATCCTGATTGTTGCACTTTTTTCTCTTTGATGCCCCAATCAGACAAGAATATGAGATCTTATTTCACACAATGAAATTGAATCCTGGGAAAATCAGGGCCCATAAAAGGATTATTTTTACCCCCTCTTCTAATTAAACTGTGAGATATAGTGCTGGTTACCAGCTAGGTTGCCTATGAGGAACATCAGCTGGAAAGTTAGAGGCCTTCCTTGTGGAGTGGGTTGAACAGCCTGCTGGACTAGAAGCGCTTGGGGTCTGATCTAGCAGGCCACAATCTATGTTATTATCTTTCTAGTAAGTAATTTTAGAGCACTTCTTTAGAGCAATTATTCTGAGAGTTCTTATCACCATCTTTTATGTTACCTTTATTCGTGTGAAAGTCCTTGAGCAAGGCCTAATGGGTCTCCCTTCTTCCTTCAGTCTACCTCTTCACTCTCCTATCAGCTGGCTTTTAATTTCGGAAGTGCTAAGGCACAAGACTTTTTCAGTCAAAGACCTGGAGAAGCAGAAAAGGCAATGTCATAAAAATATTTTTCGGACACCGTTTTTGGAAGGAATAAAAAACAATTACTACCACAGGTACCATTTTAATAACAGCACAGTGATTTTCTTTTAAATTTCCCAGTCTATTTATAGACCCAATATTCCCTCGTAATCTTCATCCAAACACTAACCAAGCTTGACCCTACTTAATTTCTAACTCTAAAGAAGATCAGTTATGTTCTTCTACCATAACAGTAATGGTGAAGATTTTATAATTTCTCCACATCATGCATACTGAGAATATTGTAAAATGTACCAATTTAGAAATTCTATGATGGACACAGCATTATCAATTTTTACCCAAAACTTTCAAAATTATATGCAGAATATCGAAGACACAAATATTGACATGTCTGAATCTAATAGAATTTCTATGCAACTGTTAGCATCAATGCTGCGGAGAAAATTTGGGAAAACATTCTACCTGAGACCTGAGCAGGAACTTGGGGAAAAGGAACCAATGATCTAATTCAGATTATTTTTTTCTACTCATGTGAATATGACATCTCCTCCTCCTCACTCTGGTTATATAAGCCCAAACATCACCTTATTTTTCTTGCAAATGATCCAATTAAGGGCATGAAATAGTGGTCTATCTTTGGTGAACTATCATTGGTGATATCACCTAAACATAGACCATATTCCATGGTCTTTTGTCACATCCCTCCTTTTCTCCTAGCTAAAACGTTATGATAGATGAATCAGAAATTGATATTCCTCAACTACGGCATTCCTTTCCTAGTGCTGTTATTCCCAATGTTTCCAGCAGCATGTTATGTTTCAGATGGTAGAACACAGGATTCTGCAGGATTTAGTTTTAACAGATATGGAAAACCTCAATAATTTATTTGGTAGATGAGGATAACTGTTATATCAGCATATTATGAATGAGGTGCTCATCTGTTAATAATAATAATAGTGATAATAGTGATGATAATAATAATAATAATAATAATAATAATAATAATAATAATAAGGAAGGGACCTTGGAGGTCATCTAGTCCAACCCCCTCCTCAGGCAGGAAACCCTATACCATTTCAGACAAATGGCTGGCCAGTCTCTTCTTAAAAACTTCCAGTGTTGGAGCATTCACCACTTCTGGAGGCAGGTTGTTCCACTGGTTAATTGTTCTAACTGTCAGGAAGTTTCTCCTTAGTTGCTTCTCTCCTTGACTAGTTTCCATCCGTTGCTTCTTGTCCTGCTTTCAGGTGCTTTGGAGAATAGCTTGGCTATGATTTGTCACAAAGTCAGCCAGATGTTCAGATTGGCTTTGGCATTTTTGTCTACCAATGGAGTCCTTTCCAAGGACTTGGGATAGGCAGGTGTGAATGTTTGATGGTATTACAGATATCATCGCAGAATGTAAGTTGTTCTGAGTCAAGCTGCCTTTTACATAGTCAATTTGTCAATGCCAATGGTTTATCAAGAAATGATGGTATGACATTTACATATTGCCATTGTTTGCCTCATAACTAATATATGTAAGAACACCACCATCAACCATAGCATTATCTTGAAAGTCACATCTTCTTTGAAAAAAATTCTAAAACAACTACTTTCTTATCAAATGTAATGAGAATCTTTAAGGAAAAAGTCTCAAAACTGTAATATTTATAGAGTAATTAGGTCTGATTGATTTGTTAAAAATATTGGACCGAGTCCATGCAAATAATTAATTCACTCTGAATTTCCAAACTGATTTTATTTTTATCATTAATTTGAATGTATGAATTGAGCCAGTTAATTCTGTGGTCACTAATAGCAGGAGCAAAATAGGGATACAGAAACAAAGGCCAAGTTCTCACTTTTGAAGGTTGCTTAACTTTAATCTCCTGGGAGTCAGAAGCAGAGTCTGATTTGGTATCTCTGGAATTTGTTTTCTCCTTTTTTTGTTTCTGCTTCTTTTTCTTCTTTTTTAGCATCCAGTTCTCTGCCTGGACTTCTACAAAAAAAAGACAATATTTTTCTGTAAGCCTTGAAAAGAGGAAGTAACCTATGAGCATGGATTACTCTTGTGTATCTAAAGGAAGGGATAAAATAGGTGCATTGAGCCTCTGCTAAGTCTATTGCATAGATTTTGCCTTAAACTATATGTCCAATTAAAAAACAAAATAAGGCTAAACTTTTCAACTTTCTCCTCCTCATGCCCCCAATATTATCATGTCACCTTCGCAACATTAAAGCTTAAAAAGTAAAAATGTAGAGAAAATTGGAGGACAGCGGCCATTCATGAACTGGAAACTAAAGGCAGAAGTATAGGTAGTCCCTGACTTACAACTATAATGGTGTCTGCCCATTATGGTTGCATGTCATGATGGCCGGTAAGTGAAATGCCTCACTTAATGACCCCCATCCCTGCTCTTGCAACACAATCATTAAACAAATGTGTGGGTCATTAAGGAGAGAATGGGATGCCTCAGGGGTGGCAGAGTCCCTTAGAGGCCTAGTGTAGATCCAGGCCTGCCTACCCCAGGCCTCCCCCAAGTCCAAAACACCCAGTCATCTGCTCCCTTTCCCTCAGGGTTCCCCAGGCCTCAGCCTGCTTGCAAGTCAACTGTTCAGCAAGGGAACTTGAAGCCAGTTAGAATAAGTGATTGCACATGAAGGGCAGTTACAGCTTGTAGGCTGAGTCCTACTTCCTGTCTGGCTGCCCAAGGGCTTCCCAAGGCCTCCCCTGCCCCTCAGGATTCCCCAGGCCTTTGCTACCTCCTCCCAAGCTGGCCACTCAGCCAGGCAAGGGAGCCTAGTCAGCAGAAGTGACTGGCACAGAGAAAGCAATTACAACCTGTATGCTGAGGCTTACTTTTCCACCCAGTCACCTAAGGGACTTGCAGGACTCAGCCTGCTCCTCACCAGCTCCAGGACCCATCAGCACCCAACTTACCTTTTTCTTTTTTGCAGAGAGGCGCCTGGTGGATGAGATGTGAAGCTCAGTTTTCTTACAGAGGCTGCTGGACTCATGACAACTTTGTGCTATTTTCCTAGAAAGTAGTACTTGTGAAACTGTAGAAGACTCTGTTTGTTTGTGGAGCCTTCTTAAAAACTGGAGCTGGAAGTACTACTTGCTTGGAGAATGGTATGAGGTTGCCACAAAGCCAGCAGCTTCTGCAAGAAAGCCAAGTTATCCCTTGGCTTGCATTGCATTGGTCAGGTTCCTCTGCAAGAAAAGAAAAAAAAAGGTAAGTTGGGTTTTACTGGGCCCTGTGGTGGGTGAATAGTAGATCGAATTGCCCTCCATGTGCCAGTCACTTCTGCTGACCAGTTTTATTTTCATTTACCTGGGCTGACTGGGGGAAGCCAGGGAGACATGGTGGGATGCGGGGAGATAGATGGGAGAGCCAAACTGCTCCATTTTGCTGTATTAATCAGATCTGCACAGTGCTGCAGTAGCTTTCTATGCCTTTCATTAAGGCAATAAAACAAAGCAGTTTGTCCCCCAATTTTGGCAGGTCACGCCAAGTGCGCTGAACAAAATTGTGGCCATTTCTGAGTCACCACTGTATGGCAAAAGATATGTTGGGGGCAATAAGCTGACTTTGTAATAATGCCGCTTGGGGGGGGGGAAAGCCCTAATAAGCAGGCATATACATAGAATGAAGGCTATTGCTAAGCACATTGGTTTGTGCTTAAATTGTAAGCCGCCCTGAGTCTTCGGAGAAGGGCGGGATATAAATGGGATTAAAATAAATAAATAAATATGTAGTCTGCCCTCATTCCTCAACATGAGATCCATAGATATTCAAATGTATGTCCAATGGAATGGGTGCATGGGGAACGGCAACGCTGGGGAATGGGGGTGCTGCAGCATCATTGCAGTCAATTGTCAAGGTGAACAATGGCAGGGGCACTGCAGAGGCCATAACTTTGAAATCAGGCGGCATGGAGGATGGGAGTTGGGTGGCCTGTAATTTGGGGAAAGTTTGTTTTAATTTTCAACAATCACTAACTGATAGACTGCACGCCCAGGACTACCTATATACAATTGTGTAATCCACCTTTTCATGTAAAGTTTGTTTTTTATTGTTTTAAACTCCGTAAGCTGCCCAAAATTATTTGGCAAGTGAGTGGCTTAAAATCAAAGAAATTTTAAAAATTAAAGAAAGAGATTAATTAATTAATTAATTGAGGTCAACATGTGCACGTACAAATGTACCAAAACTTTCAAAGGAGAAAAGGAGTATGGACTCTTCTTCATTTCCTGTCACTTTTGTCATTTTCAGTTGCAGGAACTGTGTAGTCTAATGAAAAGGACTAGGAGTGACATGATATCAGTCTTCCAATATCTGAGGGGCTGCCACAAAGAAGAAGAGTCAACTAATTCTCTAAAGCAGAGGTCCCCAACCTTTGGGCACCAGGGACTGGTTCCATGGATAAAGGTTTTTCCACAGACTTTTGTGTGCTGACTGCATCCTGAGGATGGGACTTACCTTGTTTGCGTGGACCAGTTGCCTGTGTGCCACAGCCCGGCACTGGTCCACAGACTGGTGGTTGGGGACCCCTGCTCTAAAGCACCTCAAGGCAGGAGAGAAAGCAATGAATGGAAAGTAATCAAGGAGAGGTCCAAGCTATAAATAAAGATTTGGTTTGATTTTAATTTTATTTCTCTTCTCTTCTATTCATTCTGGCATTATTTTCCCAGTAATATCACTTATTTGGTATTACATTCTGACATGGAGATTTGGTTGGAAGATCTTATGTGAAAAACTTTATGGGATCCTACTTTAAAAATGAATATAAGTAGGAGAAGGATACTACCCTGTTTAATTCATTCTTTTCTATTGGTTCTCTATTTCTTTGAAAACATTAAAAGGAACTCACAGGTAAGAAATCTTGCACTCTCTTTCTATTACGCACCTTCATCTTAAATTTAAGAAGAAAAGTATCTTGTCTGGCATAAAAATAGGGGGGGGGAAATGGAGGATCCAATTCTTTTGGACATATTTATGGTCTGGAAAGGATCCAGATAATCCAGTTCTTGCAGGATTCTTTGAAACTGCAAATCTTATCAATAACCTTTCCTAAAAGGGGAAGCTTAAAGACTAGGTGGAAATTATCCAGCTTTATAGATCCAGTGATAGCTTCCTGAGCCTCATTCAGAGTTGGATGAGATCCAACAATGCGGCAAGACTTGACTTTAAAACTTAGGTGGCTGCAATGACAGCGCAAGGATCTCATCCTCTTTCCCAGGACTAATAAGTTCAAACTCATCACGCGAGACTTTTCCTCAGTACTCTATAAAACTGATGTTATGATTTCAATGAAGCTTTTAATAAACATAATAAAAACTAATACCAACTAAACTATAAGAAAAAAGAAAAGAAGATACAGAAAAAGAAAAATTAAATTGAAAGGAAAAAATAGAAGAAAAAAGGCTAAAAAGACAATAATAACAAAATAGTTTCCAAACTATTAGTATAAGCTAATTTTTTTGCCCTCTTTGAAAGTTCCCAATAAAACATTCTTCTCCCATAGCCTAACTTTTATCTATACACAATCCAAAAATCATCACCATGTCAATCCTGATTCAGCAAAAAGTCCATTAGGAGTTAAAACAAATATTAAACAAATAATTTATCCTTGGGCAACTTACAAACAATTAAAGCAAATATAAAAACCATAAAAAATCCATCTACTTTTGTTTAACTGAATAACTTCAACTGTCAAATATATAAAAATATCATTATTCCAAATGTATTTTGAACTAATATTAATTACAAAGTCTCTATGTACTAAACATATTTACAAATAAATGTTACCAATTGAGCTTTGGGTTCTATTAATTTCTTCTTAGAATCCTCAATCTCTAGTCAATTTTACAATGCATTTTCTCAGAGAACTTGATCTAGAACGCAACAAACTACTTATGGACCCAGACAATCCAGATTTATGTGCGCAATGGAAAATCTGGTACAGGTACTATCCTTGATTTATTACTAGTACGGGGGGGGGGGTAAGGAATACTACCGATTTTGTCTGACGGAAGATCAATTAAGGACAACTTGTCAACCTCCCTCATAGGGGTGGCTGAGTACTCACAGGTATCCAGAATTCCACTAAGCTCAGGAACTTCCATTTAATAACTTCATACTCCATCAGTGGGGACCCACCACTGATTTTAAAGATGAAACTATGTTTGTGCTACACATGGCAACTGCAACCAATACAGCATGTGTTTCAAGATGAAGGGTTGCGTTGCCCTTAGAGCAGTGATGGCGAAACTTTTAGAGACCGAGTGCCCAAACTGCAACCCAAACACCACTTATTTATCGTCGGGTGCTAGGTCGGCATGGCTCACTGGGTGGGCGTGGCTGCAGTGGTCATGTCAGACTGGGTAGGCATGGCTGGGATTGGCGTGGCCACCTTGATGTTGCTCTTGGGATGGGATGCCTGTGGGGGCCGGGCAGTGTTGGGGGAGATCCAGGGGGTCTCTGGTGGGTGGGACAGTGGGCAGGAGGCTTGTCCTGTGGGGTGAGGTGAGGCAGGAGGCAGGGGGATTAGATGCTCTCTGGCTGGCCTCTCCTGGTTGGTCCACCCCAGAATCAGACTGATCAGCAGAGTAGGCGCAGTGGTTGCTGAAGTTCGGATGGCTTGCTCCTTCAGGGGATCCATGTTGCATTCCAGGACTCCCCACTTCTCCCTCTGGTTCCACCTCAGTTATGAAAGAAAAGTCCTGAGAGTCCATGTGAGGACTGGCTTGGCCGCAAGTTTGAGGACCTTGGGAGGAACTTATGATGCAGGCCTCACTTAGTGGCCATTCTGGAAACCATTTCCTGAGCTGATCAATGTGTCGTCTGACAACTCGCCCTCCCTCCAACCCCACTTCATAAGACAGGGGTCCGGATGCCTTGGTAATTTGACCAGGAACCCACAGATTCCCATGACCAAAGTTCCTGGCCCAAACCCAATCGCCCATGTGCAGCCCCCTCGGGGGTTTTGGTCGAGAGGCTTCTGCTGCCACTCTATCTGGATGGAACCTGTCCAGTTTAGTGATCAAACACCTCCCACAATGAAGTTCTGCAGGACTTTTGCCTGTAGCAGTGCAGGGCGTGGAATGCTGGCAGAGTAGAAAATCTGCCAATCTGTGATGCCAGTCAAATGTGACATTGTGCTTGAGTGATTCCTTCGTTGTCCTCACCATGCGTTCAGCTAGACCATTAGAAGATGGATGAAAAGGAAGCTCTAAGGAAGGCCTGAAATTTAGCAGCAGTGAATTGGGCCCCATTGTCTGAAACTAAGACATCTGGCAGCCCATGTGTGGACTTAAAACTGCCCCCACCCCAGTGGCGTAGCGTGGGGGGTGTAGGGGGGGCCGGCCACACCGGGTGCAACACCTGGGGGGGGCGCTCGCACTCGCAGCTCTCTGCCCCTGTCTGGCTCACTCACTCTCTCTCACTGCAGTGCTGGCTGTGCGAATCCGATCCGATCCGCCGGGTCGCCGCCCACTGTGGAGGGGGGGTGCCAGGCGTGCGGTGCGGTGCAGAGAGAGAGCGAGGGACTATCTGGGGGAGGGACAGTGCAGACTCGAGTGCTAAAATCCACGGGTTAGGGGGCGCAAATTACTTGCCTTGCCCCGGGTGCTGACAACCCATGCTACGCCACTGCCCCACCCCACAGGGAGATGCGTCACATGCAAGACATACTGGTTTAGACTCTTTGTAGTGAGTTACAGTGGACTTTTCTGACAATAGTGCTTTTAAATACTGGAAACTTTTTTCATGTAAGTTAGTCCATCTCCATGGAGCTTTCTTATCTAGAAGCCTGTGGAGGGGCTCTGCTAGTGCGGCCTTATGAGGTAGAAACGTGTGGTAGAAGTTTAGGAGGCCCAAGAATGCTTGTAGCTCTCCTTTGGATTTGGGCCTAGGGGACATTTTAATGGCCTTCACTTTAGAATCAGCAGGGTGAATGCTGTTAGCATCAATTTGGAAACCCAGGAATTCTGTTGAAGGAACCCCAATACTACACTTGCTTTTTTTAAAATTTGAGGCTTGCTCGTGAAGCCTCTGCAAAACAGCCCTGAGCCTACTGGCTAACACTTCTGGGGATTCCCCTGCAATGAGAACATCATCAAAATAAGGGCAGATGCCCTGAATACCCTTAAGTGTATGCTCCATGATTCCCTAGAAAATGCCTGGTGCAACACTGACTCCAAACTGTAAGCGTTTAACTTTGAAAGCCCCCCTGTGAGTCACAATCATCTGAGCTGCAGCTGTGGCCTCATCAACCAGCAATTGCTGATAGGCCTGTGCTAAATCATGTTCAGCAAAAATAGTACCCCCTTGCAAGGCGGCTAAAATGTGGTTGAACACTGGGACCGGGCAAGCGTGTTGCTTGAGGGCTTTATTTAGAGTGCATTTATAGTCAGTGCAAATGTGAATTTCCCCATTGGCTTTAAGTGGAGTGACAATAGGAGTTTCCCACTCCCCACCATCAACAGGCTGTAATACGCCCTGTTCTACAAGCTTATCAATTTCTGATTCAATTTTATGTTTTAAGGCAAAGGGGACCCTACGAGGCTTAACCCTGATTGGAACTACATTGGGATCTAGCTTAAATGAGATAGGCGGGCCTGTGTATATTCCTAGGGTTGAATCAAAAACATCTGCATAGTCCTCGCATACTGACGTGAGGTTTGCAGTTTGTGTCTGGTTTATACCAGTAATCTGAATACCTAAGGCATCAAACCAATTGAGTCCAATGATACTCGTTCTCTGGCCCCCTACTACTATTATATCCAGGTGCCCCCAAAACCCCTTAAATTTTACCGTCAAAGTGGCTTCTCCCTTAACTTTAATGTGAGCATTTTGAAAATCAGTTAGGATTATATCTGAGGGTCTTAGTTTGGCCCAATTGTTACTGCGCCTACACATGAAGTTAAAAGTGTCTTGAGAAATAATTGAGACTGCAGAACCAGAGTCCAATTCCATCTTACCTGGAACTCCTTGTAGCTCTACCATGAGCTCAAGTTTGGGTTTGAGAGGGCGTCAAGCCCCGGTGTGGCACACGCTTCTGCAGCTTTTGAAAAACCCCACACTAACTGGACCCTGGGCCCCAGTACCTCTCCTAGTTGGTTCTTCCGACTGGTGTTTGGGTCGCCGGTCTCTCTGTCGGGCTCTGCAAACCACTGCAATGTGGCCTGTCCTTCCGCAAGCTCTGCACGTGGGTGATCGGAATCTGCAATTGGCGCAAAAATGGCTACCACCGCACCCCTTACATCTCGTTAAGAGAACTGCCTTGTAACTGTCCTCTTGCTGCTGGTTGTTGCGGTGTTGCGCGTTGGGTTGCTTCTGGATTATGTTGATTTCAGGTTCTTCTTCCTTGGAAGATTCTTCTGTGCATTTGGCATCCTCAAGGTGGATCGTTTCTACAAACTTTGTCATTTTGGTGGGCTGTACTGTTTGAACTGCGCCCCCGGCGGCTTCGTTGGCCATCACTTCATCTTGTGCTTCAGAAAACGTTAAGTTTGGTCTAGCAAAGAGTCTCTGCTGAAGCGTTCGGTCCCGTAGGTCACAGACGAGCCGGTCTCGTAGTCGCTCTTCTAAATTAGAAAATTTGCAAAGGCGGGTGGCCTGCCTCAGGCCCGCTATGAATTCTGAAGCCGATTCACTCGGTTGCTGCACTCTTTGGTTGAACTTGAACTGCCAAGCCATTTCAGACATCTTAGGCTGGAAATGTCCGGTTAGCTTCTTTTTGAGGTCTATGTAGGAGACCGTTTCAATCAATGTCGGCGCAAAAAGGTTCTCAGCCAAATCAAAGGTTGCTGGGCTGCACACGCAAAGTAGCGTTGCAGCCTTCAGTCCTTCTTCCATGATCTGATTAGCCCTGAGGTAGTGTTCTACCTGGGATAGATATTATGGCCATTCCTCCGGGTGCTTCACATCAAATTCCTTCCTTTGCTGGTTCCTGCGTTTTTTTTCCAATTCCTGCTTTCCAGGCTCAGGGAATGAGTCCACTGAGCATGAGGTCACTAGTGTAGCTTGCTAGCCAACCTTGAGAGAGGGGGGCAGAAAATGCCTTTTCCCTCCGGCGTGCACTGCCTTCCCCTCATAAACTTCAACTCTTTTTTTAGTGAAGCAGGATCCCGCCCTCGTCGCCAGTGTTAAATAGCTGGTTCTTTGGTGCAGGAATGAAGACGAGGTAGCTGAGTACAGGGAAACTCATATTTTATTTCGTGCAGAATCTGTACTGAGCAAATGGCTGCAACTAGCCGCAATATATAGTCTAGCCCCTAGGCGGCAGCCAATAGGTTTGAAACAACCATTGCCGCCTAGGGATAGCCAATTGTAGCGCTGGAGACTTGTAGTCTGGGTTGCTGGAGAGCCGTTAGCTGCTCCAGCAACCCACGTGCTATTACTATGAGCCCAGTACATAACAGTTACCTTGCCATTAAAAGATTGCCTGTCCTTGTTCTAATGAGAACAAAGGGCACCATTGCTCCATACAAGCTCAGTACTGTACTTCTATAATGCTTGGCAGCAGTTTTCAAAGTGGGCTTTTCTCTGACCTCCTTGAAGATGCTAGTGATGGAACCAGAGATGAATGGCACCCAAAATTCTTCCCCAAGGATTTAAGAGGACATGCACAAGTGAGGGAAATAGACCAAGGTGATACCACCTAAATACTAGATATCTGAGCAAAAGAAATTAGAATGAATGTAGTGTTCACTGAGAAAAACAGCCTGGAATATGAATATATCTGTGGAAATTTTGCTTCAGCTCAAAATGTTGCAAAGATCTAAGCCAGACTCCAATTGCTCATTAGAGTTATGCTATATGATGGCATTGATGTTTATTTCTGATTCTTGCATAGAGTGCTTCATAATACTGTTTCCAATCAGTTCAGAACAGGGATGCGCACCATGAGGCAGCAGCTCTCTGAGACTTTGGATTAGCTTCAAGAGAATCTGAATCCAGTCCTCACAACAGATGCACTCTGAAGAGGATTTTTTTCAGAGGAAAGATCCTACTTCTGACAGTCAAACTTGGTATTTTCCCCAAATGTTTTTCCTGGTAAGAAGGACCAACGTATTGAGAAAACATAGGAAATGTACAATTATCAATATAATCACGTGTGGTCTCTCCATTAAAATCCATGGATGAGCCAAAACAAATGTGAAGTAGTGCACATAGTCTCTATATTCTAAGAGACTTTTCTACTTGGAAAAAAATACTTACTACATACATACTAAGCCGCAACTTGATCAACAGAATATATTCTGCCATAAACCATGTTACCAAATAACATCTAGTTCATAAATATGCAAAGTTGTTATCATGTTTGCTATGACCTCAGATTAATCTGGAGCCAGCTGGTTATGTCACTTTGGTTTGTGCATACTTCTAAACTTGATCATGGTTTACTAAATAACTGCTTGGTTTTTACATAATATGCTAATCAATAATTTGCAAGTTACAATAGTAGATTCACACAAGACCCTAAATAGCAACCAAGGAAGGCAGATTATAACCTAGTCTTGCAGCTAGAACTGATCATGCAAGCATCCTGAATGTTTATTATATACTGGGGTTTAACACAGAACGTGGGGGAAAAAGTTGTCTTCTAAACTTTTCCACTATAGGATGGATGGCTGTGGAACCTCATCAGGCATTGAAAAGCAGTTTAAAGTTGGATCCCACAGTGAAATCAGGCACATAACACCATCCCCAAAGATGTTATTATTTATGTATGCTTTTCTTCTGCTTTGTTTTGGGTGGTGGGGAGATCCTAAAGATACAGAATGAGATGGTAGCAGAAAGCCTCAGAAAGAAAAATATCTATTACAGGTCAGAGCAAGAAGAACATCACCAAAAACGCTTTGGAGTCCTCCAAGACGCTTCATCGGAGATGTGCCACGGAGGACACCTGCAAGTCCGAAACCCGGGCCAGCTAACGTAGATCATGTGCAGAAGGCGCACGTCAGTCACCTCGTCCTTCCCCACAGCCCATTCCTCTGATGCGCACTGATCGATCTAAGGAGCTGATCCAGCCTCCCGCCGCCCCCGGGATCCCGAGAGCGAGCCAGCCGCCCCCCGAAGAGGGCCGGGCAGTGGGAAGGGCCGCCGCCACTCCAGCCCGGCTCCCACCCGCCCCTCCCCGAAGGGGAAACGACGACGCGGGGGCTTCTCGCCCGCCTGGCGAGCGGTGCGAAGGATGGGAGGTGGTCACAAAGGAAAGCAGGAGGGCGGCGGGAGGGGGGCTGGCACGGAAACCGTAGCAGACAGCCGTCGGGGGAAGTCGGCAGGCCAAAGCCTCGGTCCCGGCAGCGACGCCAGCCTGCGGGTGTCAACGACACGCGCCGACCACTAAGCCTCCCCACGGCAGGGAAACGCAGCCTGCCCGCCTGGCGCCTTCCTCCTCCTCTTCCTCCCCGGCAGCAAAGGCGGGTGGCTCTCCTCTCCCACGGTGGCTTCTCAATGAGTGCCATCGCTTGCCTGCTCTACCGAAATTCAGTTAATTTAAAAGGATGCTACCATCTTTTTTCCTTCTTTGATGAGCACACTTTTATGCTTGGACGAGGGGTCCTATTTTTATGTACTAATATATATTTATGCTGCCTTTCCTCAGTGCTATCCATTGGGATTTGATCTATATCATTATATCCTCACAGCCACCTGGAAGGCAGGCAAGGCTGAAAAGTAATGGCAATCAGCCAAGAACTGGTAGAGGCAGTGTGGTGTAGTGACTAATGCATTGGATTGGCACAAGGGTGATTTGGCTTCTGATCGACTCTTAGCCATGGAGCTCCCTGGGTGACTTTTGGGCCAGTCATTCTCACTTGTCCCATGTGCCTCACAAGATGGGGGGGGGGGGGGAAGGGAAAAACAGGGAGGGAGTGTCCTACGTATATCACCTTGAGCAGTGAACTCAGGCCATATAGCTGGTTAGTGATGTGAACACTGTTCAGAATGAACCCTAATTTAATCTTGGACAAGTCTTTTGTGTGAAAGCTGCTGCTGCTTAGTGCAAAAGCCCTCCAGGAGTTCCAGAATAAAGTATCCAAAGAAGGTCTTGCTGCCTAAATGAACCACTAATGGCAGAAATTAGTCCTCCTTTTCCCTTTGCAAGCCTAAGAATGAGTTATGTTGCGTGGAAAGCTTTAAGAAAAGTGGCTATAGGATGAGGGAGGACACTCTCTTGTCTTAAGGGCAGACTTCAAAACTGTCCTCTTTTGGTGCTGTAAATATCCACCTACCTTGAGAGAAGGATCAAACAACGTGACATCTCTGGCTAGAAAAGACACTATGTCTGTGTCAATTCCTAAATAATTTTTTTTGCTGGGGCAACATTAATTCACTTGACAAGACTGCAGCATTACAGGTAACAACAGCTGATAGTGATAGGAAGCCAAGACTACAAATCCAGGAATCCAGTTCTGTTTTGCATATGGAGTTCCTGGAAGTTCAATTTGCCATATGTTATATCTGAACTACTTCAAGGTATTATTTTGAGAAAAACATTACAGGGAGTCCATGAGTTCATTAAGTTACTGTTCAAAATTACAACACTAAAAAAATATAACTTAGAACCATTTTTCATACTTATGACCATTGCAGCATCCTCATGGTCATGTGATCAAAATTTAGACACTAGGCAACTGATTCATATTTATGAAGGTAGCAGTGTCCTGCAATCATATGATCACATTTTGCCACTTGACAAGCAAAGTCACTGGGGAAGCCAGATTCACTTAATAACCCCATTACTAATTTAACAATTGTACTGATTCTCTTAACAACTGTTCCAAGAAAGATTGTAAAATGGGGCAAAACTCACTTAACAAATGTTTCACTTGGCAATAGAAATTTTGGACTCAATTGTGGTTGAAAGTTGAAATCTACCTATACTAGTTCCCTACTAAATATAGGAAGGTAAAGCACTATTAAATAACCAAAGTGGACATTTGAAGAGGTCCTCCTATTCTCTTGAAGCAGATGACCTGTCATTATTTACTGTAAGATTTCCATTGATTGCTGTAGGTTAATCTCCACTGTGAATGGTCAGGATGTGTTAAATCTTGAAAAGGTTTTGCTTATTATTAACGTCCATATTGAGAACAAGTTTGGTAGTGGTTAAGGCTGCAGGCTAGAAACCAGGAAATTGGAGTTCAATTCCTACCTTTGACACAAAGCCAACTGGGTAAGCTTGGGCCAGTCATTTCCCCTCAGCCCTAAGAAGGAAGCAATGGCAAAACACAAATGAAAATGCTTTCTAAGAAAACTACAGGGACTTCTCCAGGCAGTCTCTGAGAATTTATTTATTTATTTAGAGAATTTATATGGCCTCCTACTCACTTTCAGTGACTCTAGGAGGTTTATAAAAATAAAACACAATATATAAACAGGGACAGTGGTTTGTTGGCTTAAAAAGGTGCTATAGAAGATCTATACTTCAGTGGTTTGAGCTGTACTACTGTGTGACGGAGTGAGCTCCCATCACTTGCCTCCTGCTAATCTAGCAGTCTGAAAGTATGTAAATGCAAATAGACAGATAGGAACCACTGTGTTGGGAAGGTAACAAGTGTCCCATGTTTTGTTGTATGCTTTGTGATGTGGCATGATTTAATGCTGGCCACATTACCATAGAAATGTTTTTGGGCAGCACTGGTTCAGTGGCTTAAAGATATGGAGATAAGCAACACCCCTAAAGTCGGATATGATTAGTGGAGTAAAACCCGTAGAGACTTTTTTTTATCTTTATGTTTTATACAGAGTAAAAATAACCCCCAATCCCCCTGGCAACAACAAGCAATCAAACAAGCAACTTGATAGGGTGTATGCCACTCTGGGTTCCCCAGAGCCATTGGCAAAACCAGGGCCTTGTGGAAGTATGTCACGGTGGGGCCAAATCTAATCTCTGTGGTGACAATGTTCCAAAGGGAGGGAGCCACCATGGAGAAGGCCCTTCTTGTGGGTCCTACCAGATGTATTTCCTTGGGGGAGGGGACCCGCAACATTCCCTATCTCCCTGCATAGTAGGTCAGGTGGATGTAACTCAGAAGAGATGGTCCTTCAGATAATCTAGTCCCCAGCCATGTAGGGCTTTAAAGGTGACAATCAGACACAACTGAATGAAACCCCCCCCCACATTCGGGGATACATTTATAATAACTCATGGGTCGTGGCATCACTATGATTTGCTGGAGATACTGCTGTTATGAATACATAGAGAAAATGGGGAAGAAAGCTGATACATTTGTTAGGTTTCCTGTTCATCCCAAAAAAGGCTGTGATGCTTTTTTTTTTGCCTCTTCAGAAGTATACAAAGGATGCCCCAGAGAGGTCTAGGCTACTAGAAGCCCTGCAGGTGACTTTTAATCTGTTATGTGAGAAGAAAATACACTACAAAGCAAATATGGAGATCCAATTTATTTTTGTGTTTTCTTCCCATAACCTTAACATAAGCATGGAAAATTTCCAAGGATAAATGTGGAAGGATGTGGTGGTTATGTTTTTTTTCCTAAGTCTGGTTATTCTTTTTTTGAAAATGTCCTTATTCATTTTTACGTAATTTCCTTTCTTACATTCACTTTACTATAACACATTACATTGATTTTGGAGATACACATTTGCCTAAGTAATAGGTAATTTATTTATTTTACTTATTTTAATCCCATTTATATCCCGCCCTTCTCCGAAGACTCAGGGCGGCTTACAATTTTAAGCACAAACCAATGTCCAGTAGTGCAAAAACAAACTTTTGTTTGTTCACTGATCTTCCTTGCCCAGCATATTCATCCCAAAGCTGCAAACAGCTTAGTGTAAGGCATTGTGGCATAATACCTTACTATAATCATTATCATTATGACTAGAATGCTATATATAATCCAGCTTCCTTAAGTTCTCAGACCAGAGAGATGTGGATGCTACATTATGTCATCCTCTCATATATAGGTTTGACATGACTGCCAACCTTCCCCTTGGGTAGGATTTTTTTACGTATAGGTAGTCCTGGACATACAACCACAATTTGGACTAGAATTTCTGTTGCCAGGCAGTTTTTGAGTTGCACTCAATATTATGATCGTTTTGCCATGGTTGCTAAGTTAATCACTGCAGTAGTTAAGTGAATCATGTGGTTATTGAGGAAATTCAGCTTCCCTGATTTTGCTTGTTAGAAGCCAGCTAGGAGGGTTGCAAATGATGATCACATAACCTTCAGATGCTGCAAATGTCAGAAATACGTGCTGGTGCCAAGTGTCCAAATTTTGACCACGTGACAGTAGGGATGCTGTGATGGTTGTATGCTAGGACTGGTTGTAAATCAATTTTTACAGGGCTATTGTAATCTCGAGCAGTTGCTAAATGAATGGTTGTAAAACAAGGACTAGCTATAGTCAGTGGTGGGATTCAGCCAATTCGCACTTCAACAGAACCGGCAGGTAATTTTTTGTTGCCCAGGCCCAGAATAGACTTCCAGAAGCAGCATCTACACAGAGAACCAGTAGTTCACATAGTTGAATCCAACCACTGCCTATAGTATATATACTTCATTTGTAGTATTTTTACTTCTATTCTCCTTGTGCCTCATGAATTCCTATCAAGGCAAAGAATAAATTATGATTACAACCCAGCAAACTGCTTTGTCAGCTGACAACAGTTCCCTGACTATTGTTGCAAAAACTTTATAGGGATAGCTGGGTATAATATGGAGTTTTTCTGTTTAAGAAAAAACAACACAAAGAAGTTTGGTAGCACTTGTGTTGGATGGAAGAAAGGCTGTTTCTCCCTTCAGCTCGTTTGCTTTTAAATCTTGTAGATTCCACTCTGCCCCCATTCATACATTCCTGATAAATTCACCCCCATTTGAATTAATCTAAAAGAAGCCATTGTTTCTTATATGGACAATGTGTTAAATCTACCCACAAAATAGCATGCCTAGTGAAATTGCATTTACTGTAGGTGGCTACTTTCTACTTTGGCAGATACTTCTAGCCACAAAATATAGGTAGTCTTTGATATATGACCCTCATGGCCTGTGCCCATTAAGGTTGCATGTTGTGATGGCCATTAAACAAAACAGCCTTGTATAATGACTCCAAGGCTCTTTCTAATGCAGCTATTAAATTGAGCATCGAGTGCCTCAGGGATAGGAGAGGCCTTTTGGAGGCCTAGCACAGGCCCAGGCCTACCTGCTCCAGACCAGTCAAGGTATCCACAGCTCACATGCTCTGCTTCTCACCCCTTAGGTCACCACAGATCTCCCTTCTCCACCAGGTTTCTACAGGACTTAGGTCTGATTCCCATTCCACCTTTTTCCTCACAGTATGAAGAGCTTTGAGGCCTTCTAAGGCACTGGAACAGATTGCTTCAAAGGCTTCTGAAAGGCTGTGTACATCACATTTGCAAAGAGGAATGGGTCCCTTTGTCCCACAGCCACATAGTGTGATTCTGGAACTGGTTGCCATTTTGCCCCGCTGCACAAAATGGAGGCCACATCTGGGTTGTCCCTATGTGGCTCAGAGGCATACTACTCCTTTTTGCAGCCTTAAACAAGTCTGCAGAGTACTGCAGAAGCTTTCTATACCTTTCAGAACCTTCTGTACTACTGTGCAGATCCCATTAGGGCAGCAAAATGAAGCAATTTATCCCACAGCTGCAATTTTGACAAGCAGGACAAAATGGTGGCTGTTTCTGAGCCACCACCACATGGCCAAGGACACGTGGCTTGCCTTTCTTCCCCAACATCAGATCTGGAGATCTACAAAAGGTATGTCTGATGTGTGTTGGGCTTTTGGGAAAGGGCAGGGCAGAGGAATGGGGCGCTGCAGCATCCCTATGGGTGGCTGTGAAGGTGAACAATGGCAGGGGCACTGCGGCAATGTGGAGAAGGCTGTAGCATCCCTGCAGTTAGTCAAAAGGGCAAATGACTGCAGAAAGTGCTGCAGTTGCTGTAAATTTGAAACACGGTCATAAGTAGTTTTGGGTGGGTGGAGTCTGTCATAACTGTGAACCGCTGTTAAGTGACCAAGTCATATCTTGAAGACTAACTGTGGTGTTAATTGGAACAGGAAAGTTGACAATTTTAATTCTGTGGAAAATTGCAGGAAAAGGTAGGAATAAGCAAATGTCCTGCCTTGCCTTGTTTGAACATTAATTAATTCTATAAATTTATGTAATAATTCATAATATTCATAGGACATCAGTAAATTAACCATAACTTACTGCATACTCACTATGTTATCTCTCAAATAATAATGCTGTGACTTCAAAGAGGAATTTTAAAGAGTCCTGAGTTTTCAAAAACTTTATTTTTGAATTATAATTTTTGGATAACCAAGCAGTTTTATAAAGAAAAAGCACAGAAATCTATCTGGCACTTTTGGATAGTTTATAACAATTCTGCCTGACATTTTTAGGACACATTCAGTCCGCTTGCTTGGTCCAAAATCCATGTTACTTGAAACTATATACATCATATATACAATCAGTGAAACTATTTTGGCTACTTTGGGGTTTTTCAAAGATGTCCTATAGTCTACCCTTGCTAAACAGAATTCACAGTACACACCAAAACTAGCGAATACACACTGTTTTGAAATAAAGAGTCATTCAGCAGAGACATTTGATAGCATGCAAATTAAAGAACAGATACGGTTTCAGAATTTTTTTTTCCTGTTAGAAAATCTGATTATTCAAGTCACTAGCAAAAGAAGAGACTGTTCATTGTTCCTGTAAAAAAGGCACTTAGAATGGGGATTGGAGGAATCAAAGCTGACTTTAAAAAACCAGTTTGGTTTCATAAAAGGTTCTTCAGATACCAAGAAAAGCTTGTCAAGTTTCATGTCAAAAGACTCAAGTGGCTAGGCAGACTAAAGATAGACAATATTTTGGAATTACCTTGTAAATAAGTATGTTAAAGCAGAAACAAGATTATTAAAAAGCAGCAGTGCATAGCCTTCCTTTGAAATAATGCATATCTGTAGATGACAAGTGTTGAACTCTACTTAAAGATACCCTTTCAGTAGCATCATTATGATACATTTTTAAGAAATTATAATAATAAAGTTTCACATAGATCCCTTTTTCAGGAAAATCTGAGGTTATAATCTGCCATACCACATCAAAATATCCAAATGTCCTTCATGGCCAATATCAAGTAAATGGAATTCAAAATCACACCTTCATACAGACTTTGCAAAATAATTAGCTGAGTTTGCAAAAAATTATCTTGAGTGAATCTTTTCAGCTGTAACCCACCACAAAGATAACTTCATTTTTCCCCCGTCAGTATAAACAAGCAAAAATATTTGGCAATTATATATTCTCCTAGGGGAAGAGATAAGATCTAACAGAAATTACTTCAAGTTGAATGCCATGAGTGGTCTTTCCTCTCGCTTTTGCCAAGGACTCTTTTTGTCTTCCCCTTGATCATCGTCGTCGTCATCGTCATCATCATCATCATCATCAGCTTCACTGTGTTCAGTCATTTTATGTTCTGGACTTGTTAAAGGCTCTGGTGAACTTTCTACAGTTCTTTTTATTGTTTCTTCCTCCAGGCTGGGCAATTGGCCACCTGTTCTTCTGCTCCCTCCCTCCAACACACATCTTGGAGTATTATCTTCAGGACTACAAACTGCAGTTCCACATTCACTGCCACTTTGGTCCACTTCATCCAAATAAACAAGTTGGGTATAAGTGCTACTCTCTGGAATTTTCTGCTCTTTCTGTGGGTGTACCTGCGCTTGCTGGTGGGTTTGTTGTAAGTGATCTGCCCTTCCCTTTCGGGCAGATTTTGGCTCATTCATGTCAACCCCAGAATCCAGGCTGACATCATTGCTTCCATTCCTTCCAGCTCTTTGAAGATCAATGTAGGAATGCCTAACATGAGCATTGGAACGCCCATCCAAAGAAACAAACCATGCCCGAGGATGAGGTAAAGGCTTTCCTCCACCTAACTCCATTAGAGCTTTCTCAGTAAGAAGCTGAACTTCACTATTCATTTGTGCCAGGGAAGCATCATTGAGGGATGCTGGAATGGACACTGATTCAGACATTGCAACGTTCTGTGGCTTCCAGTCACCTGCACCAACTTCTTGTAAATGTTGCTGGGATACTGCTTGAGCAGCTAGCTGTTGTGGCTGCATCTGTTGCTGAGAATGTGGGTAAAGCTGTGAATGAGGGCTGGATAGTTCAGCCTGGAGCCTTTCTATATCTACTTGTTGATCAGTAGAAAGAGGCTGGCTAATATAAGGATGTTCTCCTGGAAGTTTCATATAATGACCAGGAATGACTAATGTGGGCAATACTTTTCTGTAAACACCATCATTAACCTGATCGACAGAATTACAGCAGACCAGATGACCCGGTCGAGGAAAAGAAGTGGGTCTTTCAAGATGGTCAACAGAGCGAGACATCATACATTCAGAGGACCTGCAATCTAGAAGTTCCGTTTCAGGGGTTGAAGGGATAGGGTACACTTGTTCCTGAAGATTATATTTACTCCCTGTAGAAATATGATTCATAGATATTTGCTCTTGCTTCTCAAATAAAGGCCGGCTTAACATTGCATTGTAACTGTGTCTATGGTCCCCCTTGTCAGGAGAACCATACCCTTCTGTCATTTCCAGAGATTTCCTTGGGTTTATAGAAAAAGAATCCAATGATTGAAGATAATCTTTTTTCAGACTGTCATTAGATGTCATATTCTCTAGAGACATGCGGCTCCGGTCATTTTCCTTATGGGAAAGCGATTCCTCTCTGGAGCTAAATTCCTGTGAGGTGCTGTATGTATGTTGCAGCATAGGGGTATGCATATCTACTTCTCCAGAACATCCTTTGTCCAAGTGAACAGCCACTATTAGTTCCTTGTGGCCAGAGGATTCTGGGTGCCTGTTGCCAGTTATGGAAAGCCCACCGGGAAATTCTGATTCACGTCGGGAAAATATTAAATTGAGATGGGACATAGAAGTTGATTGATCCTTCTTAGCACCGAGTGTTGAGGATAACCGTAGTTTCTTATGATGTTGACGGGGCTTCAAACACCTTCTCCTAATGTTAAAAAAGGGAATAGAAAAAGAGTTCATTTTAAAGGGACTTGCAGCAAAAGAATGTTCTAGTGCAGGGATAGGGAACCCTGGCTCTTTTATGACTTGTGGACTTCAACTCCCAGAATTCCTGAGTCAGCATGGTTGGTTCAGGAATTCTGGATATTGAAGTCCACAAGTCATAAAAGAGCCTACCCCTGGTCTAGTGAATACTTAGGTATTCAAATGTCTATGCTCTCTTCCAATTATTATGAACCTGGTTGCCCAGGATGAGTGGGTAGAAGTTATGGGAATTGTGGGCCACTGCTAGTGGAGAGTGCTGAGGTAAAGAAAGCTATTGCAACTTGTTAAGAGGCTCAAGCAAATTAATATCCTGATTTTATTTTGCAATCCAAACTAAATGTTCTGCGGTTCAATCCTCAATGGAAATTCCTTTTTTGCCACCCTTTCTGTTTATTTGCTTTTTCAATAAAATCCATTTGCTCTACTCAGGTGACCCTGAGGACATAGATAAATGTCCAAGTGGCCTCAATGTCTCTCTAAAATAATGCAAAAAACCAGCTGTCTGCAAGGAATATAAATCCTTCCATTCCCCACCATCCAGTCAGAGCTGAAGAAGCAAGCTTCTTGGATGAGCAGTGAAACGTCTTCAAAGAAAACAAAGTCCAGTTGTCTCTAAAAAAAGCACCTTTGGGATACTCAAGGAAATATTTAAGAAAGAAAGAAAAAATAATGTTAATATTCTTGCTTTATAGATTACATGCACTGTGCTGAAATGAGAGAAAATTTCTTTTCCTCAGTTTTAAAAATGCCACAGTTTCATAAACTATTATTGGTAGCTCCAAGTTTGAAATTAGATTACTCTATAATATGGCTTGTTCCAGAAGCAAATAGAAAAATTAATATGAGCTGCATCACCCATCCTATTTTTGTTTTCTGTTTTCAGAGGAATCTTAATATCAGATCTATTTTAGCTTAAATGCTAACATTTGTAATATTACTCTATTTCTCAAAGGTACTTAGTATAAGACCAATAATTCTAAAAGTACTAAATATAATAAGAATAAACTTAAGTCCACATAAAGAATTTTTCTTAGTCTGGTGCCATAGCAAGAGACCAGTAATGCAACATATTTCGATGGCACAGGTTTGTGGGCAGCTCACATACAATCTTCAGGTAGCTTGTTTACACTAATTGGTAGAATCCAAAGATACTGGTTCACTTGTGGAAATTATGAATCTATGGAAGGCTTGCTAAGATATACAAAAATGAAAGTGTTCCTCAAAAGATGTGATAAAAAATAATTTGGTCTCTTTTCCTTCCATTCATATCTTTTACGCCGACCCACTCTACAAATATAATTAACTATAAAAATGAGACATTTTACCTGCAATAGTATAAAAGGAGGCACAGCAGAACAAGTAGTATAAGAGCTATTCCTCCTAGAATTGCCAAAAGGAACACTGTGTGGTAAGTAGTGAAGTCCTTCGCTACAATGAGACCTACAAGATGGGGAAAAAATTAAAATTCCGAGGACAGGTAAGTCAAAGTTTTCTAACTCATTTTAGTGTATATTTAGACACAGGCTATCTCTCAACAACAACCCCTTGCAGCAGAGTATCATCTGAGGTGCCCTGATCCACTTCTAGCAGTATTCGCTAATGGCACTAGACAGCAGCCCTGATTACACAGGTTTCCAGAGCTGAGGGATGTCAGTGATTTGAATTACTCAGAGTATCCCAGAACAGGCCTGTGCTGAAGACACCGTAAATAAATAAAGTGCAGTTCACAGCCCTTTGACACAAGTTATTTGATTAGTGGAACCAACCAAAACAATGGGCCAGTGCTATTGTCTGGATTGCAATCTGGAGCATCTCTATGTGGAGATGTCTTGCCTACACGATGAATGATGCAATAGGGCAAGAGTTAGCCATGGGCTTGGTAACCCTCTTGTATGAACTGTTTATCTGCAATCTCACTTAGCATGGTTGGTGAATTTCCTCAGGCTCTAATTGTCAGAAACTGTACAAAGTTGATTTAGGAAATTTACAGGATTTCCCTGACTGTTTGGTCTTACACACAGCCGTATCAGGTAGTCAAATGGGAAGTGCTTTTCCAGCCTGTGCCTAGGCTGGGAAGATAGCAGTGTTCTCTGCATGTGCAAGCAAGAGTTTCTGCCTGATTAGTGCATCATGGAAATGATAAGTCCCGTCGTTTGAGTCATGCTCTAACTAGGATTTCTTTATTTTTTTACTTGAGTAGAGTCATTAAAACTGTAATCTGGATCCATCATTGGAGGTCTGACCTGGGATATAATCCATTTCCCACTTTACAATTTTTACTTTATTCTTAGCTCATTCTGTCTATGTGTAAATCAAGACTACAACTGATCATATATCAGAAGTAGTAAGCATTTTGTGTTGTACATGCACTTAAACAAAAAATCATTCTATTTATGGCATATGCCATATAAATAATTATAAATCCTGCATATGCTATTATTTTCCGAAATCACACATGCTACATATTGTAACAATGATGTAATCTGAGGATTATCCTACAACCGTGGAAATTATCCCACTAGCTTTACGGATCCCCCAATACAACCATTAGTGACCTAAATGGATGCAGCGTATTTAGCCTCTTTAAGCGCTAAAACTCTTTTTTGTAAAAAATAATAATCTATCGAAGTACTTTAAGGTCTCTTTTCACAATTCCTGGATATATTAATAAAATGTTATTCTGAAATGCGTAACTTATTTAAACATAGTACTGCATAATATAAAACTTATTGTGGACTAATGTTAATTTTTAAAATGGATCTTTCCCTTCCCCACTGCCCTTCAGTGTTCTGAAAAGTTCTAGCAAAAAGTATTTTCTTGGCATACTAGGCTATGTCTTGCAGGGTTGAAAAAGAGAAAGAAACTGCCAATAATAGTGCTCTTAAAAACATGGTGTAGGATTCCTTCTTCCCCATTTTAAGCAATTCCCTTATATAGGGTATGACACTACCCCTAATGGTCTAAAGGCCCGTGCACTCTCCATTTTGAAGAGCTAGAAGATAAAATGGGGAACAGATAAAATCTATAGTGAAACTTCTTTATACTTTCCCAATGCTATATAATTTATACTGGGGCAAATAAAAGCTCAGTCTTACCTGGATTTGTGGGTGACATGGCTGCAACCCAATATCCCAGCTGGGATGCAATATAGGTCCAGGTCAATCCATTTCCTTCTTGTTCAATAGTGCCTAAATTGCTTTTTAACCACGTCCCTGTAAAACATGTAAAGAAATTTGTAAAATGCTATATAAAATAGAAGAGAACAGAAACAATATATAACTATTATAGTATAAACCACAGGTCTGCAACCCGCGGCTCCGGAGCCACATGCGGCTCCCAGTCCTCTGCCATGTGCAGTCCAAAAAAAAGGGGGGACTAAAAAAGTTCAACCAATCAATTCAAATATGCAGGGTAGGTGCATATCTCGCCTTGTCTCCACTCTTCAGTCAAACCCTGTTCTGCCCATGTGCACATGTACATGTATGCGCACACATTTTTTGCGGCTCCCAGTTTTTCCTTTTGTGAGGGAACCGGTTCCGAGTGGCTCTTTCACTGTTTCAGGTTGCTGACCCCTGGTATAAACTGATCATGATTTTCAGATGCAGACACTCAATATCAGTACAAGAAGTCCTCAACTTACAGCAGTTCATTTGGTGACCATTTGAAGTTACAACGGCAGTGAAAAAAGTGACTTATGGTCGGTTTTCACACTTATAACTGTTCGATCATCCCCATGGTCACATGATCTAAATTCAGCCCCTTGGCAACTGATTCATATTTATGATGGTTGCAGTATTCCAGGGTCATGTGATCACCTTTTGCGATCTTCTGACAAGCAAAGTCAATGGGTAAGCCAGATTCACTTAACAATTGTGTTATTAGCAACTATAGTGGGTCACTTCACAACTGTTGCAAGAAAGATTGTAGAATGGGGCAAAACTCACTTAACAAATGTCTCACTTAGCAACAGAAATTTGGGGCTCAATTATGGTCGTAAGTCAAGGATTATCTGTATAGTATCCTCTATGAATTAAGTGCTAATAGTTTTCTTTACTGACCCCCAGTGGGTGCTACAGTGAAGTATTTGAAAGGGGGGGGACATAAAAAGGTATCTCACCTCCTTAAAATTTAAGTTTGTTTCAATCTGTGGACCAACCAATATTCATGTAAAGATTGTGTGATATTATGGATGCCGAGAACAAAAAAGGCTGGTCCAGTGTCAGATTTTAAACCGTTTTTTACTTTGGTCTTACAACTGCATCTCTAGTAAATTAACACTACCAAAAATTATTTTGAGTTACTTGGAAATACAAAGCCTAAATCTCTGCAAGCTAAAAGAGTGATAGAAATTTCAGAACAGACAATATTCTTGTCTCTTTAAAAGCATTCTTCCCTCTTTTTGGAGGGGGTGGAGACATCTGTGTGGGGGTGGATGGGCATTTCAACACATTATTTCTTCCCAACTTGAGGCAGATAAAGACTTTCTATAAAGAACAGACTGATCTTTAAAAAAACAATATCTCTATTTTGACTTTCTTAATAGCCTTAATATACAAGTAGTACAAGCAACAGATAAATGCACAGGATACAACCTAGCCAAAATTTAGCATCACCTCTATTTTGATGAAAAGAAATTTTCCTTCAGTGATTGTAAGTTATGCCACATGGAGTTAGAAGTCAAAAGCAGATAAGCCTGTCTTCTTTAATTAGTGCAATCTGAGAGGAGGCATGAACTTATCAAAAACCCCTTATGCTTCGGAGTCTCAGATCCCATGGCATTTTGCAGCCTTCCCCAACCTAATATCTTACATATGTGTTGGATCTGCACCTCCCAGAATTCCCAGCTACCTGAAAAATGGCCAGGGTCAGTAATAGTTGCAGCCCCTACATATCTGGGGGATATTATGATTTAGGAGAAAGGCTACGCCACTATTAGCAGAGCAAGAGACTGACTGGCAGAGGCATACACTGAGGACTGCAAGCAGTGTGGAGAATAAAACTGTGTATGCGCACAGCCTGCACTGCACTTTATAAATCAGATGGAAAGAAGAACATTGCCTGCCTGCCTGCCCATCTATCTACAGTGAGGGAAAAATTATTTGATCCCCTGCTGATTAGAAACCAAGAGACCATGAGTTTTAGTCCCAAACCACTTCTAAAATGTTGCTTATAGTAAGGGGAAAAATATTTGATCCCCTGCTGATTTTGTACATTTGCCCTCAAAGAAATGATCAGTCTATAATTGTAATGATAGGTTCATTTTAATAGTAAGAGACAGAATAACAACAAAAAAATCCAGAAAAATGCATTTCAAAAAAGTTATAAATTGATTTGCATTTTAATGACTGAAATAAGTATTTGATCTCCTATCAATCAGAAGGTTTTCTGGCTCCCAGGTGTCTTTTATACAGGTAATGAACTGAGATTAGGAGCACTCCCTTAAAGGAAGTGCACCTAATCTCAGCTTGTTACCTGTATAAAAGACACCTGTCCACAGAAGCAATCTATCAATCAATCAGATTCCAAACTCTCCACCACGCCCAAGACCAAAGAGCTGTCCAAGGATGTCAGGGACAAGATTGTAGACCTATACAAGGCTGGAATGGGCTACAAGATTATCGCCAAGCAGCTTGGTGAGAAGGTGACAATGCTTGGTGCAATTATTTGCAAATAGAAGGAACATAAAATAACTGTCAATCTCCCTCGGTCTGGTAATCCAAGCGATGATCATGAGAATAGTGAGGAATCAGCCAAGAACTACACGGGACGAGCAGCACGACCGAAAACTCCGGTGGTCGATGGGCGTTGGAAGGAAACGTGAGTGGGAAAAGGCTTCAGGAGAAGTGACCCTGAGACGGAGTGACCACCAACCGGAATGGAGACAAGAGATGGAGAGCTCCCTGCATGCCAGTGAGGAGGAGCGGATCCTGGAAAAAGCTATTGACCTGATGAAAGCAACCCTGAGCTCACTAAGGGAGGAGAGAGAGCTGAAAACCGCAACCGATGAAATGCCTGGGGCCGCAACTGGAGGGGTAATGGAGGGGATCCAACACCTGAAACCCCGGGGCCGTCAAATGGAACAGGAGTCGCTGGCTCAGTGGTACCCCCCCAGAACCACAGACGGGGATCAAGATGAGGAGCGATACCCTCCGCGGCGCAGACAACGCTCCAGTCAAAGATTCCCACCCCTGGAAGCAAAGTTCAAGAGGGAGCCATCATGACTGGGATTTTTCCTAACCCAAGTCCTCAGCTATATGGAAGAATACAGACGGGATATCCCCAGTGACAAAACCTGCATTTGAATTGTGCAATCTGCCCTGGACGGGTCAGCTGCAGACTGGGTGGTGAACCTGCATGACTCCAACGCCCCAGAACTCAATGACTTCAACCGATTCATGTCATCATTGAGGCGGTGATTCGAAGATCCTTTGGCTGACCGAAAGGCCCGGGAGAGAATCAAAACGGTGAGGCAGGGCAGGCGAGCAGTGGCCGAATATATCCAAGAATTCTGAGCCATCGCCAGCAAGCTGAATTGGCCAGAAGACATCCTCCTTAGCCATTTCAAAGACGGACTAAACTACGACCTGTATGACGCTTGCCTGCCTCAAGGAGACCCATACCATCTCGACGACTGGTATGTCCTGGTGGAGGAAGTGGAAATAGACCTATTGAAGAGACACCGCAGAGGAAAACCATGGGGTTGCCTGCCACTTGAGCAAACACGCAAGGTGGAAAAACTACTGGCCACAGCTAAAAAAACAACGGGATGTTTCAATTGTGGGAGAGAGGGTCACCGTGCTGCAGAATGTCGTTCGAAAGCCCCTCCATGCAAAACAGAAGCATCATCTTCTAAAAAGCTGGGGAAGCCCCAAGGCAACCCAAAAGAATCTTCCATGAAGGGGACAGAGACTGTAGAGTCCACAACTCCGGCCAAGAACTGGGATTGGACTCCAGCCTACACCGCAGAGGCGGTGGACACCTCGGAAGACAGCTCAGAGGGAGAACCATTGGTAAGTGGACCCCTTCCACCCATACTTAAGACAGTGACTATATTAGCTTCCTCTATATCTAAAGCCATCAAAATAAAAGCTATGATAGACTCTGGCTGCATCCACTGCCTCATCAGCCCAACGCTGGTGGAGAGACTGAGCATCCCAGTGAGGAGGCTAAAACAACCAATCTCCTTTAGTCAATTAGATGGATCAATAGCAGGGGGGGGACCAGCTACCCTAGCCACTTTACCAATTCACCTGTCCCTGGGGTCCCATGGGGAAGACCTAACGTTTATAGTGGGCCCAGGCATGGAATGCCCAATGATTTTAGGACTGGAATGGCTGAAGAAATGGAACCCCGGGATAAACTGGAGGACAGCAGAACTCAACTTCCCAAAAGGGGAGCAGGAAAACGTAACCCCCCAAAGCACCCCCACAACCTGAAGGGAAGAGACAGCAGCAGTGGGGAAAGAGAAGGGGTTACCAGAGATACCGGAGGAATACAGGGACCTGGCTGAGGTTTTCAGTGAGGAGAGGGCAGATGAGCTCCCCCCCACCGCCTCATAGACTGCGAGACAATCGAGCTCTTTGGCATCAACTCAACTCACTGTGTTTGGAGGAGGAGGAATGTGGCCTATGACCCCAAGAACACCATCCCCACCGTCAAACATGGAGGTGGAAATATTATGCTTTGGGGGTGCTTTTCTGCTAAGTGAACAGGACAACTTCACTGCATCAAAGGGACGATGGATGGGGCCATGTACCATCAAATCCTGGGTGAGAACCTCCTTCCCTTAGCCAAGGCATTGAAAATAGGTTGTGGATGGGTATTCCGGCATGACAATGACCCAAAACACATGACCAAAGCATCAAAGGAGTGCCTCAAGAAGAAGCACATTAAGGTCCTGGAGTGGCTCAGCCAGTCTCCAGACCCTAATCCCATAGAAAATCTGTGGAGGAAGCTGAAGGTTTGAGCTGTCAAACGTCAGCCTTGAAACCTTAGTGACTTGGAGAGGATCTGCAAAGAAGAGTGGGACAAAATCCCTCCTGAGATGTGTGCAAACCTGGTGGCTACTGACCTGTGATTGCCCAGGAAGGTTTTGCCACCAGGTACTAAATCATGTTTTGCAAAGGGGTCAAATACTTATTTCACTCGTTAAAATGTAAATCAATTTTTAATTTTATGAAATGCGTTTTTCTGGATTTTTTTTTTGTTATTCTGCCTCTCACTGTTAAAATAAACCTAACATTACAATTATAGATTGATCATTTCTTTGTCAGTGGGCAAATGTACAAAATCAGCAGGACATCCAATAATTTTTTACATCTGTCTGTCTGTCTATCATCTAATTTCTTCACTGCCTATTTCACCTATGTGACTCTGGGTGGTGTACAATTAAATACAGCAGTAAAAAAGGACAGTCAAAACAGAGATAAAAGTTAATTAAAAACAAGTTAAAATGAATATGTTATGAAGTTAAAAGAGATAGAGGGAGTGCCCTGAAACTACCAACTGCCCTCAGAGTCATGGCCACTCTTGGACATCCCCCCCTTTTGAATTGGGGGGATGAAAGACATTCTTTCATAAGGCCAGAAGGAGGAAGTGCTGCCTAACCTTTGGGAGTGAGACTTCTAAAGCACAGGGGCAACAATTTGATTGGATCCCACCAATCAAAACTTTTTAATGGATGAGATCCGCAACATATCCACCCTGCCTGACTGGATAGGATGAGTCAATGTAAAGGACAGTTAAGCATATATATTGGGGAAGCATTTTGTCCTTTGGTGCAACAGGTAAATCTCCTTGCATGGTTTTGGTATAGAATGTTTCTAAATCTTTTTGCAGGGCTGACCTAACCTCTTCCACACTTAAAGACTATGGTAATCTGGAATCTCCACAATGCTATAGGACTTCCAGAAGACTTCACAAACTTTCTCAACTTGCTGCTTCAAAGACAATGCAACACACATAGTTTTGCAGGATCTCTTCTGAAAGTGAAAGACCACTCAGAGAGGTTGGTGCCTCCCAGTTCTTTGGATTTACTCCTAGACAAAGCTAAGGACCTATAGAACCTTGCCATAATCCCCTGATCTTGGGAAGTAATTGGAGAAAAGATGGTGACTTGTATTTTTCTTCTTTCCTGCAAAGAAATGAAGAAGTTGGGGAAAGGCTGCTGACTAAGCATTTGCCTTCCTATCCTTCTCCTTCCATATGTTCTCTAACCTGGGAGCAACAATTGGAACACTGATGGGGCACCATTACAATTCTGATGAATTGTAGGGTAAACACGATAGGTGAATGGAAATGCCTTTAATTAGCCAAAGGTACCCTGTGCTTAAGGGACCCGGTGGCTCAGCGCGTTAGGATGCTGAGCTTGTCGATCAGAAGATTGGCAGTTTGGCGGGTCGAATCCCGAGTGTCGTGTAGCAGAGTGAGTGCCTGTTAACTCGTCCCAGCTTCTGCCAACCTAGCAGTTCGAAAGCACGTAAAAATGCAAGTAGAAAAATAGGGACCACTACGGTGGGAAGGTAACAGCGTTCCATGCTCCTTCGGTGTCTAGTCATGCTGGCCACATGACCACGGAGTTGTCCTCGGACAAACGCTGGCTCTTCGGCTTTGAAACAGAGATGAGCACCGGCCCCTAGAGTTGGAAACGACTAGCACGCATGTGCGGGGGAACATTTACCTTTACCTTACCCTGTGCTTGTACCTGGAGACTTTTCATTCAAAGGGAAAGCTATGCACAACGTAGGTTTCTATCTTTCCACATATACACTTGTTTGGAATGGCAGCTCTCAGATACACCATGATCCAAGTACTAGTCACTTTGATGATAAGACAGTAAAGCTGTGTCCCTCCTTAAAGTGATGAACAGTAATTAACTTGAATCTTTGCAGTTCAGAGGTCTTCCCGGATCTAGGCATACTTGCACTTGTTTAAACAACACTTTTGCTGGAATGAAACCAAGTGTCTGTGCAGACACACACATCTGGATATGGCCTGTAAAGCAAATGCATCAAATCTCCCAAAGGATACAATGGCTCCATGTTTTGATATGAACTTCTACTTCTTCTTATAGAATTAATACTACAATCAAAGTATTTGAGACCACAAAATGTCTCGTTTTTCCTAGTGTACTTTGCTGATTCAGTATCAAGGGAACTGTAGTCCAACATATCTAAAAAGCAGCAGATTGGGAAGACTGATATAGGGGCTCTGGACATTGTTTTAAAGTTAGCAGGTAACAGCTTACACAAATATAATTTTATCAGGAGTCACATCCTCCTCACTTTCCCCAATTGTTGGATAGTTTTTTGTAGGACCCCCAGCCAGCTGCAGTTTTCCCTTCAGCTGGCTACTGTTTTATAAAAGAGACACTATTCTGGATATTCAGGGACACAGATAAGTAAAAAATGTGCAGTCTTTAAGGAAAAATTGTTCCCAAAGATAGTCCTTTGATTTATCACTAAAATCCAAGTTGAACTTTGCTCTTTTGTTTCTGCTTGTCATTTCCTGTTGTATGTGTAAATTACCTGTCTAATACTGAACAAAAGAACATGTCTGTCCCTGCACTTAGCAATTCTAATTACATCTGAAGGAGAGGGAGGGAGGGAGGGAGGGAGGGAGGGAGGAGAGAGAGAGAGAGAGAGAGAGAGAGAGAGAGAGAGAGAGAGAGAGAGAGAGAGAGAGAGAGAGAGAGCGCAATATACACATAGGTAGCTTCCTTTCTTTAATCCCCCCTCCCAAACTTCCTTTCATAATAATGAAAAGGTAGCTAGAACACACAAAATACATGACACCAAAGAAGGCTGCTTCATGGCTGGCATAAAACATACAGGTTGATTTTGTCATTAAAAAAAAATTTATGCAAGTGTTTGAAGTTGTTGCACTTTATGAATAATATTCACGCATAATCTTATGGGTACATTTATAAAAAACAAACAGCTACTAAACAGCATGGTTGAAAATGCAAAGCACATCCTGCTTTCAGCAAAGAATGCTGAAAGCACATTGGTTTGTGCTTAAATTGTAAGCCGCCCTGAGTCTTCGGAGAAGGGCAGGATATAAATGGGATTTAAATAAATAAATAAATAAAGAAAGAAAGAAAGAAAGAAAGAAAGAAAGAAAGAAAGAAAGAAAGGGAAACCGCAGCTCCAGAGTTATAGGACATCATGGTGAAATCATACTCAGTCTTCGGGTTGAAAAAGGCTGAGAAGTGAGCAATGTCTGAAAGCCTTTTGTCTGAAAATAAGGAAGGCTACTGTCAAAATAAGACAATATTGTTTGACTAGATGGGGAAATAATCTGGTACGGGTAGGGCACCTTTTTCTGTTTGTCTCAAAGGAGGACAGCATGCGGCCCTCCGGTTATACTTGTATAACTCTCATCAATTCTTTAAATGGGGCAGACCAGCTGTGGCTAACTAAGTTGACAAGCTCCAGCATTTCAGAGCCAAACTGTCCCATCTATTGTGCCACCTTAAACTGATCTTGTATGAAAATATCCTCCTAGTTAATGAAATAATCCTTGCCTTTTAAAACTATTTTACTGAGTTATTCACATCAAAATTGGTGCAATAGGGATTTTTTTTAGGTTTAAGTTAGCTTGAGAAATATATATATATATATTAAAAAAATCTAGATTTAAAATGTGTAAAATGGTATAGGGTCTCCTGCCTGAGCACAGAGTTGGACTAGAACAAGTTTCTTCCAACTATGTTATTCCAATGTTCTGTTCTAATGTGCAGATAAAAAACCCATGGGAGTACTGAACTGAGTTCTTAAACTCCCTTGATGTTGAGGCAGTGAAAAAATGCTTACCTTCCCCTGTACTTTTTCCTGACTAGATTAAAGACAAAAACTGGTTTCTCCTAACCACAACGCAGTTGCCATTCCAGGGTTGCAGGTTTGTAACATATTTATTTGATAAATTTATTTGCTGTCTATCTATATTGCAGAAGAAATCTTAATGCCTGTGTTTTCTATCTTCCACTTCTCGGCTTACTAAGATTACTTAATAATGCATGAGTCGTAATATGAACTTTCACATTGCGTCATTACAAGATTGGACCATACTCAGTATGGCTTAGCAAGCATAGTATGGTTTAAAAGTATTGTGATCTAGCTGCAAATGTTTCATGCAGCTCATTTTATAGTTGTAGTCTAGTAAAGCTGTCTGATGTATCTATATCTTGCTTTTAATTGCTTTTTAAATAGAATTTCAACATAATATAGTAAAGTAGATCTTTCCTTGTCTATGCTACAATGTCATGGGATTACAGTTGCATCAAATGTACTATGTAGCTGTTCCTGATGGTTTACAAAAACTATTTTTGAGGGCTCCTATTCCTATAGCAACAAGGAAACAGCAAGTTCTTTGGAAGCAGTTAAGACCTATGCTTTTTGTAGAGGACAGGATATATTTCCTTTCCGAGAAAAATATTTAACAATAACAAGGTAAAAAAGGATGTCTAAAACAAGATATCAGCAATCTTAAAATTAAACATATGTGTGTCTCAATATTATAAGCTATGAACTTTGAACTATCAACTTCCTTTCTGTAGCTTGAAAAACAATGATGGGAAGAGAAAAAGCAATTTAGTAGCATTCTGTTAAGTATAACACTTTTGCTTGGATAAAACTAAGCTCTTTTGCCTATAGCTATAAGTTAACCTCAAACAATGAAAAACAACATTTTGATGAATTTTTCACCCAGAATATTTTTGTTGTCTTCTTTCACTATTTCATCTATATCCCTATACAATATACTAATTCCATAATCTTGCATGTGTGAGTATATAGGAATACATGAAGATTTCAGGGTGAAGAGAGTCAAGAGCAAGCGATTCTGAAGGGAAACTGATCCACCCCATCCATGTATGTGTCTTTTCTACCCCTACAGCTCTCTCTAAACAAGCAGGTTCCCTAGCTTTCAAATCAGTACCCCCAAGATTTTAATCCAGTTTTTAACTATCAAAGTTAAAAACTGGAAGAACTACAAACACAACTTGGACAACTACAGGTAGTATCACAAGCAGCAATGTTATTATACCCCTTCTCTGAATCAATTAAATGTCTCCATCTTAACATAAGGGAACTATGTCAAGTTAAAGGGAGTCATAATTTATTTAATGCTTTTTATTATTTTAAACTGAATTAGAAATTCTTATTAAGAACTTAAAGGCAAGAAGAAGCAGCTACCTATCATTAGCTGTGCTAAGAAACCACAAATGGCTAGACTTCTCAGGGTGCTACATAAAACTGTTAAGTGTGTGTGTGTGTGTATGGGAGAGAGAGAAAACAACAAGAAGGGAAAATTTAAAAGATGCATAAATTTAAAGGAAATAAAGGCTTTTAACATCCATATTTAAATCTACATGAAATAAAATCAAATTGTCTTTTTATCTGGTGAAGGCATGTCACTCGAAGGCCAGATAGTGCCAAGACAACACTACATTTTACTTCATGTCATGTGCATTAAAATTTAATTTAATGTGAATCAGATAATTAGTCCCAGTCAATAATTTAATTTAATTTCTCCTTCTGTTCCACTGGAAATATAATACAGGGACAATTCATACTGGGTATCAAATGTAGTCCCCAAGATCTCAGCTGTGTATCTGTGACACAGATATTTGTATGCGTGAGAAAATGTTTTTTTGTATTTACAGTATAGTTAGTTCTTCAAAAAAATCATGGAAGTCTCAAGTTCACATCCTCCCATATTCTACAACTTTATAGCTTAACACTGAATTTGAGAATGGTTCTTGAAGAAAATGCTTTTTGTTGATAGATTTTATATACACTCATTACTGAACCAACAACTCTCACATTAGAATGTCAAATATCCAGACTTGGTTTCACTTTTGATGTGGGGATAATTTGTAATAAACATGTTCTTTGAGGAATTTGCAAGCCTCAAAGTTCTGCTTTATTCATCTCTGTCTGTCCGAACCATGACAATTTCACTGTTTTGAATTTTAATTCCAAACATCTTGAGCCAATGCAAGGTGTAAAAGACTAATACCCATGCAAAATAACCAGAGATAAAACTAAAATTATGCCTATCTGTTCATTTGTAGCTCAAATACCACAGTCATTCTGAATTAATACGTTGTCTGCTCCAAATGGAATATAATGGCTAATTTGCCAGCAAAAAAAAAAAAAGTCTGTCCCGGATGCATGATAATAAACTGGAGCCAGTTAAGTATGGCACATCAGAAATTGTTTCTCATTTAAACTGGAAACAGAAAAGCACAAGAGAACAAAACACAAATATTTCCTTCTCTTGTTGACAAGGAATGCAAACATTGCTATCTATTGTCCTTGGGAAAACTGAAACTGATGCCCAATTTTTAAGAAAAGATATTTCCTTCTGATGCAAAGCCAAGATCGCCCACTGGGAAAAATAGTTTCTGATTTGGATCTCTACTCTGAAATGAGGTGGATCGTTCTGTCTTCAGGGGATCAGTTTTGCACATAAATAAGGTAGTTCTACAAGAAGAACAACCTCTTCACCAAAACACTATCTTATTACTGTTGGGGGCCATCTCCTGTCTCCTAGGCAATAGGAAACAATGCTTTGTAGTACCAGAGCTGGCTAAAATTCAAAAATTCAACTAGGCCAAGAGTAGGCACATTTGGAAGACTATGCTTAAATCTTTTTTAAAAAATAGGAGATGCAATGGTGGAATGATACTACGAAGTTCTTTTCCTTGTGTTTCCTTTCATCTGAATTTACAAAATAATACAATTGGCAGGTACCTTGGAGGTCTTCTAGTCCAACCCCTTTCTCAGGCAGGAAACTCTATACCAGGCACATCAAACTGCCAGCCCACGGGCTGGATGCATCATGCCAAAACCGCGCCCACCCCATTGCCAGCAATGGGAAAAAGTCATGATATGTCGTGCGATGTCATGTGACATTGTGAGTTTGACATACCTGCTCTACACCAGGGCTTTTCAACCCTTAAACCCTTCATGGATTATTGCCTTGTCGTGGCGAAGGAGCTTGCGTAATTCAATGAAGCTATGAGCTATGGCATGCAGGGCCACCCAAGATGGACAGTCATAGCAGAGAGTTCTGACCAAACGTGATCCACTGGATAAGGAAATGGCAACCCACTCCAGTATCTTTGCCATGAAAACCCTATGGACAGTACCAAAAGGCAAAACGATATGACGCTGGAAGATGAGCCCCTCAGGTCGGAAGGCGTCCAATATGCTACTGGGGAAGAGCAGAGGGCTAGTACTAGTAGCGCCAGAAAGAATGAAGCGACTGGGCCAAAGCCAAAAGGACGCTCAGCTGTGGATGTGTCTGGTGGTGAAAGGAAAGTCCGATGCTGTAAATATTTTTTCTCCATAGGAACCTGGAATGTAAGATCCATGAATCAAGGAAAGCTGGACATGGTCAAACGAGATAACAAGACTGAACATCGACATCTTAGGTATCAGCGAACTAAAATGGACAGGAATGGGTGAATTTAATTCAGATGACCATCAGTTATACTACTGCGGGCAAGAATCCCTCAGAAGAAATGGAGTAGCCTTCATAGTCAATAAAAGAGTAGGAAAAGCAATACTGGGATAAAAGGTAAAGGTAAAGGTTCTCCCACACATGTGTGCTAGTCGTTTCCGACTCTAGGGGCCGGTGCTCATCTCCGTTTCAAAGCCGAAGAGCCAGCACTTGTCCGAGGACGTCTCTGTGGTCATGTGGCTGGCATGACTAGATGCCAAAGGCACACGGAACGCTGTTACCTTCCCACCAGAGTGGTCCCTATTTTTCTACTTGCATTTTTATATGCTTTCGAACTGCTAGGTTGGCAGAAGCTGGGACGAGTAACAGGTGCTCACTCTGTTATGCAGCACTCGGGATTCGACCCGCCAAACTGCCGATCTTCTGATCGACAAGTTCAGTGTCCTAACCCACTGAGCCACCACGTCCCTTTCAATACTGGGATACAACCCCCAAAATGACAGAATGATCTCAGTTCGAATCCAAGGCAAACCATTCAATATCACAGTAGTCCAAGTCTATGCCCCAACCACCGGTGCTGAAAAGGATGAAATTGACCAGTTCCATGAAGCCCTACAGCACCTTATAGAACTAACACAAAAAAATGATGTCTTTATCATCATGGGGGATTGGAATGCTAAAGTAGGAAGCCAAAAGATAACCGGAATAACAGGCAAGTTTGGCCTTGGAGTACAAAATGAAGCAAGGCACAGGCTGATAGAATTTTGTCAAGAGAATACGATGGTCATAGCAAACACTCTTTTCCAACAACCCAAGAGATGGCTCTACACATGGACATCACCAGACGGTCAACACAGAAATCAGATTGACTATGTGCTCTGCAGCCAAAGATGGAGAAGCTCTATACAGTCAGTAAAAACAAGACCAGGAGCTGACTGTGGCTCAGACCACGAGCTTCTCATTGCATACTTTAGGCTTAAACTGAAGAAAGTAGGGAAAAGCACTAGGCCACTCAGGTATGAATAAAATCATATCCCTGTTGAATATACAGTAGAGGTGACAAATAGATTTAAGGAATTAAATCTGATAGACAGAGTGCCTGAAGAACTATGGGCGGAGGTTCGTAACATTGTACAAGAGGTAGCAACTAAAACCATCCCAAAGAAAAAGAAATGCAAGAAAGCAAAATGGCTGTCTGAGGAAGCTTTGCAAATAGCTGAGGAAAGGAGGGAAGCAAAAGGCAAGGGAGAAAAAGAAAGATACGCCGAATTGAATGCAGAATTCCAGAGAATAGCTAGAAGAGATAAGAATGAATGCCTTCTTAAATGAACAGTGCAAAGAAATAGAAAAAAACAATAGAATAGGCAGGACCAGAGATCTCTTAAAGAGTATGATGAATTTATCCATGTTTATTAATATGCACCACTACCTGCTAGTTCAGGGGTTTTTAAACTTGGCACTTTTAAGACTTATGGACTTCACCTCCCAGAATTCCTCAGCCCTCATGGCTGGTTGATGAATTCTGGGAGTTGAAGTCCACAGGTCTTAAAGTTTCTAAGTTTGTAGACTCCTGAGTTAACTGGATGGCCCTTCTGAGCTCTTCCACAGTGTAGTAAGGATGCACACACACAAACCCAATCCCTTCCCTGTACCCTTAAAGACACAGTAATCAAGTGCAAAGCAAGAAAATAAAGAAACACAAACTCTGTTTCTTTTTCTCTTTAAGCTGCCTCAAGCCTGTCTCATGTCACAATGTTGCAACTCAAGAGAGAAAGGCTCCAGCAATTGCTAAAAGCTTTAGCTTTAAATTAAGCCAATTTACCTTCAAAGAAAACTTTCTAAAAGCCACAGACAGACTCAACTGAAGGGGGTAAAACTAATTACATTTGTTTAAAAGGATTAAACATTCCCTGTTGTATTTTTTCCCTTTCCCCCACCCAAACCACGTTCTTTTATAGCCTCTTCTCTCCCACCCCCCCTTTTTTCTTCAGTTCACCTCCAGCTCCAAGCTGCTTCTGGAAGCGCCAATCAGCTGGAGCCATTCAGCTGAAGCCCTGCTGGCTCCTGGGGCTTCTGCCGAGCCAAGACAGTCCTGCAGCTGCAGCTGCCTTTTCCTCTCCCTCTCCCTTGGGCTTGGCTCGCTTAGGCTCATTCCCCTCCCCTGCTACACTTGGCTAGCAATCACGTACCACCTGCCATGTGGCAAAGTACCATAAGTGGTACGCGTGCCACTGTTTGAAAAGCCCTGCTCTATACCATTTCAGACAAATGGTTATCCAATTTCTTCTTAAAAACTTCCAGTGTTGGAGCACCCACAACGTCTGGAGGCAGGTTGTTCCACTGATTAATTGTTCTAACTGCTAGGAAATTTCTCCTTAGTTCTAGGTTGCTTCTCTCCTTAATTGGTTTCCACCCATTGCTTCTTATTCTCCATTCAGATGTTCTGGAGAATAGCTTGACACCCTTTTCTTTGTGGCAGCCCCTTAAATATTGGAACATTGCTATCATGTCCCCCTCGTCCTTTTCTTCATTAGACTAGACATACCCAATTCCAGCAACTCTTCTTAATATGTTTTAGTCTCCAGACCCCTAATCATCTTTGTTGCTCTTCTCTGTACTCCTTCCAGTCTCTCTACATCTTTGTTATAATATAGTGACCAAAACTGGATGCAGTATTGCAAAGGTGGCCTTACCAAGGCATTATAAAGTGGCATTAACACTTAACATGATCTTGATTCTATCCCTCTATTAATGTAGCCTAGAACTGTATTGGCTTTTCTGGCAGCTGTAGTATACTGCTGGTTTATATTTTTGTCCACTAGGACTCCAAGATCCCACTCACACTTACTACTATTGAGCCAGGTACCACCTATACAATACCTGCACACCTATACTATATCTGTGCATCTATTCATTCAATTTAGATCCTACCTTTCCTTCAGGAGCTCCAGGCAGTTTAGCTAATGTTCCTTCTGCTTTCCTCCCCAGAGCAACAACCTGTGAGATTGGTTGTGGATTGAGAGAGAATAGCTGACCTAAAGTCACCCAGTAAGCTTCTGTGGTTGTGGATGGATTAGAACAGACATGTCAAACACAAGGCCCGGGGGCCGGATCCGGCCCGTGAAGTAGTTTCATGCGGCCCACGAAGCCGTCCTGGAAACAGTGAGGGAATGGCCCCCACTGCCTTGGCTCTGGCCCAGAGACCCTCCTCCTGCCAGAGACCCTCAGATCTGTCCCACTCCTGCCCAGGCCCCCATAGGCACCCTTGATGCCAATGATGTAGAGCTGGCCACGCCCACCCAGCAGGCCATATGCACTCTAGCCACGCCCACCCAGGCCATACCCGCCCAGCCCCCTGAGGGCAACCGCAATGCTGATGCGGCCCTCCATGAAATTGAGTTTGACACCCCTGGATTAGAACCTGAGTCCTGATGTCAATCTAGGACCTTAACCACCCCTCTTCTATTTTATGTTGGCATAAAATTACTCAGGATGAAAAACAAAGAGCAAATCTGGAATGATCCATTGTTTCAATAGCTTGTGTGTGGTCCAAAATAAACACAGCAAAGCTTTTTCGACAGGAAGAGGAAACAGAGTTCAAACAAAAAGAAAAATCAACATTTGTTACATGTAAGAAATTATTGAAGCTTCTGAATTTCAACTAAATTTTGGAAAAGCTCTCAAACTACTACTTCCCTTCTGTATTCATCTATCAACATCACAAACTAATTGATGGATGATTGCATTAAGATTTGTTCAATATGTGTATATGCTGTATTGTTAAAGCATCTCTTTGTTTATCACCTTAGTATAAACAATTACTGTTGAATGCATCTCATCTGAGGAATAAATGTAAAAATGTCTCCAAGGAAATATTAGGCTGCTAATTTTATCAATTATGTAAAAGGTGCTATTCCTTTATTTTACTATGCTCGCATCTCAAGGCATTTAAGTTTTGTTGGCAATGCATCATTCTTGCAGGAAACAATATGGCATATAAATAGATAATGATGCAGTAAAACCATTGGAAAGATTTAATACTGCACCACTGTGGACCATAGAAGAGTCATTGCTTTCCATAGTAAAGATATAAGGCTTTTTCCTAGCAGGGAATCCCAGCAAAATACACTATACAGATCACCAACATAACTGGAAATGAAATAAATGAGTAACTTGAGGATATATTGGATGTAGTAGTTTATTTATATACAGTATGAATGGATTGAGGCAAAGTTCTATTTGTAAATTGAGTTGTTATTTCCTAAAGACATCACAATTTTAAAAGGATTACTACTATTTGTTTTTAGTTTTGAAAAACTATTATGTTGTTTAGGATCTATTGATCATCGTACCGTCAGCCAGATGTTCAGACTGGGTTTGGCATTTTTGTCTGGGATCTGGGATAGGGAGATCTGGATATTTGATGGTGTTACAGATATCTTGCAAGATGGAAGCTGTCCCCAGTAAAGCTGCCTTTTGCAACTGACTGATGGCGAATTTGTCAAAGTGGGATTGCGCCCAAGGCATCTATTATTATTGGTACTGCCCTTGCTTGCCTTTGCCACAGCTATTTGTAAGTCTTTGTATTTTGTTTTTGTCTCCAGCTCTTTCTTTTCTATTTTGCTGCCTCCAGGCACTGCCACATCCACTATCCAGACCTTTTGTCTTTCTTATCAACAATTGTTAAGTCCAGGGTGTTATGTGGCAGGTGCCTGTCTGTTTGAATTCTAAAGTCCCACAGCAATTTAACTTCTTCATTTTCTATGACTTCCTCTATTTCATGATCCTGCCAGTTCTTGCTTGCAGGCAAATTGTATTTCTTGCAGATCTTCCAATACACCATTGTTGCTACTTTGTCATGCTGCTGCTTGTAGTCAGTCTGTGCAATCTTCTTGCAGCAGTTACCTGGTGGTCCACTGTTTCTTCAGCTTCTTTGCATAGGCAGCACTTATTGTCTATTGCTATCTTCTCAATCCTGGTTTTCTATGTATGCATTTGTCTTTAAGGCTTGATCTAATGCAGCCAGAATTAGATCCTCAGTCTCTTTCTTCAACTTTCCTGCTCTTAGCCATTGCCATGTCTTGTTAATATCTGCTTTCCCTACTATTTTTTTAATGTACTGGCCATGTGTGCTTTATCTTCCCATGCCTCTATGCTGTTCTTCATTTGGTTTTTCTTGTAGACCTGTTTGGTCTTTCCAGTAGTCAGTATTTCCTCCACTGAGTTTGGACTTTAAGATCTTCTTCACTCTCTTGATGTATTCACTTCTAATCTTTTTCTTAACTTCAGTGTGCTTGATGTTGTCAGCTTGAAGGATACCCATGTATTTGTAGCAACATCCTCATCCAGACTCTTAATGTTATTTTCGTGGGGCATATTGACTGCTTCAGTTTTCACAATTTTTCCTTGTTTGATAGTGAGTGTGGCACATTTGTCCATTCCAAACTCTTGCTGTATCTTGGGTATACATACAAACAATTTAGAGCAGCAATTCATTTCAGATGGAGCTTTTCCATACAGCTTCAGATTGTCCATTGTCCATGTAAAGCTAGAGTTACAGCAAAGAGGGATTTAAATTATTTAAAAGAAACAGGCCAAATAAAAGAGGAGGTGGAGTTGCTCTCTCTATAAGAAATAACTACTTATCTACAGAAATAGAGTACGACAATGATGAAATCTGTCTTGAATGCATTTGGGTCAATATAAAAGAGGGGGAAAATGTATACTATAGACCACCCAAACAACCAGAGGAAATAAATTAACTTTTTGCTAGTCAGTTAACTACAGTATGTAGGAAGCATATCATAATACCCTGACATCAACTGGAAGACAAACTCTGCACCAAGTGGAAGACCAAAAAGATTCATGACAAACCTAGCAGACAATTTTGTCTCCCAAAAAGTAGAGAAGGGAACTAGGGGATCAGCCATACTGGACTTAATTCTCACTAACAGAGATGAAATGACAGAAGGTGTTGAAGCTACAGGAAACTTGGGGTGGAATGATCGTGCAATATTGGAATGCAACATTATGGAAGCACAAGCAATAGAACATAGTCAAACTAGAGTCTTGGACTTTAAGAGAGCTAATTTCAATAAACTTAGAGAGAACTTGGGAAAGATTCCTTGGATGAGAATCTTCAAGGGGAAAACAACTCACAAAGCTTGGGAAGTTTTGAAAAGTGAGATTATAAAAGCCCAGTCTAGCACAATACTAATGAAGAAGAAAAATAACAGCACTCAAAAGGAACCAGCATGGTTGCATAAAGAACTCTCTGATAAACTGAAAGACAAAAAGGACAAGTATAAAAAGTGGAAAGAGGGGCACATAACTAAGGCAAAATATCAGCAAATAGCCTAAGCATGCAAAGATTTAGTGAGGAAAGCTAAGGCTCAAAATGAACTAAGGCTTGCAACAAAAGTCAAAAATAACAAAAAAGCTTCTTTCAACATGTAAAAAACAAGAAAAAAGTTAAGGAAATGATTGGTCCATTAGTGGGAGAAAGTGGCAAGAAAGTGATAAGCAATAGGGAGATAGCAGAACTAACTTGTTTTTTGCACCTGTCTTTACACAAAGGGAAAAAAGAGTCCAACCTATCAAAAACAGTACCCTAAAAAACAGATTAGAAACACAAGTTAAAATAGGTGAGAAAATGGTAAGTGAACACCTGTCCACCCTAGACGAATTCAAATCACCAGGACATGGATTAGACTCCAAGGTTCTGAAGGAACTGGCAGATGTGATCTCAGAACCTCTGAACTATATTCTTCAAAGATCCTCCCACACTGGAAATTTTTAAGAAGAGACAGGACAACCATTTGTCTGAAATGGTAGAGGATTTCCTGCCTGAGCAGGGGGTTGGACTGGAAGACCTCCAAGGTGTCTTCCAACTCATCATCATCAACAACAATGACATCATCATTACTGAGGTAGGATAGTCTGGCTGATGGTTTTGATGTTTGATAGCCATGGTCTGAGTTATTCAGTATTGTGAATACCTCTTTTAACCACACTGCGTCCTTGTTGTATTTCTTTGGGTTATCCCATATCTGTGCCCAGAACTGCACTGCTTCTCCCTTGTCCATCCTGATTACTGACTGATTCATTGCAGTTTTTCCATTGATGGATTGGTTGTTGCTGTTGCTGTTATCTTCATAAAAATTAATATTCCAACAGATTAAGGAGATTTTTTAATAGTTTTCTTGGTGCTGGAGAAGGCTTCTGTGTATTCCTTGGACAACAAAGGTAATTAACAAGCAAGTACTGGAGCACATAACACCAGATATGTCACTGGAAGGAAAAATCACAAATTGCGTCTCACTTATTTTGGTCATGTCATGCAGGGGAATTCACTGGAGAAAGCAATTATGTTGGAAAGAGTTAGTGGCTAAAGGAAACCAGGCTGCCAAAGAACATAGTGCCTGGACACCATCAAAACTGACACCAGCCAGAGCATAGAACAACTCAAAGAAATAGTGCAAGATTGGAAGATGTGGGGAGACCTTGCCATAGAATCACTAAGAATGGTTAACATCATTTTCCCCTGTTTTATATATTTTTTATACCTGGTGATAGTAGTAATAAAGATTAAATAAAATGTGTCCAATGCCATTGGAATTTATGGTTTTAAATAAAGAAAAGAAGAATAAACCTCTTGTGAAATGTTTAACATGTTTATTCCATAGGAAACAGATGTTGAAATACTACAGAGGAAGTTCTTCATTCAGACTGCCAAATTAATGACAGTTGCGCTTATCTGTTACTAATACACGTATACCTGACCACTTTGACTTAATAACTTAATTCAATATGTGTGAGAGAGGGAGGGGAGTTTAAAACAAACATCTACTAATGTTATTATATCATGCTGCAGCTATGAAACTGGATATAGGGTTAGGGTAAACAAATTGACATCTTTCTGCAGAAAGGTATGTGTGGTTATTTTTTCTCTCTCACAGAACTAAAAATAAAATCTTAACTTATAAATAAAAACCCAAATAAATGAATATTGGATTAATGGAAGCTATGCCCTGAAATTAAACCTGTAAGTTAAATTTCTTGCCAACCAAAAATTATTTTGGCATTTAGATATATTAGGAAAATGTCAATTTGGTATCTATTTATGCTTCACACCAGCTATCCCATTAAGCCACACAAATTTTATACCAAATAATAGAATAAATTCGACAGGGAAATTCCCTTACTCAAACAGAATTGTTCTTGAACTAATACAAAGAGTTCACGCCTGACATAGTAGAAATACATTGATTAACTGCTAGCTTACTTGTTGGGAATCAGAAATAAGGTTGCTTACCCAATTTTTGGTCAAACCTCCAAGCTGGCACGTGGGTATGATGTTTCAAGTTGTTGGTTGCAGGGAGAGGCACTGTTACATAGATGGGCCCATTCACTGGAACTGGAGTCCCATCACTTCTGAGTAAATGAACACTAACTGCAGTGACAGGAGTAAGATCATACCTAGTGTTATTTCCTGTAAAAAAATGAATAGTGTTACAAAATACATAACATATAATATTAAAGTCATCAAATACAGATATTCATTACTTAAATATTTTTAATAATTATTTCCCCATTATCAGAAGATGACAAAACCTTAAAATAGTATTTTGCAACTTCAAATTGCATTATACAGTTCTAATCTTTGTATGTACATTTAGACAGGTAGTTGATTCACTGTGTAGCAGAGATATGGGGCTAGTAAAGCTACCATGGGAAAGACCCATATTTAAATAAAATACACAAAATAAAGCAAGAACACCATTTTGTCATAGCTGATGTAAAAATATGACTGTATGAGGCAGAGATGAACGTTGTCTGGCACCCATTCTGTAGCCTCCAGAATAAAGTCACATCATTTTGCTGGAATTATTTGTCAAAAGTGCCAATTGTGAGTAGAACCTTTATCCTGTGATTTCAATAAAATAAGAGGCAAAGTGGCTGCATAGAGTCTGAAAGTTCAGTGTATTCATTTCATTGCCAAAGCATTGGGGCTGTTTACCTCAAGAATATTGTCTCATTCCCCCCACTCCAAGGTAGATGGGATGGGGATGGAGAAGAGGAAGAGGATACACTTACAAAGCATATATAATATGGCTCCCCCCCCAATTTCTAAACCTAAATAACCCCTAGAAATTAGGCTTCACCATCCAGGACTCTATAATCACTTTAGGCCAGTGGGCACATCTGGAATACTGAAAACATATTATGGGCAGTCTTACAAAATAACTCCCACTCTCATTTTGATCAGTCATGAAATGTTCATTTTATTTCCCTGCTCTACCATCCCTCCCACCTTTAAGAGAGGGCTGGCAGCATAATTATTTCCAAGAAAAGTACCACATTGCAGCATTTACTAATTTTATTTTTCAAGATTGCCTGTACGCCATTTCTAGATACCAGAAATATTAAAAATTAAGATATAATAGGCTGGTGCTTTGCAATGTATACTAATTTCCCATGTGTTTACTTTTAAATAAAGATTGATTTAAAAAAAAAAATAACTGGAAGGTCAAACAGCCTGATGGGTTTCTAAAGAGAGGATTGCAAGGCACATTGGCATTGAGAAGATGCTTCAGAGCTTTGTTGTGAATAAATAGGCTACATTTTAAGTTGCAATCATAATCTTACCGTTTTTTTAAAGGAGGAGAGGAGAACACTTTCTGACTATCACAGATTGTGATTTATCTGATTCTAGCTTGACCATGTGATCCAGAAAGCAGCCCTATGTTCCCAGGGCACTCAGTCAGGTTATGATTGGGAGAAAACTAAAGGTAAAATAAAGACTGTGTAGTAAGGAATAGGCACAAACTTGCCAAGAAAATGCAATGTAATAAACTCTGATTTCAAGTGTCCTATGTCTGTCTTGGTCTTCACAGAGAGTGTTGATGGGTATTCACCTTTGCGGGTAAAAATTAGGAGGCTTGATCTCAAAGCATTAGCATACAAAATATTAAACTATTCCTTCCACAGTATTTATTTATGGAGCTCACTTAATTTTTTCCCCATGATTTTTATCATGTTAACTCTCTCCTTTGCCAACAGAGAAAAAGAGATGTCTTTGACTATGTAGAGATGGAATTCTAAGAATATTTAAGCCAAATTGTCTCATATAAATTAAAACAAATGCCAAGAATAAAGATTAAACATCTACCAGTTCCATTGCCATCATAGCCTTGCAAATAAGGAAAACTGTCCACTTCCCAGGGTGAACTAGCTGAAGTAAGAAATGCTGTGAGGTCACTATAGCTAGTATTCTCTGGTAGCCTCAGGGCTCTTCTTTGAAAATGGACTTTGGGTTGGATCCGTGCACCTAGCAACAGGCAAAAAATAAAAAAAAATAAAAAATAGAAGCATAAAAAATGGTACTGCTCATGTAGACTTAGCATATACCAAATCATGACACTTTTATATATTTACTATCAATAGCAATGCTTTGAGGTTTTTCTCATACCTTATAATTCTATCAAGATTATCTGAGCTTTCAGCCTTCCTTTTTACTACCTTGTATCACATGGTCCTACTTATTATGGATATTTTTCAAACGTTGTTTTATTTAATGTCAGAGAAAAATTATTTAGTATTTTCTTAGGAGTTTAAATGATGTTATATACTATTTGGACAATAAAAATTTCTGTACAATTAAGTCCTGAACTCAGATAAGTGACAATGTACATCAGGGGCGTCAAACTGCAGGCCCGCGGGCTGGACATGTCATCTGGAAGCCGCGCCCACCCCATTACCGGCAATGGCAAAACCGTCCTGATTACGTTGTGCGACGTCATGTGACGTCCCGAGTTTGACATGTCTGATGTACATGGAAGGGGCAAAGCAGAGTATAAAAACCAATTTGATCTTCAGTTCTGCCCTTTGTTACTTTCCTGTCTGTCCTTTCCTCTCGTGAGAAGAGACTAATAGTCACCTAAGACCTCAATATTTTATCCACTTCCTTTACAGACTTCTCCGACATGAAACTCTATAAGTTTGGCCTTCGTAACCTATCTAGAGAACATCAGACTGGGGAAGTCTTATCAGGTCCTTAGGGGAATGCTATCAGGGCAAAGAGCTAGCTGAAGCATTCCTCAAACTGGAGGGAGTTTCTAAGTAGAATTCATACAGTATATGAAAAAAACCTTATATGATCAACCTCAAGTTTGAGCTTCACTGAAAGCTTCTACATGCATCAAAGTCCTGCTACATTCCTCTGTCAACAACAGTGTAACTCCAAAACATGAGGAATATTTATCTAAATTGCTATTTATTTGTACAGTAAGTCCAGCCCAGAAGGGTGTGAGTACTGCTTCCATCTTATAGCATACTTAGAGTTCTACAACTTAACTTTCTCAGTCACCTAAAAGCTTCAAGGCTAGAGAAATTTGACCTAATCTGACTAGAGAGATTTGACCATAAGACATCAATTCAGCATATGGTACCAAAAATATTGAAAATTTCTGCAAAGATTTCTAACTAATATGATTTATGCCAGCTTTCTCTGAAAAAGATATGCAGGTCTCCAACCCCATCATTCACAGCTAGTGCCCTTCTGGTTAGGGATAATGGACAGTATAGTCTGAAATAAAGAAAAGACATCAAGATGGGGAATACTTGCATTTTTTCACTCAGCTTTCAATTATGTCTGTGTTCAAAACCACTATATAGCTTTGGGAAGATTCTAATCTTGGCAAAATGACAGAGAGAGCTTCATGTAGTGTTTATCAGTTTAGATCCCATTAGGCATCTGCTTATAAAGCCACAAATTCGTACCACCAACAAAACACTTTACAAACACAGCAAGGCCCCCATCTGCAAACTTTTGCATAACATGCAAATGAAGATTTAGAACAGCTGTTTCTGGTATTCCCAAACGCTTCTTTTTCACTATATAGAACAAACTTTTAAAAGAACCTTTCCTGATCAGAATTTAACTCCTTGTAGCAAATCAGGATTTTTATGCTACTCAGGATTTTTCATTCAATAAATACCGGTAAATTTTCATAACCACCAAGCCAACCAAGTTATTTTAAAATAATATGACATGGTATGAAATCCAGGTTTTAATACCTGCTCATAAGAAATGGTGTTCTGTAAAGATCTGTTGTTGCTTGCACTGGATTCTAACATAATTCCAGCCCATATTAAATTTTCAATGTATATCACTGTAAGCAAGAGGCTAGCACATGCCCAAAGATCCCTTTCAATTGGTACAGAAATGAGCACATGTTCCTTTATTCTCTACATTCCTTTGGGGGTTTATATTCAGTTTTTCCGTCAAGTGTTGTTAAAGGTATAACAATAAAATGTAAATGCAAAAAAGTTCAACAAGAATAAAACACCAAGTAGAAAATAAAAATATGACAACAAAACAGGTAGAATACAAAAATCTTTACCACCATCAGCAAATGGGATTTTGTACACAAAACACATGCAGTCTAAGAGAAAAATACAAACTCTTTCAATAACCTCATGATGATTTAGAGCAGACCTAGGCATTTTATGGCCCCTGGTCCGTATTTGGCTCTTTAGCTGTCACTGTCTGGCTCGTGTGAGATCAACTGGAAATTAGAAATCAAATGTAAATACACCATGCACACAATACCGCTGCATTACTTTTATTTTATTTTTAAGGCAACTGCTATTTTTTTCTCAATTTACATATGCATGCATGCGTGCCTATGCATCTTCACAGCTGCATTTCTTTGGCCCTCCAATATAGTCTGAATTTTTCTGTAGTCTACTGGGAAAATTAATTGCCCATCCCTCATTTATAGGATTACATATTGCAACTTTTCTCCTGGTAAAGTAAAGGTAAAGGTTCCCCCGCACATGTGTGCTAGTTGTTTCCGACTCTAGGGGCAGGTGCTCATATCCGTTTCAAAGCCGAAGAGCCAGCGCTTGTCCAAGGACGTCTCCGTGGTCATGTGGCCGGCATGACTAGATGCCAAAGGCACACGGAACGCTGTTACCTTCCCACCGTAGTGGTCCCTATTTTTCTACTTGCATTTTTACATGCTTTCGAACTGCTAGGTTGGCAGAAGCTGGGATGAGTAACAGGCGCTCACTCTGTTACGCGGCACTCGGGATTCGACCCGCCAAACTGCCGACCTTCTGATCGACAGGCTCAGCGTCCTAACCCACTGAGCCACCGCGTCCCTTACTCAAAATATGAATTATTTGCTACGTGGATAGTCTTTACAGTCAGGTCATAAAACTGTCCTGAAAAAATGTCAGCTTGAAAAGCAAGCAATTGCTAATTTAAAACACAGTGATATTGACAGCATGTTGAAATCATTATAGCAATCTTGTGAAACAAAACGTGAGCACAAACAGTTACTAGCAAAACTAATGCATTTGGCAAATATGAAGGAATTCCTCTCAAGCTAGTTTCCAGTCCTAAATAGAAAGTAGTAATTTTGTAAATGAAGTTTTCTTAACTCTGATGCGCCCAGAATTTGGCAGGCATATATCCCCACTGTTTCCATAATATACTGTAATTTCTGTTGGACTTCTGAGACCATTCTCATCCATCAGAAATATGTCTAGACATTTTTTCCATATGCACAATAAAAAACAAAAACATCATAAGGCCAAATATAAAATTGTTTGAGATAAATTCTTGCCACCTCCAAATAAAACTAGGATTCCCAGCTGCCAATAGTTGGTACTGGAAAACCTAAATATAATTTTGCACACATTGACACAGGCAGTGATGCCAAGCTAGGACAGCATTACAAGCTTAAACAAGTTCAATGGACATCATTTAAAGTAGTGCTTTGGTGATTGAGAAATTCTGGAAAATGACATCCACATATGTTAAAGTTACCAAGTTTGAAAACATTGTTTTAAAGTTTCCAAGCAACTGAGAGACATTTGCAGATTAATTTGTACAATCACAAAAAATGTCTATAGATGCCAGTAAACTAACTAAAATGTATGACAGCCTTCTCTATCATGGACCTTCCAAGCATATCTGGACTAAAATACCAGTACCCTTGGCCCATGATACAAATAAGGAGAATTATAATCCAGCAAAGTATACAAAGCAAATCTGAAGCATAGTGCTGTGTTATGAGCAAGCACTGAAATACTAGCAGGACACTTTAATGATCCTTAGAAGATTTTGTACACCTGGGTGTTATTCCTGAGGATTATTCTTATAAATGATTCACCTAGAGACCCCAAAGAAATACTCCAGGGTCATAACTGGCATCCTTGAATCTGGTTTTACATATCTTTTTGCATCCTATTCAGGAAACACTGTTTAAGATTACAGGTGTGCTACACAAAACAAGAATGGAATGTTTTCAGACTTCCAAGTCCACATGAAAAAGAACAGGGATCACCAACCAACCTCAGTCCATTTCCAAGGCAGCTTTGATACTAGAGGCTATTGGTTAATCTCAAAGTGAGGCAGAATATAAAGTTTAATTAGGCCAAGATGGATACTAAGCCAATATCCACCTGTTTGAATTCAGGACAGGCTCAGACTTAAAGAAATTTAATTTTCTCCTCTACCCAGATTAAAATGCTGAATCATGATGCTGATTTCTGTCTTTTGATGAGAAATATTTTAATAGATAAACTTTTTACTAGAAACCACTTTAATTTGTTCTAATAAGTTCTAATTGATTTGATTTTTGACTGTTTATTTACCAGAAAGCTACTGAAGACAGCAATGTACCAGGTCCAGGGACACTTTAACGTAACATGTTAAAAATAAGATATGATTGCAAGAAAGCCTCCTGTGCTAATAAAATAGATGTAATTTTCAGCAAAAAAGACAAATTAAATTTTCTTCTGGGAAATTATACCAGGATTACTGAAAGAATGTAAATTCCAATTCAATATTCCTATTCCAGCTTCAGTTCGGGAGAATTTTTATGCAAATCTGTTTACTAATTCTAACCAGGGCCCCTCATGTAAGCAAACTGTTGCTACTAGCCTTTGAAAATATTCCTCATGGGCATCCAGTGTTAGTATCAGAAAAGAAATTTGTTATCCAATCTCTGAAATCTAATTAGGTGCTTGGAAAAAGTTTTCGAGTCCCAGAACTCTTCAAGACTCATAGTGATTTGTGGGTGGGCCACACTGTTAGAAGGGCTGTTCTTCAGATAAATACTATAGTTTGAATCCCAGTCAGATAGGAAGATGCCTTAATAGTCTCCACATATAAATGGAGAGACAAGGGAGATATAAACATCATAGACCAATAAACCTTACTGGAATTGTGGTTAAAATTATGCAAAACACATTTTGCCCAAAACTGAAGTTTGCATAATAGAAAGAAACATAGGACAAGGTGGATTTAGATAAAAGCATGCCACATAGACCATTGTTTTATTCTATACCATCTCATAACAAAACAACTAATGGCAAGAAACTAATGTTTACCACCTGTATAGATCTCAGTGAGGCTTTTGATTATATAAACAGAAATATTTTGTGGAAGAAATTGGGCAACCTAAATAGGAAACCCAGACTTTACTCAAATACTCATTTGAAAGTCTATACACATGTAATGGTAATTAAGAATATATCTACCCAGACAGGGCTGTATCCCAATCCCAAAGCTTTTTAACTTCTATGCCACAGATATTCCTGTATGCTTCAAACACTCATATGCCAAAGATCCATGATAAATTTATTAGTATCATTTCATATGCTGGTAATACAGTTTTAAAGGCATATTCACAATAAGGCCTGAGAAGACTGTTGTAAAAGCTTAATACTATGCTTTTAATTTTGTAAACATTAATAAGCTGAATCTAAAATGATGGTAATTAATAAAAATAGCATGAAATATACTATTTTTATGTGCAACAGGGCGAGCTCCTGTTACTTGCCCCAGCTCCTGCCCACCTAACAGTTTGAAAGTATGCAACTGTGAGTTGATAAATAGATAACACTTTGGTGGGAAATTAACAGATTCTGTGTGCCTCAGTATACAGTCATGATGGCCACATGATCATGGAAGTGTCTTCAGATGACTCTGGCTTCCTTGGCTAAGAAAAGGAGATGAATACCGCCGCCTAGAGTCAGACACAACTGAAGAAGGGAAACCTTTACTTTACCTACCATAAAATATAACAGGCAGACAAATGGGAAGCCTATTGAACAAGTGAATTATTGTACTTATTTAGCAGTGTTTTTTTACCAACACAGGATCATGGATAAATCATTTTAACAACTTGGCAAGGCAAAGTACTGAAAGATTATATAAATTATTTGTTTACAAATATCCATGTACCTTGTGCGCTATGCTGAAAGTTTTCAGGGCAAAAATAGTTTCAGCGCTGACTTATGGCATGGGATTTATTTATTTATTTATGAAAATTTATATAGCTAACCAACTCACTCTCTGGGTGTTTTACAAGGATAAAAATCCAATAAAAAAACAATAAAAAAGCAAAACTCCCCTTACCCCTCTCGGTGGTTTTCTGAAATCTGCATCATAAGTATTGAGCCTTACGAAAGCTACATTACTTACTTGATAGACTATTCAAAATATGTTTAGTAGAACGGATAAATATCCAGTTCCTGGATCAGCTACCTTGCCAAAGTTATTTCACAGCATGGGCTTTTCCTCACAATATTTACTCTCAATTTCACCCATGGAAGGGAAATTTTAAATAGAGAGTTTTAGACATCAGTGCTGAAACTGACATGGGATTACTAGAAACAAATAGATCTTTAAGTTGGTTAGCTAAAAGTAAAACTACTTTTCAGTTTGAGAAATACCTGTCAAAGTTATAGACACAATTCTCATGAAGAGGCTATTCTAGAGCCAGTTTGGAGATGCTGGATTCCATGGCCAAATATGGGCACTTCCAACTCCTATTATAAGAGGACATGTACATACATCGCCCTAGCCACTGAAGACATTGTTCACATTTCCTTTGATTATAAACTATGTGCTTTTCTTAGGCTTAGACAGTTAACATACCTATTTGCAAGAAAAGCCCACTGGGATCTGAATCACTGATTGTCCTATTTCCTCATGGGTTCTAATCTATACATCATGAGCAGAATGTTAAGAAAATTGGACTAAGAACCAGTTACATCAAACAGATTGGGGCATCCTGTAAAGATGATGTGTTTATTTAAACGTTGATCCCATGTATTTATCACAAAGTATTAATATTAGTGTATTTTCTTTTATCTATTTTACTGTAAAATTAGATCCTATATTTTATTTTTGCTTTATATTTTGATAGGTTGGAAGAGTGATCAATTGTCTGTCTACCTGTCTACATACATACATACATACATAACTAGCCAGCTAAAACTTTGCTTTCTAAAATACATGGACAAAGGTTTTACCCAAAATTCTATTCTGCCATCGTTTTCTGGGTAGTACAAATAGAATGTCATTTGTTCTATGACATTCTAGAATGTCTATTAATGATCTATTTAAAAATCAACAATAAGACATTTAAAAATGATCTCTATAGATGAGAAATATATGACTGTGACAGCCATTTCAAGCTGGATCTATGTGGAATAAATTACCTTCCTCTGGATGAGATAATTTAATTATCATTTACAAAAATAATTCTACTTTCAGTGAATACTGTTGTCTGTCTTTAGGCTGCAAGGAATGTTTTCCTCTAGGCACATAAGGTGTCAGCACCTAGCTGAGCTTGGATGATACTCAAAACAGAATCAGTCCTAGTTAACATTTTCACAGGAAGCCATGAGGAAATCCCAGAGCTATAGATAGACTGGGAAGTTGAAAAGACCTCCCCAAAGAAGGTGCTTTCATTTTACTTCAATTTTATTTTACATGATTTAATTGGTTTATGTTAATTCATTGATTTTGTAATGATTCATTTACCTGTCACTAGCCCTATTACTGCAATTATGTTGTATGTTTGAAATGTTGATTTCATTGATTACATGCCATTGATTTTTAGCAATCATACAGATAATCTTTCTCTTTTCCCACACTGAAAATACAATAATGCACTTATCACCACATAATTAAGTTCATCCACTTTGCTGCTGGGCCTTCGCCAGAAAGCTCAGTCTTTGCATAATATATCCAAAATATAATTTGACCCTGATAATTTATTCTTTAAGAATTCCTTAGGAGAATTCTAGGTTGATTTGTTTGATAATTCCTTTGTTTGTTTTCAGAATCTTCTCCAACACCAAAATTCAACAGCATCAATATTCTCTCTATCCATGTCCAACTTTTGTTTCTGTAAAGTGACACAGGGAATACCACAGCCTGCACCATTTCAACTTTTATGAGCATTTTTCTGTTGATTATTTTGTAAAGTACCCTGAGTCTGTATTGATTTGGTAGTATACAAGCTAAATGCATTTATGAACACAACACCCTGGCATCATTACCAGGAAAACTTCCATGCAGTTTGAGCTTGATTCTAAGGAGAGTTTATTATTTTTTTGCATTTTGTTACAGTTATTATATACTAGCAAAACATTGCTAATGCCACTAATCTTACCTTGGATAAATGTAACTTTATTTAAACCTGACTCTCATATATAAGTCCTTCACATGACTGAGCAATCAATTATGAATAATTAATTAATAAATTAATAAAACCACATGTTCCTTGGGCACAGATTTCATAATACTTTGCAAGCATAGATAAATTGTTAGGTGGAATTTGACATACTGTAATTAAGTTATTAAATAAGTAATATATTTAGGTGATCTATACCAACAGTATGTTAATACAGTAAGGTTTTTTATTGGTCTTTTAAATATTTTCTTCTTAATTTTTTTGGTATTGCAACTTTATAGTTAATTTGCTAAATGTGTGCACGTTATTGCTTTTCTTTTAATTTCCCTGTTTTATATTTTTTGTGTTTCTTTTTAAAATATACAATTAAAATTATATATGTGATTATTATAAAATTATATATATATAACACACACATATAAAAAAAAGTCCTCCACAGATTAGGAAGAGGGAGAAACAGCTGGCTTCACTGCTTCTGCTGGTGTTTCGCATCAGGGAACAACACTCCTGCAATTAGAAAACCCTTTATTTTCCCAGGATCAAATAGGGCCAATCACCACTACAGATCTTCTCCCTTTAAAATGGGGGCAGAGACTTCTCCAGGGACTGAACAAAGAAGGTGAGTTAGCTAACATATTCAAGTTCTCCATTATATAATAGAAAGAAATCAAAAGACATAAAACTGAGCTATAAAATGCATCATAAATAATACTTCCTTCTTTTTTGGACAATATAAAGAAAGCATCTGTACATGCAACCGTACCTTGAAATCCTGAGACTATCTGGACAACATCTTCATAAACCATCAGAGTAGCTGACCGCTCAGGAAGAAGGCCAAGGCTCAGGGAAGAAAACACTGTATTAAAAAAAAGGTTAATTGCAGTATTCCAATGGGATGGGGGAGCAACTAATTAAATATTTATTAACAGAAATATCCTTTTTAGATAATGTATATGTACCTCCATCAAATGATAATATCTACCAAATACTGTTGCTTAGACAAATTGTTGTAAAGACATTTAGAGGCCAATGTTAAGCTTAAACTGGTAAAAGAGGGGAAATTCATGGTGAGGGGGGGGTAAGTAATGAATATTTAAGAAAAGTTACACCATAGGGGAACTTTTTTTCTCAATCAGCATTGTAGGATTTATAAACTTAATGACAACCATACAAAACCCTGGTGTGAAATATTTGACGATAAAAAGATGCTTCTAACCACATGGGCAGCATCTGTTTGCAACTGTTGATTGAACTGGTATGATATGATCGATGTATATAAAGTTTATTGGGCTTATTTTTTTATTATTCTGTAGTTTTGATTCTTGTTTAACAACCTTCCTTCTGGTAGATAAGCTTGTTTAATAAATATAATAACTCCTTAAGCAGCTGCCTTATCCTAAGAATAACATAGCTGCTTTAAGGAGTTGCAGATAGTCTGTGTGGGCATCCATGTGTGCTGTCAAGCATTCTTTTGCCTTCTAATCCAGTGATGTATAGCTCTCATCAATGCTACTTAATACGAATTGCAATGTCAAGCTTTTTTCGGAGGAAGGATATTTGTAAAAATTGCAAATCTCCCAGCAAAGGTAGGAAGAGAACGTAGTGATATTTGAAATAGCATTTGAAATAGTAAGCAAAGGTGGTTAATTTCGAGCAACATAAAGAAATAGATTTTTCTTCTAAAATACTCTTAAATTTCTAAAATGCTGTCAAACAATAACAAATTTATGCTGCCAAAGCTGGTTATTTAGCAACTTTCTCCATGTTTTATGAAGGGGAGACTAAGAAGGATTCAATATGACCTTCAGATGATCATGTGCCTGGAGAAAAGAGGATTGTGAAGACCACAATTCTTGGTAAGGAATGATTGGAAGGTTGAGTCTCTTACCACCTTTTCCCTTCAGTTGTTCATTGTTCATTTTTCCTAAACACACAGGAACTTTAATTGCACTTTTTAAACCTTTATGACTAGCTGATTTTTTCCCCTGTTCTTTTCCTCTTTATTATTAAACTTCAAACCACTTTTATTTTCATTGTAAGGAAGTCCATGGTGGAAATGTACTTTCTGTAGTGAAAGTCATCCGAATGGACTTATATAGGATTAGAGTACAAATTTTCTTTCTAGCTGTTAAAAAGAAGGAGTTTAGATATTTATTTCTTAACTCTTGATGGAAAATTTCTCCTTTTAAAAAACATTTTTGATTCTGGGGAAAAACTATCTGAACCTTTCTTTGTGGACGTTGGGCTATGATTTATCTGTTCTCTTGTCCTTTGAAAGAAAAATGTATTTTTCAAAATATCCCCAAATAGTGGTAACATTTTCTGGGAAGCATTTGAAAAAAGAATGCTCTCCAACCTACATATATATAAAATATAATATTTTTTTTAATCTCATTTATATCCCGCCCTTCCCCGAAGACTCAGGGCGGCTTACAATCTAAAGCACAAATCAATGTGCTTAGCAATAGCCTTCATTCTATGTATATGCCTGCTTATTAGGGCTTTCGCCCCCCCCCAAGCGGCATTATTACAAAGTCAGCTTATTGCCCCCAACAATCTGGGTCCTCATTTACATATTATGTTTGAAAATATATTAAAAAAATTAATGGGTCGACAACGGCTTTGAACCAAACTCAAGATGATATCCAAAAACAGAAAATACAATTGAATTTGATTTGCAACTTGATGAATTGGAATCTGATCTGTTGCTGCCAGATGTGAAGAAGAAAGTAATGGGTCTGAAAATTATAGATCTACTAAAAAGATGAAAAACAATATGAATACAAGAAATTTTGAGCTAAGGGAATATATGAAGGATGGACTGGATTCTCTTGACAAGATGAATACTGTGTTTTTAAGGAGAATTTTTCAACAATAGATGCTGCAGAGATATTTACAACAGAGTCTAACAGTGAACTTTGGAAATAAGATGCAATTGTTGGAAAAGTTCCCAATTAAATTTTTAAGGAAAGTAACAGCTAAAACAAAGCTATTTCATCCTGAACAGAACAAAGATAATGATTGGGGAGATTTATAGTGGATAAGAAACCATTATAGTTTCTATAAGTAAATTACAAAAACAGATTGTTAACAGAGGGCTTTGAATTTTAACTCTGCTGTTGCTTAACTTGTTAACTATTTTTTCTTCATATATGTCACAAGAAAAAGGAAGTACACCCTCTTTGAGTTCTATGGTTTTATGTATCAGGACATAGTAAAAATCATCTGGCCTTAGTAGTTCTTAAAAGTAGGTTAATACAACCTCAGATGAACAATAATACATGACCTATCATGCCATGTCATATTCATTTTACAAAAGGAAAACCAAAATGGAGAAGTCATGTGTAAAAAGCTAAGTATATTGTTATGGAGCAATTTTGGTCCACTCTTCTTTATAGCATTGCTTCAGATCACTGAAATTTGCAGGGATTTGTTTAATCATAGCTCTCTGAGGTCCTGCCACAGCATTTCAATAGGGTTGAGGTATAGACTTTAATAGGGCCATTGCAACACCTTGATTATTTTCTTTTTCAGTCACTCTATTCTAGATTTGTGGATGTTCTTGGGTTCATCGTGCCGCATGACCCAATGTTGGCCAAGCTTTAGCTGTTGAAGAGATGGCCTCACTTCGACTCTAGAATACTTTGCCATACAGAGTTCATAGTTGACTCAATGACTGCAAGGTGCCCAGTCCTGTGGCTGCAAAACAAGCCCAAATCATCCCCCTTCCACCACCGTGGCTTGATGGTTGGTATGAGATGTTTGTGCTGATATGCTGTTTGGTTTTCACCAAACTTGCCACTGTTTTATGACCAAACATCTCAACTGTCAAAAGGATTTGATCAGATGCAACTTTGCAAATATAAGCCATGCTGCCATGTTATTTTTAGAAAGAAGATACTTTCTCCTGGCCACCCTTCCAGACAAACCATACATGTTCTATCTTTTTTTAATTACACAATTTAACATTCTAACTGAGGCCTGAAAAGTCTGAGATGTAACTGTTGGATTTTTGCAGTTTTTCTGAGCACTGCATGGTCTGACCCTGGGGTGAATTTGCTGGACATCCATGAAAGATTGGGAACTGTACTGAATGTTTCCCATTTCTGAATAATTTTCTTCAATGTAGAATGATGGACTTTAAATTATTTGGAAATGGTCTTATAACCTTCTCCAGATTGATGGGCAGCAGCAACTGCTTCTCTAAGATCACTGTTATGTCTTTATTCTTTGGCATTGTATTAACACATCTCAATGCTGGAGAGCAGCAAACACCTAAAATTTTGGTTTTTATAGAGGTAATCACTCTTGCTGATGATCAGTTGATCAAGGACACTTGATTAGACTCTTCATACCTATGGGAGCAGTAAGGGTGTACTTACTTTTTCAAACATGGCTTCTCCATTTTGGCTTTCTTTTTGTAAAATAAATGGTGACATAGTGTAATATGTCATGAGTTGTTGTTCATCTGAAGTTGTATTTACCTACAACTGCTAAGGACCAGATGATTTTTACTATGTTCTGATATGTAAAAGAATTCAAGAAAGGTTTACTTTCTTTTTCACATGACTGTACAATGTATGAAAGGTCAAACGGGTTGCAAATACATATAGAATACATGTAGAAGTTTATAAATTTTGGACCTGTTTGCAAGGGGAGAAACTATTATTGCTGCAATATATTTGTGTTCAATGAGGGGAGAATAATATGCATTTTGTTTTTTGTCCTTTTAATTCACATTTTTTAAATGTTCTTGTCTAGTTTTGTTTTGTCTTTGTTAATTTTTTCCTTTGAATTTTTCCTTTGGATCTCCAGATGTTGAATTATAATTACCAGTCCTCAAACATGTAACAACATATTTTGCTGATGGTTGACAGTCATATTTTTATTTTCCAGAAATATTTTAAGGATTTAAGATTAATATAGAGAGCCAGTTTGGTGCATCAGATTAGAAACCAAGAGACCATGAGTTTTAGTCCCAAACCACTTCTAAAATCTTGCTTATAGTGGGGAAAAAATATTTGATCCCCTGCTGATTTTGTACATTTGTCCTCAAAGAAATGATCAGTCTATAATTGTAATGGTAGGTTCATTTTAATAGTAAGACAGAATAACAACAAAAAAATCCAGAAAAATGCATTGATTTGCATTTTAATGAGTGAAATAAGTATTTGATCTCCTATCAATCAGAAGGTTTTCTGGCTCCCAGGTGTCTTTTATACAGGTAATAAACTGAGATTAGGAGCACTCCCTTAAAGGGAGTGCTCCTAATCTCAGCTTGTTACCTGTATAAAAGACACCTGTCCACAGAAGCAATCTATTAATCAATCAGATTCCAAACTCTCCACCATGGCCAAGACCAAAGAGCTGTCCAAGAATGTCAAGATTGTAGACCTATACAAGGCTGGAATGGGCTGCAAGACAATCGGCAAGCAGCTTGGTGAGAAGGTGACAACGCTTGGTGCAATTATTTGCAAATAGAAGGAACATAAAATAACTGTCAATCTCCCTCGGTCTGGGACTCCATGCGATGATCATGAGAATAGTGAGGAATCAGCCAAGAACTACAGGGGAGGATCTTATCAATGATCTAAAGGCAGCTGGCACCATAGTCACCAAGAAAACAATTGCTAACACACTACGCTGTGAAGGACTGAAATCCTGCAGTGCCCGCAAGGTACACCTGCTCAAGAAAGCAGTTGAATAGGCCCGTTTGAAGTTTGCCAATGAACATCTGAATGATTCAGAGGAGAACTTGAAAGTGTTGTGGTCAAATGAGACCAAATTCAAGCTCTTTGGCATCAACTCAATTCACTGTGTTTGCAGGGGGAGGAATGTGGCCTATGACCCCAAGAACACCATCCCCACCGTCAAACACAGAGGTGGAATTATTATGCTTTGGGGGTCCTTTTCTGCTAAGGGAACAGGACAACTTCAACACATCAGAGGGACAATGGATGGAGTCATGCACCATCAAATCTTGGGTAAGAACCTCCTTCCCTTAGTCAGGGCACTGAAAATGGGTCATAGATGGGTATTCCAGCATGGCAATGACCCAAAACATACGGCCAAGGCAACAAAGCAGTGCTCAAGAAGAAGCACATTAAGGTCCTGGAGTGGCCTAGCCAGTCTCCATAGAAAATCTGTGGAAGGAGCTGAAGATTCGAGCTGCCTCAAAACCTTAATGACTTGGAGAGGATCTGCAAAAAGGAGTGGGATAAAATCCCTCCTGAGATGTGTGCAAACCTGGTGGCCACTGACCTCTGTGATTGCCAACAAGGGTTTTGCCACCAAGTACTAAGTTATGTTTGGTGAAGAGGTCAAATATTTATTTCACCCATTAAAATGCAAATCATGTTTGCATTTTTCTGAATTTTGTTGTTGTTATTCTCACTCACTGTTAAAATAAACCTACCATTACAATTATAGAGTGATCATTTCTTTGTCAGTAGGCAAACGTATAAAATCAGCAGGGAATGAAATAATTTTTCCCCTCACTGTAAGCAGTTCCTAAGTATATTGTGGGAATATGACTCAATATCCAGAAAAGCTTTGCATTTCAGAATTAAATCCAACGCAGAATTCCTTTCAACTTAGAAACCACTCTTGTATCACATCTCAAATGTGGAGTTCTCTTAATATAAAATCTTAGCTTTCTAAATTTCAATAATCTGTTAAATAAGGATAGATCTTTCATTACTTGGACAGAAATTACTATTATTCTTATGTTATGATTTATACAATCTGATTATTACTGTTGATATTTATATATTACTCAGATTTTAACAATGACTGTTTTAAAATTTTATATATATATATATATATATATATATATATATTATTGTTGTTAGCTGCGAAGTCGTGTCCGACCCATCGCGACCCTATGGACAACATTCTTCCAGGCCTTTCTGTCCTCTACCATCTTCTGGAGTCCATTTAAGCTCACGCCTACTGCTTCAGTGACTCCATCCAGCCACCTCATTCTCTGTCGTCCCCTTCTCCTATTGCCCTCGATCTTTCCCAGCATTAGGCTCTTCTCCAGTGAGTCCTTCCTTCTCATTAGGTGGCTAAAGTACTTGAGTTTTAGCTTCAGGATCTGGCCTTCTAAAGAGCAGTCAGGATTGATCTCTTCTAGGACTGACCGGTTTGATCGCCTTGCAGTCCAAGGGACTCGCAGGAGTCTTCTCCAGCACCACAGTTCAAAGGCCTCAATTCTTTGGCGCTCAGCCTTTCTTATGGTCCAACTTTCACTGCCATACATTGCAACTGGGAAGACCATAGCCTTGACTATACGCAGCTTTTTAGTGTGCTGTCTAGATTTGCCATGGCTTCCCTCCCCAGGAGCAAGCGTCTTTTAATTTCTTGGCTACAGTCCCCATCTGCAGTGATCTTGGAGCCCAGGAAAATAAAATCTGTCACTACCTCCATTTCTTCCCCATCTATTTCCCAGGAATTGAGAGGGCCAGATGCCATGATCTTGGTTTTCTTAATGTTAGGTTTCAAGCCAAGTTTTGCACTCTCCTTCTTCACCTGCAACAAGAGGCTCTTTAGTTCTTCTTCACTTTCTGCCATTAGAGTGGTATCATCTGCGTATCTTAGGTTGTTGATATTTCTTCCGGCAATCTTAATTCCAACTTTTGATTCATCTAGCCCTGCCTTTCTCATGATGTGCTCTGCATATAAGTTAAATAGGCAGGGCGACAGTATACAGCCTTGCCGGACTCCTTTCCCAATTTTGAACCAATCAGTGGTTCCGTGTCCAGTTCTCACTGTGTGTATCTATCTATCTATCTATCTATCTATCTATCTATCTATCTATCTATCTATCTATCTATCTATCTCTATCTATCTATCTATCTATCTATCTATCTATCTATCTATCTATAAATGTGTGTGTGTGTGTGTGTGTCTGTCTGTGTGGGTCAGTGTCTGTGTGTCTGTGTCTGTGTTAAATATTTGTCAAGTCATTTGAATATGCCTTGCTAATTAACTCTTTCTTTCCTCTTTTGGCCTAACTGAAGGCTATCCACAGGATATAGTCACAACTTATGACAGCTCATTATTTGTGTAAATTATTCAAATTGCTAATAAAGAATTTTAGGGAGGCTGAAATGATCACTTCGTACCTCCCTAAAATTCTTTATTAGCAATTTGAATAATTTACATATATACTAATTAATGAAACTGGTTAAAAATGAAACTGATTAATGAACAAATGAGACTATGTAACTATGCAATTTACCTAACTTTAGATAAAAATCTTCCTAACAAATTTAGTCCAATTTAATGCTATGACGCTGGTATAATCGCTGTGTATTATTGTACTTTATTTTTTCTTTACTTTTTGCCGTTTTTATTTTGACTAGTTTATTTGTCTATTTTTCATTCTTAAAAATATTTAATATAATAATAATAGAAACAAAAATTCTAATAATAATCATAAGAACAAAATAGGCAGGATTGTTTCCTAATGATCTGAGAATAATTCATTATTAATTGTATGAATATACACAATAGGTACTTGTTTTGTCATTTTGTTACTATTTTTAAACTCTCTCATTTGGCCATTTAACACAGACAGAGGGAACAAAATAATAGTTCCTTCTCATTGAGTGTGCTGGCAACATGTCAAATGAACTTGATGGAGAATGCTCAGAAACGGTTTCTTTCAAAAACAAACATTCATTTGAAATGCCATCTCTCCTGAAAGTGCAGTTTTGGATTTCAGTGATAGTTAAATTTGATTCCTCTCCCTCGCCTTTCCCCCTATATTAACAACAAATCTTTTACTTAAGAAAGCTCTGGATAAAGCAAACAGGAATTAATCTAATTGCAAAAATAAATATGCTTTACCCTTTGTCTATTAATGTATCTTGACTCATATGCATTCCTCATATGCCAATTTTTAATTAGAAGCTGCAGAAACAATATCATCCAATAATTCACATTTCTTAAGTACAGTAATAGGCAGAATCGTTGCATAAGGTTTGTTCCATGCTTACAGACTCAAAGTTTACCCCAATGTTTCTCAACCTTCTCAACCTTAAAATATTTGGACTTCAACTTCCAACATTTCCCAGCATTCCCCAATGGAATAAGACCTGAGTTGAGGGGGATGGGTAAAGATACATTGAGAAGTCAAATGGCACCACCTTGAATAAATTACACCTCTATTATTTATCCTCTAAAACATATAGTTTTACTCAGGACTGATCAGGAAAAGGGATTCTTTACATGTTCGAAGATGCTCCTTGACATGTTCACATTACAAAAGTGTTCACTTATCACATATGATGAACCCATGATTCTATAAAAATCATCAAGTCATAATTATAACAAGTTTTATATCTGTCCCTCCCTCAGCCTCTTCCCCCCATTTTTTTAGAAGTCAAATCTTACCTCAGAACAAAAATAAAGATCTCTTACCAGGCAATCTTACAGGTTTCCATGGCGCAGAGTTTGGCACATAAGCTTGTTTCGTTGCGGTAACGATTAGCTGACTGTCCAGCTTATACTGAAACTTGATGAAGGCAGTGCCATCTGCTCCGGTGTTTCCTGAAGCTATTGGAACCTGGTTGGTAAAAATCTCGATAAAGGCTTCAGTGACTGGCTGATGTGTGCTGGCATCACTGACATGAACCTTCAGAGTCACTTCTGCAACAAAAACAGAGTGGTAATTAGCCCATTTCACCTCGGCAACACGACAGAAACAAAGTAAAAGAGGAAGAAGAGAATCAAAGGCTTTATCCTTACTCCTGATGCTCAAGGGCTTTTTCCTGACTCCTGATGCCAAACCAACAATATCCTTCTCAACTTTCCTGTATGTAGGAGAGTTCCTTGTCTTGACGGAGCAATAAGTAGTGTTGTCTGAAAACTGTAGCCAAAAAATTCATGTTGGTGGTCACAACAGGGCAACACATATTAAAAAAATAAGCATTCATACCAGTGACTGCCAGCTTGAATTTTTTGACCACTTCTTATGGACATCCCTGTGCCTTCATAACAAATAGATTCCCAAGAAGAATTTGTAAATATATGGGTTACCGTAAGTATAATTAAATAGTAAGAAAGAAGCAACCATTGGTGGTCTGGGAGTACAGTTTTGGGGAGAATGAGAGATTGGGAGGGCTGTTGGGGTTATTTTGGAGGGAGAAAGGTGACGACAGAATCCTTCTCCTTATAGTATTGCTTCTGTCTGGCAGAGATTACCAGCCCATCATGCCAAAACAGCATTCAAAAGTTCAGAAAGAGTAAACTAGCAACCATCCTTTAATCAGAATATCAAACACACATATGGGACATGACAGAATGATTTGATCTGACATGTGGATGCTTTTTAACCAATTTGACTATTGCCCCTGATAGTAGGATAGCGATAAGATTATGCAGAGGTTGAAGACAATCCAGACAAGCTGTTTCACATACTTGTTTGAAAGAACCAAGAACCGCATGACTGCAACCCAATCCCCCACATCTCATTCCATGCAAAGGTACCAAAACGAACAGATTGATTCAGAAACTGGAAACCCAGGAAAAGATAGAGACTAAAGTGATTTGAAGAGAGGGAAGGAGGGGGAAGAGAGCTACAGGTGTATACAGGGCTCAGGTAAAGTTCTAAAGGCCAGAACATACTATGAAGACAAGTGGGAAAATATCATTTTTCTGGAATTAACAAAGTCCCATGACTCAAAATCACTGAGCCAGATGTGAGGATCATGGAACTTATATTAAGGCTTCAGAACCACATCCGTTATAAAGGAGAGCAGCAGAAATTGAGAAAATCTTTATCTGTCATGAAGAAGATCAGTGGATGTTAAGAGAGCCAGCTGAGGCTAATGGTTAAGGCACCAGGCCAGAAAGCAGGAAAACATGAGTTCAAGTCCCACCTTAGCCATGAAAGCCAGCTGAGTGACCTTGAGCCAACCACTCTTTCTCAACCCTCTCACAGTGCTCTTCAAGTCTTGGGATTACAAATCACCTACTAACATAGTGCAGCAAAATACATACTACAACCCAAAGGGACCCACCCATAAGTGTACTTGAGGTCTTTTTAAATTAATACTTCAATTTTTAAAAGAAAATATCACTTTCTTTCTTGTGAAGAAAGCAACATTTTAAAAAACAGCTGTGAAATCCAGGATTGACTAAAGAAAATTGCTTCCAACTTATATTTTTTACTATACAGTCCTTGATTTACGACTGTAATTCAGCCAAAATTACAGTCTTAAATCATGACAGTTGTTAAGCATATGACCACATGACCATGTGTGATTTTATAACTTTTATGCAGTAGTCGTTAAGTGAACACAGCAGTGCTAAGCAAATGTGAGGTTATTAAGCAAACCCATTAAAAAACCTTGTAAGTTGCAGTCACATAACTATGGGACTCTGCAAGTGGTCATAAATGTGGATTGGTTGCCAAGTACCCAAATGTGATCACGTGACTGGCTAGTCTTTGGAACTCTGATAGGTTGTAAATCCGGGACCACCTGTATTTGTATTTGAAACATTTTATAAAAGGTGTAGATAAACAGATAAAAGGGATGGAGGAGGGGAAAACCCCCAGAAAACAGAGACAAAACATAACTACCAGAAGAAAAATGTCAGAATAACATCAAATGGGTTCTGCTCACTTAAATTTTCTACAGAAGCGATTTCCCCTGCTGCCTATAATATAGGGGTCCCCAACCTTTCTGGGTTGGTGGTCCGGAGGGCGGAGGGAGAAAAGGATGGTTTTGTGGCAGGGGTAGGTGAGGCCGAGAACACTCGTGACGTTCCCACAAGTGAGGCCCTGAGCGCTCATGAAGGTCATGCAAGTGAGGCCGAGTGCTTACAACGCTCACGCAAATGAGGCCCCAAACACCCACAATGCTCACGGGTAGGGCCATGCACATGCATGCACCAACCAGCCATTCATGTGGCCCCATTGCAAATAGGCTATGACTCAGGCCGCAGTCCACATATTGGGGACCTCTGCTCTAATGAACAAAAATATTTTCTCTCACTCTGGATTCCATCCTATCTGCCCTTTGGAGCTTTACCTGATCTTGTATACACTTGTGACTCTCTTGCTCATATCTCTCTTTCCCCTCCAAACTGCAAGATTGGGATGAGGTTAACAGTACCAACTATATATAATGGCAGGTGATAAATGTGTCTTTTATTTAAAATTCCCATATCTTCAGAAAATATCTTTTATCCAATCTCATATTTTCCATCACAATGAGAACATTAATCATGATTCAGAACTCACCCTATGAAAAAATACTGACCGTGCTGTCCAAATTTTTCAACCTTCTACACATACTTCATTCTCATTCTCCAATAATGCCATAATAGTAACCATCCAGTAATGTATTGGTAAAAACATTCCAATATTTTTTGTGTAGGGGGGATCAATCTACATTACTCAAGCTAATCAATCTTGATCAGCATTTTCCAACCCACTCCATGATCAAGCGTTGATATGATATGATCAAGCATGGATCACTTTTTAAATAAAAGCATAGGCCAGGGGTAGGCAATCTTGGCTCTTTTATGACTCGTGGACTTCAGCTCCCAAAATTCCTGAGCCAGCATGGCTGGCTCAGGAATTCTGGGAGTTGAAGTCCTCCAGTCATAAAAGAGCCAACGTTGCCTACCCCTGGCTTAGGCAGAAAAACAAACAGCTGACTGAAAGTATCTCCCCACTGTGTAATTTGAATAGCCAGGGAAAGATGAAAATAAATAAATAACAGGTTACAAGTGGGAAAAACAAATTATCACCTGCTCCAAATGGTTTTTCCAAACATGTCATTAGCCTTAAAACAAAAAATTCTCTGTTGCCACCAATGCTAGGAGCCATTGGTACATTTATCCCCCATGAGCTTATAAACTGCCCACCACTGCAATTTATAGCAACAAAATTCTTGACATCCATACAGAATGAGGACATGTACAGAAGGCGGATTATAAACTGTAAGATAATGCAATTTTTAGCTTAGTACAAAATGCTAAAAACAGTTCTTTTAAACTGAAGAATTCTACTGTATTTCAGAGAGAAGAAATATATAAGTATATAAGAAATATAAGATGGGTAAGAGACTTCCTTACATTCTGCAATTTAAAACTGCATAGCAAATATAATAGAATGAATATTTGTTTAAAACAGCAAGAAATTAAGCTCTTACATTTAAAACTGGATAGGCTGTACAACATGAACATTTATTTTCTTTCAAATCAACTTTCATTTTAAAAGAACCAATGTAGGGAAGAATAATAAGGCACATGCAGAAGATACATTTCTTTATATTTGGAAGGCAAAAAGGATTTCAAAAAGTCAAAAGCTTCTAAATTCAATAGTTTTGATTGTATTAAGGCAAAAAATTATATAACTTGATATAAGATGAAGGAAAGATGACAAAGATGAGAAAGCATTTTCATTATAATGATTCACTCATAATGATCCACTCCTCGTTATAATTTTCTGATGAAGAAGCATAAAAATGTAACGTTCAGCCTTACAAGCTTTGTACCACCCAGATTCAAGGAGATCATAACATTAAATTCTCTCAGGAATATGGAAGAAGACATCAGATATTCCAGAAACTGAAATATCTGAGTTTTCCAAACCCTTCCAAAAGCAGCTAGTAAAAGATATTCCAATAGAATCTGTCATAACCCATCCAGATAATTATTTTTTCCATTCCCTAGTACCACAACCATGTTTTGGGTGGCCTTGCATTACACCTGATTAGTGTTCTTTCTTTGCTTTTACTAAGATAGGCAAAATGGTAGCAAGACAAGTGAGTCCTGCTTTAAAAGAATCCATAAAAATACTCTTGTATTAAAAGCAATAATTTCCAACTGCAGGATCGAAGCAGAAGTATTATGATTGCACACAAAGAACTGCAAGAGAAGTATACAGTGTACATCAGGGGTTTCCAACCTGTGGGCCACGGCCCACTACTGGGCTGTGGCCTATTGGCCATCAGGCCGCAGAACAGGCTGACCAGTGTGCTCACCCCAACCTATGCTAGCGCTCTCAGAGGAGAGTCGCCCCCGAGCGTGGCCCGCACGGAGCAGTGCAGCCAAGGACATGGCAGCCAGGCAGTGGGGACAAGACTCCACCCTTGCGCCCTGTCGTGTGCAGTTGATGCTGCGGGGTGTGGGTGGAGGGCGTGGCCATCATGGCACTGCTGGGCCACCTGGGCGATCTGTGTGGAGGTGGTGAGTGCTCCTGCAGGTGGGCAGGGCTGTGGGGTGGGGCAGGGGCAGAGCAGGGCAGACGGGGGCAGTTTTTGGGCACTCAGTCTCTAAAAGATTTGCCATCACTGGCCTAGTGTAACATTGTCCCAGCATTTTTGGAGAAATATGGTGCATCAACAAAATGTTTTCAAATTAGCTGAGCTTTTTTAAAACAGTGCATAGCACAAATAACGAACAATACTGCAGATTTCTGACAAGAGGAAATATCCCTGTAGCTTGCTGCATTTAGTGGTTGCCCAAACTGCACATAATCTTAACATTTTCATTCTTTCTTGTTGAGCATCTTGACAAATTACACTCCATTTGTTTTTACAACTTAGAAGGGAAACCATAATCACTAAGTTTTGGTCAAACATATTCAGACAACTATAGCTCCTATTTTCTATTGCTAAGTTTATTCTACCACAAAAAAGAAAAAGAAAAAAGAAAACTGCCAGAAGTTATCATTTGAGAAAAGCTGCATTCAGAAGAAACAGAAATCTAAAATCACAAAAATAGTGTCGTGCACTGAGACCACTATGTTCATGATTTCACAATGTATATATAAAGTTGCCAGGACTTGTACCATTCCTTTGGGTTAGTGGATTTATTCTCAGAAGAATGTATACAGATATTCTTTGACTTAACAACAATTTATTTGATGGTTTTACAAAGTTGCAATGGCACTAAAGAAAGTGACTTATGACTAGTCCTTGCACTTATGACAATCACAGCATTCTCATGGTCATGTGATTAAAATTGGGGGGCTTGGCAATTACAACGACCATTTTTTTTAATCACCTCTGCGAATTATTCAGTGATAGTTCTGTATGACAAGCCAATTAATGATTTGTTTACGGTCAACATTTAAACTAATTCTTTGCAGACCCTTTTTTTTCACTAATCCTTCCTTCTAAGGAGGTCTACAGGAGGAAGGGAAGTGGGGCTAGTCATGAAATATATGCCCCTTAGCTATTACAATATTGTGGTGCAAACATGAAATGACATCACAACATATTAGGCATCTTGATTTCATATGGATACTATAGGGCAGGCATGTCAAACTGCCAGCCCGCGGGGACCGATGCATTGCACCGAAACTGTCCCCACCCCATTGCCAGCAATGGGGGAAAAGTTGCAATACGTCACACAGTGTCACATGACATTGCGAGTTTGACATGCCTGCTATAGGGTAAAGCAGACTATGAAATCAATGCTAGATACTGTAGGTCTAAAATTACTTTTATTTAAACAACGATGGTAATAGAATCTTGCAAGTCTGAAAGTGCTACTTTCTCCCTCATTTTTATTTACATGTAAAATATGAAAATAACTTTTAATGACTATATTTAATTGTATAATGTTTCCAATAGGCTGCATGGGTTCAATAGGTCGAAAAGTGTTTTGCTGCTGATTTGCATTTGTTCTCCAATGCATCCTGTTGCAGTGTCCCACAATAATCAGCCATCTTTGAAAGACACCAGTTTTTCTATTGTGGCAATATCCTGATGAAAACTTTCATCATGTCTGTCATTAAGTACACCTAGATTTCTTGGAAAGAAGGTCCATATATTATAGTTATTAAATTTTCATTTTATTTTTCTTAAGATTTCTACATGATATAGCCATTGTAAAATTATATTTGTGTTCCATTTGAAGGGGTGTATCATATTCACCAAAGGTTTTTCAAGAAGTAAAAACTTTTTTTAAAAAAATTATCCAGCACTTTAACCACAGGACCTCTCAGTAAATAAATCTATCTGACCTTCTGCTATTTAGAATCAGCAGTGATTCAACGGCCAAAATAATTCTTCCTAGTTTTACCACAAGAAGGGAATATGGAGAGTAAAGCCCAGTGTATAATTTTTGGAAAAAAATAGAAATGTGCAAACTACTAAACATTCTTTATTTTTTTTACTGAGTTCACTGTGAAACTATTCTACATTTTAATATCGAACATTTTTTCTATTTTATTAAAATCAATATTATAACTTAATATTGTAAAGCTTATGTATATAAACAATCTAAATGCATGCATAATAAATGAGCAAAAGATGTATTCAATACTATTATAGTGATATACTATTTGCTAATGTAATGTTGGGAAATTTGACTTCTAAAAATTTATTTAAATGCAATTTACTCCATTCTAATTTTAGATATATCTACTTGGAATGCCTCTACATAGAAATTCTTAAAAGTAAATTGGTAATCTTTAATTTAATCAATCTTTTAGTAAAGGGATGTCCATTAAATCCAAATATATATCATTTAAGTGCATTTACAATACTTGTATAATTACTTAATTGACACAAATTGAATCTTTGCTGTAAAATCTCCCCTGAACAGAAACATTATTGATTTAATAGATAAAACTGAAATTAAATGCACTTGGTTAATAGTGGAATACAAATGAGAAAAGTACTTAGGGTACGCAAAGTATTTACTGTACCATTATTTGCATACAACACAATTTTTTGATTCTTTTTTTTAAAGAAACATTTTTGTGGATTAGTGAATGTAGAAAGGTAAACACTGGTATAATTTGTTTTATGCCAGAAGTCCAACAGAGGGCTAAAACTCAAATTCTCAGCAAAATTCTTATATTTGAAGTCAATTTTTTCTAATAAATATATGCATAGGAATTTGTCCCTTTTTAAAAGAAGTATCAAAAGATCTGATATATTAATGCAAAAGTGTTGCAGAAGTTATCTAGCTTCTTTGTGTACTGAATCTCACCTTGCCTTCTTAAAAAGGCTCCTAGGTTTTCTATGGATGAAAAAATGTCATTTTTCTGCAGTCTTTATGTCTTCTTATACAACATGATATGCCATTTTTTTTGGTACTGTCCATAGGGTTTTCAGTAGAGGTGACAAACAGATTTAAGGAATTAGATCTGATAGACAGAGTGCCTAAAGAGTGCCTATACCATTTGGCCATCCAATCTCTTCTTAAAGACTTCCAATGTTGGAGCATTCAAAGCTTCTGGAGGCAGGTTGTTCCACTGATTAATTGTTCTAACTGTCAGGAAATTTCTCCTTAGTTCTAGGTTGCTTCTCTCCTTGACTAGTTTTCATCCGTTGCTTCTTGTCCTGCTTTCAGGTGCTTTGGAGAATATTAATTAATTAATTAATTAATTTAATTTATATACCGCCCTTCTCCCGTAGGACTCAGGGCGGTGTACAGGGCCCTGTTCACCGAATAGCTTGACTCCCTCTTCTTTGTGGCAGCCCGAGATATTGGAACACTGCTATCATGTCCCCTCTCGTTCTTCTCTTCATTAAAATAGACATACCCAATTCCAGCAACCATTCCTCATATGTTTTAGCCTCCAGTCCCCTAATCATCTTTGTAGTTCCACTTATACAAAGGCAAATGGGTGACTAGTAGATTGCACCTTTGTAATTCCATTAAAAGTGATTAGGAAGATATATTTTTTAGACACAGGACAATATAACTGGATCATACTGCAGCCCTTTAGTGGGGCAAACAATAACCCCATCCACTCACAGAAACTGCCTTTCACTTACTACCTACATTTTGCCAACCTAGAGAGAAATGCTCTGGAAAAAGGCAAGAATAAAAACATCAAAAAGGCCTACGAACAGCCAAGCTGTCTTCCAACCAACTTCTCTGCAATGAACATGTGATAAATGTAAGTTTATTCAAGGAACAGGAAAGTACTGAAACTACTTTAGATAAGCTAACTATTGATCTGTAAATTATCTATGGTGTGACAGAAATTGTGGCTTTCTTCTCCTCTATTTCCCCTCTATTTCCCTTTTCCAATAAAGTCTTTTAGACATTTCCATAGAAACGTTCTGCACATTAAGAACTGCATGGCTCTAGAGCAGCGTTTCCCAACCTTAGGAACTTGAAGATGCGTGGACTTCAACTCCCAGAATTCCCCAGCCGGCTGGGGAATTCTGGGAGTTGAAGTCCACGCATCTTCAAGTTCCTAAAGGTTGGGAAACGCTGCTCTAGAGCACAACTTTTCCTTCAGGATTGGCCCAAGGCTGCTTTTCTGGGCATTGAGGTGGGAATATCCCAGGGCTGAACATCCCAGAAATTCTTGATAGAATAGCTTAGACGTCAACCCAGGAGATATCAGGAGGTTCAGCCTGACTGGTGGCAGCTTATTTATCTATAGCAATTGTTTATCAGTAGATAATTCATAGGAAAAAATAAATCTGACAGAGCACAGAGATGCACAAAAAGCTGATTCACTCATGCTTGATGCTTCCTTTGTACAAGCTGATGATCTAAGTGTTCCTCAGCCTTGGCAACTATAAAATGTGTGAGCTTCAACTCCCAGAATTCCCTAGCAACTATGTTGGGCTGGAGAATTCTGGGAGTTGAAATCCATACATTTAAAAGCTACCAAGATCAGGCAGAACAGAAATGAATAGCAGTTAGCAGACTATATTTTTTCTGTAACTCAAGATAAGCCAGTAATTCTGGCTTATCATTATGTACAAACAGTTCCACATTTACAAATTATTACTAGCAGTTATTGAGAGAGCTTTCCCCATTAAGAATGTAAATTTTATTTCAGCACTGTCTGGCCCAATACTCAAGATATCCTTTGCCAATTAAATCTGAAAGCTTACTGTGAAACTATTGACATTCAATTTCATTGACTGACCCCAAAGTTCAAGTGCTTTGAGAAAGATTTTTTCATAACAATTTCTAATTTGTTACATTTGTATTATGCCCATCATCCAGTTCGCCTAACATTCCATTCTGTTTTCTATTTTTTAATCCATAACTTCAGAACAAAGTAAAAGCAACTTTATATCTACAAAACTGTATAGGGGTAGGCAACCTTGGCTCTTTTATGACTTGTGCTGGCTCAGGAATTCTGGGAGCTGAAGTCCACGAGTCATAAAAGAGCCAAGGTTGCCTACCCCTGGCCTACACTAATGAATGAATGAACCTTTATTGTCAAAGTACAACCATGTATACATTGAGATTGGCTGAGCCTCCCTTCATGCCCCCACCCCCAACTTACAGTGACACAAACCCTCCATCTTATTACACCATGTGAGCTAATTGCACAACACATCGGCCTCGCAAGTCAATCATGCATAAAGTTTATAAAATTATATCCCGTTCAAAAGCCGAACAGCCCATAGATAAAAAGCTGTTCTTCAGCCTGTTGGTACGGCTGGCTATACTCCTGTATCTCCTACCTGATGGTAGGAGAGATACCGTCCAGGGTGTGAGTCATCCCTGAGAATTTTCCTCACTCTTCCAAGGCAGCGAGCCCTGGCGATGTCATCCAGTGGTGTCAGGGGACAGCCCACAATGTCTTCTGCTGTGCTCACCACACTCTGTAATGCTTTCCTATCCGCCGCTGTCAGACCAGCATACCAAAC